>NC_143143.1:60683560-60986590 GCF_059928025.1 Delphinapterus leucas | reverse complement strand
ATACAGGGAGGGGCTAGGGTGAGGCAAGTGAGGTAGTTGCCTCCAGTGCAAAATTGAGGGGTACCCAAAGCCCCAGTAATCAAATGACTAAAGCTAATATTGATCATTTGCTCTGTGTTCTGCTGGTGGGAGACCAACTGGTATGGCCTCCATGGAGCACAGTCCCCCATCTCTGTCACAATTACACATGCATCCCCCTGACCTAGCTGTCCCACTTCTAGGCAGAATGACGTAGGCACAGTGAGGCTGCAGTGTGGTTTGTAATAGAGACTAGACACACACGCTCAGTGGCCATCGGTAGGGGCTGATGGGCTCTTTACGTACTGATGTAGCACAACATATATTAAGTTTATTAATAACATTATAATTAATATATGTTAATAACACGTATTATTAAGAACAACATATATTATTCAGTGAAAGAGCAAGACGAAAACAGTGCACAGAGCATGTTGCCATATGCATAAAAAATAGAAAGAATATATGTCTATTATTGCTTGCATGTGCCTAAAATCTCCGTGGAAGGACATACAACTGTTTGATCACAACGATTCCTGCAGGGAGGGGAACTGGGTGGCTGGGGATAGGAATGGAGGGAGTTTTTTTTTTTTTAAAACTTCATTCCCTTTATAGCTTTTGAATTTTGAGCCATGCACATGTATCATCTGGTTGAAAAAAATATATATGTATGTATTTTAGATTATTTATCTAATCATGAGACCACTGCCCTGTCTGTGATCTGTCATTAACTTGCTTGTGACTTTGGGCAAGTTTCTTCACTTCCCTGGGCCGAGAAAAGAAGCCATGATGGTGAGCTCAGGCCCAGGCAGGGGGCAATCTGGGCCAGGAAGTGGGCTAGGTTATGGGTCTGTCCTAACCCCACCTTCCCTACCTTATCCTGTGTGCCAGGCCCTTCCCTAAGGCTTTGCATGTGGTATCTCTCTCTTACTCAGTCTCCACCGCAAGTCCCTTTGTCCTCATTTTGCAAGCTCAGGTGCAAACCTGAGGCCCAGCGGATTGAGTTGGTGGAGGTGTGAGGTCGTGGGCCAAACAGTAGATCCCTGCCTTAGGTGGCTGCACCCACACCCCTCGCACAGCCCGTTTGCCTCTCCCTTCCTAAGGTCTGTGCAAGGTTGACCTGGGCAAGGCTGACTCCAGGCAAGCCAGGGCACGAGCATCTGGGAAAATTCTAGAAATAGTGTGGGGTCTGGTGTGGCCCTGGAGGGTGCCCAGCTGGGTGTCTCTGACCCTGACAGCTGGGCTGAAATCGAGCTGGGTTGTCCTACTGGCTGGCTGTCTCTGCTGCCAGGAGCCTTCCTGAATCCCTCTGGGGCAGGAGAGGGCCTCCCTGTCTCTGCCCAAGTCTGGGCCGAGCTTCTGCTGAATAGAATGAGAAGCAGGTGGAAGGGAGGGGTGAGGTGGGAGTGCACAATGTCATGAAAATGAAAAACATCAGAAACCACACCTCCTGCCCCCTTAGCAAAAAATAGAAATCCCTGACACCTCTTGAGCCCTTACCGTGTGCTAAGTACTTTACAAGTATGAACTCCTTTAATTCTCTCAATTCTATGATGTATGGTGGTTATTACTACCGTTATTTCCTCCTTATGAAGGGAAACTGAGCACAAGAGATGTTTAATAACTTGCACCTAGAGCTGGAATTGGAATCCAGGGAGTCTGGCTCTAGACTCTGTACCCTCTTTTTTTTCTTTTTTTTTTTTTAATGTATATAAAATACAATTTACCATTTTAACCATTTTTAAGTGTACAGTCCAGTGGCATGAAGTTCATTCACATTGTCGTGCAACCATCACTAATGGAAACTCCATACCCATTGAACAGTAGTAATTCCTCATTCTCTTCTCCCTCCAGCCCCTGGCAATCACCTTTCTACTTTCTGCCTCTGTGAATTTGACTCGAGGTACATCATATAAGTGGAATCATACAGTATTTGTTCTTTTGTGACTGGCTTATTTCACTTAGCATAATGACTTTAAGTTTCATCCATGTTTGTCTATCTATTTATCTGTCAGTGGACACTTGGGTTGTTTCCACCTTTTGGCTATTGTGAATAATGCTACTATAAACACTGGTGTACAAATATCTGTTCAAGTCCCTGCTTTCAGTTCTTTGGGGCATATACCCAGAAGTAGAATTGCTGGATCCTATAGTAATTCCATTAAAAAATTTTGCCTACGCCACACTGTTTCCACAGTGGCTGCGCCATTTTATATTCCCAACAGTGCGCAAGGTTTCTAATTTCTCCTCATCCTCATCAACACTTGTTATTTTCTGTTTTTGTTTGTTCGTTTGTTTTGGTTTTTTTTGCGGTACGCGGGCCTGGCTCCGGATGCGCAGGCTCAGTGGCCATGGCTCACGGGCCCAGCCGCTCCACGGCATGTGGGATCCTCCCGGACCGGGGCATGAACCCGTGTCCCCTGCATCGTCAGGCGGACTCTCAACCGCTGCGCCACCAGGGAAGCCCCATTTGTATGTTTGATAATGGCTGTCTTATGGGTGTGATATGGTATCTCATTCTGGTTTTGATTTGCATTTCCCTAATGATAAGTGATGCTGAGCACCTTTTCTTGTACTTATTGGCCATTTGTATACCTTCTTTTGGAGAAATATCTACTCAAGTGAGTCTGCATTCTTAGATTTGTAACCTCTGAGAGAAGGGGTCAACATTCAGTCTGGGCTGATGAAGAGCTCACCCAGGAGCTGGGCCTTGGAGCATCTGTTTGGTTGAATAGTTATCACAGCGCACATTTTGGTGGCGCTTGTCGTGTACAGGCCTCACACTGGGAGGGAGGCACTGTTAGGGATCCTGTTTTACAGCTGGGGAAACCAAAGCATGGAGAAGTTAAGTATCTTACCCAAGTTTCAGAGCTAATCACTGGTGGAGCTGGGTTTGAACTCACTCAGGTTGGTCCCAGAGTCCATGCTACAGGGGTGGCCAGGGCGCTGGAGTGGAAAAGGGCATTGCCAGCAGTGGACCCAGTGTGTGCAGAGATTTGGATGTGGCAGCTTTGGAGGACGGACAGGGCTCAGCTAGAGCTGTCTGGATCCCAGCTTGAATAGGGGCTCCTGGAGGCTGGAGGAGGAGTGGGACAGGTGGGGGAAGGCCTGCGTCAGGGTTGGGGGTTGGGAAGAGGCTTGGTGCTGAGGGGCCTTGGTCTTTGAGGTGGGCTCAGAGTCCAAGGGTTTTAGTCCTGCCCCTTGGTCAATGGCATCCCCTCCTGTGCTTTGTCACTGGAGGAAGGAAATATGGAAGAGTGTGGTGGAGTTCTTAGCCCAATGGGCGAGATAGGAAACAAGTGATAGTGAATATCTAAAATGACAGGGTGCGATGAATGTTTGGAAGGGAACAAACTGGGTAAGAGAGTTGGCAGGAGCCTCAGGGTGGTCAGGGAAGCCTCTCTGAAGAGGCGAAGAGGGAAGAGGTTCCAGGCAGAGAAAGGATGGTGCAAAGGCCCTGAGGCAGGAAAGACCTTGGTGTGCTCAGGAACAGCAGGGAGGACTCTATGGCTGGAGCAGGAAAAGCTGGAGATGAGGTGGGAGAGGAGGGCAGGGACTGGATCTTGGAGGGCCTGAGGGCCAAGTGGAGAGTTTGGATTTTATTCTAAGGAGATGGGGAGCCTTGGGGGCTGGGGCTGGGGTGGTCGAAGCAGAGCTGTGATGACATCTGATTTCTGTTGGGAAGACGTTGCCATTACTGCCCTCATTTTATAGCTGAGGAAACAAGACCCAGAACCATAGCCAGGGAGTCATTCCTAAGGTGGCTTCTCCCTCTGGGGCCCAGAGAGAGAGGCTATAGATTCCTTAGGAGTTCCCCGGTGAGTGGCCAAAGCCCAACACTGAGGACTATCTTCTCCACACCCCTGCTCCCCAGACCCGGGCCTGGGTTCAAGTTCTGGCTCTGCCATTTACCAGCTGTGACCTCAGGCAAGTGGCCCCACCTCTCCATCTCTCAGTTTTCTCAACTGTAAAATGGTCATAATAGTAGTATCTACCTTATAGTGTAGGTGTGAGGATTAAATGTGTTAACACATATAAAGAGCTTAGAACAAATGCCAGGTACAAAGAAAGCACTTGGAAAAGGTCTTACCCATTTTATAAAAATTGTCACTGTTGTCTTGCTTTTACTACAGTTAGACCCTAACTGAGCACAACCACTCCCCCTAATGCTTCCCCATTGTTGCCTTAGTAGAGGGCTAGGCAGGGACCCAGCAGGCTGCTGTGGAGAATGGTGGTCTTGTCACCTCCCTTATTCCCCTAAAATCAGGGCCCAGGGGATGGAAGTGGCTTCAGGGCTGACTCACTCCCAGGTGGAGGAGAGCTGTTCCTTGAGTCACTTCCTGTCCCCTCATGCCCTCCACCCCAACCCTGGTGCAGCCCCTACCAGGCACAGACATGGAAGTGGGCCCTCTTTGACCTCCCTGGGGCTCAGGTCGGAGCCCAGTGCGCAGTTACTTCTCTGGGCCTCAGAATCCCAGTGGAAACTGGCTTAATCAAATGTCCCACCTGAAGTGACATAATAGAGCTTGGGCTGGCAGAAGAGACAATCACCTCCCTCCCAGGAGTTCCTTCCTGCAGGGCTACAGTCTCCTCATCTGTAAAACGGGGATGAAATAGTTCCTCCCTCCCAGGGCGGTCCAGAGATTTAAATAAGTACAGTGTCTGGCACTCAAAAATTCTAGTTATTATTATTTCTATTATTGCTGTCCTTACTAATGTTTACAGCTTGCACAAAGCTTCTACAGGCACTCTCAAGCTCTAAGAACTCACACTGACCTGGCCTGGAAGGTAGGACTTTCCTTTATTGACAGAATGGAAGGCCAGAGAGGTCCAGCAACCTGCTTGGGGACACACAGCTAGAAAGGAGTGGCATTAATTAAGGCTTGATCTGGGGGGAAAGTGCCCAGGTTGGACTCTCCAGGGTGACTTTGGCAACTGACTCAGCCTGTCCTAGCCTCAGTTTTCCATTAGTCAAATGGGGATAATAATAGAGCTCCCCTTGTAGGGGTTGTTGGGAAGACTAAAATGGGTTAATTAACACCAGGAAAAGTTAATACATTAACTGCTGGTCATTGTGGCTGTGAGAAAGGGGGACTCAGTTTTTCCATCTCCAAGGTGGGTCCGGTTGCCTGAGCTGTCCACTAAGACTCTGTGTGCCAGATGTGCGGGCCAGTGCAGCTGTGGGATAGGTGGGCCTGGCTCTCGGAAGAACTTCCTGGGGTCGGTCGGTGGCGGCTGGGATCGGGTCCCGGCCGCTGCCTGGCTTTCGTTCTCCCTTTTCGAGTAATACCTGGGCCGGCGTGTTCACCTGCCCGGGGCCGGCCGCCGGAAGTTGCGCAAACGCGTGTTACCTGAGCCCAGGTGGGCCGGGCCGGAGCAGCGCAGAGCGGCGGCAAGGGCGCAGCCAGGTACGTGCGGGCCGGAGCCGGGGGCACGGGGCCGGGGTCGGGGGCTGCCTGGGCACCTCTCCCTCCTCCTCAGGGAAGGCGGGGACCGGGCAGGGACTCACCTTCAGGCCTGGACGAGGCTGTAGGAATCGTGCCATCAGCTCCCTCATTTAAGAGCCAGGACAACCCGGGCTCAGAGAGGGGAGGCGAGCAGACAGAATCACAGAGCATGCCGCCGCTGGGAATCTCCAGGATTGCCCCCAGTTGGGAAGGGCAAAAGCCAGACCAGGGATCCGTGCTCCCCCTACTCCCCCTCGAGGCTGACGCCAGGGAAACCGGTGGGGAGTGAGCAAGGTGAGGCTGCATGCCCCGGGGATGCCAATGAGAAGGGCCCGGGGCCGGCGCTTCTGCGGTCATTTGTGGGTAATGTTTGAAATCCGTGGGTGGGGCGTTGGGCGATGAGAGGAGGCCTCAGAGAGGACACGAGTCCCACGCGGGGACCGGGACCCTGGCTTTAACTTGCAGGAGCCACCGCACATCGTGCTTTGCCCACCGGTGAAATGAGTCTTGTTCACTCATTAGCCTCCTTTGTCCGCCGCTTAGGCTCGGGCAGACGCTTCTGGAGAATGCGTAGAGACCCCTGCGAGAGGGGCGGTCTCAGGAGTTGGGTCAAATTCATAATAAAAACAAGGAGCCCAGTTCATGCAGCGCCGCCTTTTTTAACAGGTGCTGAGGAAAGTCCTCGACTTGTTTTTATCGCTCGATCCTCACGGTGACCTGGAGGATCAGGAAGGTGTATTTTTAACAGCATTTCACACATAAGGAAACCAAGCCTGGGAGAGGCGCAGCTGCTTGCGCAAGGCGCACAGCGGGCGAGGGGGCCAGCTCCGGCCCTAAAGCCGGGCTTGGCTTCTAGCATCTGTCCGGGTCCCGCCGGAAGAGCTCCTGGGGTCTGCACGTCCGGCCCGAGGGGGTGGGGGCCCAAGCCGGGTGGGGGGCGGAGGGGGGGTGTCGCAGAACGTTTGCCCTAGCCCTGCCCATCTGACCTCCTTCCTCCTTCTGTTTCCCGGGATGGTGCCCGGGAGGAAACCAATGCCACCAACGGGTTGGACTGGTTTGGGAGGCGGGGGCCCGGGGGTAGGGCAGAGTCTAGCTATGTTGACAGGGCTCAGCAAGGCTGCCTTTCCTGTGACCCTTCCCTCCTGAGGTCTCCTTGGGGGTGGGCCCTGAGTGGGGCAGGCTTTCTCTCCCACCTACTCCATCCCTTCTAACTTGGGAGCAGCTCTGGCTCTGGGCCAACAGCCCCCAAGGTTCAATTGTCAACTTGCCTTTGCTGCAGAGATCTCAGACTGGGGGCTGGGGGCCAGACTGGGGCCGGGGGCAGATATGTTTGCAGGCATGGTTTGTTTGCCCTGTCCATGCACTGTTTTAAAAATTATTATTATCAAATACGCTAAGAATCTAGAGTTTCCATGCAATTCTGGGTTCCCAGCTTCCTAGAACATTCTATACCTACCATCTTAGACCCATATGCCTACAGTAGGGTGGGTATGCCCCTCTCTATTTTACCCCTGGTCTGCCTGCTTACATTTGGTCCCCATAGGTATTTCAGGTCAGTAAATATTTATTGACTGCCTATTATGTGTAAAGAGCAATACCTTGAAACTGAGATACAGTGAACAAAACGGACACTCCCCACCCCCACCCCCTTCATGGAGCTGTTTTAGGAGAATGTGAGCAACAATGAGTAAAACTATTCGTTTTTTTTTAGATAAGTGAATCAGGCTTCATATGAATTTGTGTCTTATTTATTGTCTCTGGGACCTAGGTTGGTCACTTCTTTGAGTTTCAGTTTCTCCATCTGTAAAAATGAGGTGACAATGACCCGTATCACAGACTTGTTGGAAGATTACAGGAGAGGATGGTGTCAAATGTCTAGAAGACAGATTCCTCTCTCCCCTCCCCAATCCAGACTCTTCCCTCCTGGCATTCTGGATGTCTAGGTGGGGCTGTCCAACATAGCTTTCTGCTACGGCTGGAAATGCTCTAATCTGTGCTGTCTAGTATAGTGACCACTGGCCACATATGACTATTGAGCCCTTAAAATGTGGCTAGTGTGATTCAGGAACTGAATTGTGTGTATTTACTATAAATTTAAAGTTAAGGCTGAGTAGCCATATGTGGCTAGTGGCTGTTGAATTAGACAATACAGGTTTAGATGGCCTGAGCTACAGGTCCTCTTGAGGATCACCTAGACAGAGTCCCTTTCCCCCATTTTACACATGAAAGGGTTCAGGACTTCGTCTATGGGTTTTCTTCTGGCCCATCTCCAGGGGACTGCGGGGGGCACTTTGTGGCTCTAGCCCTTCCTTGGAAAAAAGGTCAGGGGTGGCCTGATGTCTGGGGGTACTGGGCCCTGATGCTTAGGTGATCATGTGGAGACCTGTGCATCCAGATGTGGGCCCTCCTACTGCTGCTGGCAGATCCAGAGTCTGCTGGATGCTCCTAAGCAGGGCTGTGTGATCTTGGGCATTTCCAGCTTCTCTCAGAGCAGCATAGCTCAGGGCTGACGTTTCCACCTGACAGGCATCCATGGATTGCTGTGGGCCTGGCATTGGAATTTCATACTGGAAGCTAATGGGTGTCTGGACTCCATTGGGACAGGGGTGGGGACTTTCTACACTCCTCCTCCACAAGCTCTGCTGCTATGCCTGGGGCCTGGCATGTCTAGGCGGGTGGCACAGGGCAGCTTCCTGCCTGGGTGAGTGTGGGGTGGAGGTGGTACCAGGCTTCCTGTGGGCATTCCAGGTGGGGTGTGGGGCTGGAGCCCTTTCTCTTGGTCACTCAACCCCAAGACCCCTGCGCAAGCACCTCCCTGCTTGGAGGCAAGGGGCAGAGCCACCAACTTGCTGAATTAGCTTAATCAGGCTCACCTCCCTGGGCTTCAGTTTACGCGTTTGCAAGATGAAACTGTGAAGAGGACTCACTGAAGTTGAGCCGGCTGGTGACCAGCACTCAGCCTGGAACCCCTTTGCTTCCTTTAAGATGTGCCATGTCCCATCTTTTCTGCACAGGCTGCCCGTGTCTTTCTTCTTTGGCACCTTTTTTTTCTCTCTGCCTCAGCTGGGCTGGGCCCTCGGAGAAGGGGGGGGGTGGGCGGAGTCACAGGCCCATGAGCGGGTGCTTTCTGCCTGCTTATTGGCTCTCTGTGAATCAGAGGCGTGGCCTTTACCTTTTAATGGGGAAGGCGTCTTCAGCTTTTCTCAGTCTTTGCTGAGCCTTTGTCTGAGTGTGCTCTGCCCCTTTCTTTCTTTCCTCCGCTGCAGCCGTTGCGGTGTCCAGCTGCCAGCTTTCCGCCTGGATCTCTGTCTCCTCATTTCTCCAGTCTCCTCAGACAGAAGCCCTCGGGGTATGTAACAGCCATGCCTGTGGACACGCTGACTCCGGGAGCCCGAGACACCCCCGCCCTACCTTTCCGCCTACAGACCAAGGTCCCCGGCTACCAGCTACAGCGGCCAGCAGACTGTGGAGCCCGGAAACCTAGTGCTGTAGAGCGCCTGGAGGCCGACAAGGCCAAGTATGTCAAGAGCCTGCATGTGGCCAATACCCGCCAGGAACCTGTGCAGCCCCTGCTGTGCAAACAACCACTCTTCAGCCCTGGAACTCGCCGCACGGTGCTCACGCCTTGCCGCCGAGTCCTGCCTGGCCCCGGCCGCCGGCCCCAGCTGGACCTGGACATCCTGAGCAGCCTCATCAACTTGTGTGATAGTCCTGTGTCCCCTGCTGAGGCCAGCCGTACCCCCGGACGGTCAGAGGGGGCCCGCCAGGCTCCCCCAGCCACCCCCCCACGCCCACCACCCAGTATTGCTGCAGTCCGCCGAGTGGATGTCCTTCCCCTGCCGGCGTCACCTGCCAAGCCCTGCCCATCACCAGGCACTGCCGCCACCTCTAGCCTGGCCCGGCCGCCAGGTTTGCAACGCTCCAAGTCAGACCTGAGTGAGCGCTTCTCCCGGGCAGCAGCTGACCTGGAGAGATTTTTTAACTTCTGCGGCCTGGACCAGGAGGAGGCACGGGGATTGGGTGTGGCCCACCTAGCCCGGGCCAACTCAGACATCGTGTCCCTGGCTGGGCCCAGTGCTGGGCCGGCTAGCTCCGAGGGGGGCTGCTCCCGCCACAGCTCTGCCACCATCGAGGAGCTGGCTCGGGAGCGCGTCCCCTATGGTGTGTCAGTGATAGAGCGCAATGCCCGGGTGATCAAATGGCTGTATGGGTTGCGACAAGCGCGGGAGACTCCAGCAGCTGAGGGCTAGGCCTCCATGGGACTCGACATTCGCCACGGGACAGATGTTAGAGAAGCCGTAGGCCCCTTGACCTCTCCGGCATCCATTCCCTGGCTTGGGGCAGACCAGAGGCTGCTGCCTCATGTGAACTTGCTATAGAGGCAAAGCCTCAGAGTCTGGACCAGCATCCGTCTGACAAGGACCGACCCGGAGAGAGTTGGCTCTTGACCTTGGACTACCACCTACGCCTCACATGTAGGGTTTTGACATGGATGGACCCGCTTGTAGGTTTGGATTTGGGGCACTTAGCCCTTCCCACTGAGAGTGAGGGACCAAGGGATCTCACCAGAGCTGTCTACCCAGCAGCTCTGTTTCTTTCTTCCTTCCTTGGCCTCTGTCCTTTACTGACTTCCTCTTCCTTACCCAGTGGGTCTTGGTTCCCTGGGAACTCACCCTGGGGTGGGGGTAGGAAGGAGTGGCCTATCCACATTCTTCAAGGGGCTTGCTAGCCTGGGCCTAGGTGGGTAGACTACAGAAAGGACTGGTAGGAGTCTGCACTGCTCTGACTTCCCTCCTCTTGGTTAATAAACACAAATGCTTGTTTTTCAAGGGCTGGGTCATCAGACTCTTCTGTGTACACAAGGAGAAGGGGTGGGGGAAGTCTTGGGCTGGGGCCTTCAAAACTCAGTGATTGCCCACCCAGGATCTGGGGGGGCATGAGGCCAGTGGCTGGCTCTGCCTGAGACTCGCCTCACAGGGCACCCTCATAACCCCTCTGGGAGGCTAGCTGATGGGCCTCCTTCATAGTGGAGGACGCTGGGTCTGGCCATAGAGTGAATCAGGAAAGAACTGAGAAGAGGACTGGAGACTTTCCCCTGCACCAGGAAGGGTACCTGCCTGGGAAAGGCTGACAGGTACATGGACCCTCCCCAACCGTAAGTATTCTGCCCTTTCCCATCCCAGCCCAGTTCCCAAGAGGGCAGGAAGCTCAGAGGGGGCAAGCCCTGAACTTGAGGTCACACAGGCCATCGATTGGAGATTGGAAGTGGAAGTTCTTAGAGGAAGAGGGACTTGAGGTGGATAGCAAAAATGAGTGGCCTTGCCTCCAACTCTAGGTGACCCTGGGAAAGCCAGTCCTCCCTCTCTGGGCCTCCGTGGGAGAGTTGGAGGCATGGTCGTCTTTGGTTTGGGGGAAGGGGAAGGAGGCGGCTGGCACTGGGCTGTGAGGTCTCGGCTCCTTTCCATCTCCCTCCAGGTTAGTTACCTGCTAGGAGACCCCCGCCCCCCACCCTTGGCTGGTGAAGCAGCGAGGGGCCGGGCACACAAAGGGTGAGAGCCTGGGTGGCCTCTGTATCCCCTCTTCCCGTGGGGGGGTGGCAGGGCTGGGTGGTGCTTCCTCTCCCGCAGGCTGCCTGGGCTGCAGTGCTCAGAAACAGGAAGCTCTAATGGGGGCCCTGGTGACAGGTTTGATGTAGGTTTTATTTTAAGCATAAAGAGGAGATTTCCGTTGGGCTGTTGACAAACATCCAGGTCAGCCCAGCTGTCTGTCTGTCTGACAGTCCACAACCAGTCCCCAGGCTTGGCTGGGCCTGGGCCATTTGGGGAAACAAGGGGAAATCGGGTTATAGAAGAGGATGGTGTTCAAATTCATGAGGATGGAGTTCACCCCTCGTGATACAGACGGGGAGACTGAGGCACAGGAGGGGGATGACCCGCCATAGGCTCCCAGCAAGTTTGGCAAGTCAGGAGCGGCGCCTCCTGGTCCCCAGGTTAAAGGAGTGATGGGGTCGGGGGGGATAATCTGGGTAAGCTCTGCAGAGGTCGTGTCCTTTGAGGTGTCAAAGACCTTTCCCTCCAAGGCAACCCAGACAGAATTCGGTGCTAAGGGTTGCCCCTTGCCATGAGCTGCCAGACCCCCAGAAACACAAGAAGGTGGGAGTGTTGGCTGCATTTTACGTGTGAAGAAATTGAGGTTTGGGTCACAGGACTGTTGGTGATGGGCTGAGAGACCCCTTGTTCCTGGAGGAAGTTTCAGTACTGGGCTCAGACCTTTCATACTAAACCTGTCATTGAGTCCTCAAGGTGACTTTTTTATGATCACCTGAGAAGGTCACCTCTTGTCTTAGAGCAGGGAGGGGTAGTGGCTTGCGGGCTGTCACAGAGCGGGCCTGCACTCCAGCCTGGGGTCACACCCTGGCCTGCTGGACACCCCAGTCACCGGCACTCTGGCTCCTTGATTCTCCCGACACACACCTCACCTCTCTTCCCCATTCTGGC
Source organism: Delphinapterus leucas (assembly GCF_059928025.1). Lineage (NCBI taxonomy): Eukaryota > Metazoa > Chordata > Mammalia > Artiodactyla > Monodontidae > Delphinapterus > Delphinapterus leucas. The sequence goes on along the minus strand of NC_143143.1, from coordinate 60,974,628 downwards.
GGCCTTTCCTCCTAGTCACTATTGAGCACCTACTGGATGCCCAGCAGTTGACAAGACAGCCATGGGCCCTGCCAAGTCTAGGGGGAGGGAAGGGGCAGCTAAGCAGAAACTAGTCATTCACACTCAGGAACTTCTGCCCTAAGACCAGAGCTGTTCCTAGGAGCTGGGCCAGGGGGAGCCAAGAGGAGCATTGGGAGGGTCTGTTGGAAGAGAGCAGGGAGGGATTCTTGGAAGTGGGGAAAGTGCCACATTGAGCCTTGACTTCTCTGACAGGGGTTGCCTCGTTCTGGGAGGGCTTCCCCTCCTCCAGGATTCTGTGGAGGGGGTGGCTAGGGGCTTCTGCCACTCCCCTTACCCACCGGTCTACCAGCCTCGGGGGGATCTGCAGAAACAGGCCCTCTATTGTTTTGCCTCCAGTTGGAGTGTGAGGGGCAGTGAGTGGCAGCCCCTGTGTTTCAGGCCCTCTGAGGGCCTGCAGCTGCTGCCCTGTCCCCTGGGGCCGCCTGGCCGCCATAGCAGCTTCCCCAGGCCAGATTGGCCCCAGCTGCCTAGCCCCTAATTAGGCAGAGATGAGATATCTGCTCCCTGATCTATTTCCCACCAGCTAATTATACACATGTGGGCTTGGGAGACTGGCAACCTGGCTGGCTACTTCTGTCATGAAGGTGTGATGGGCCCCCCGGGAAATGTACCCATCCCTACCTGCCGGACCTCAGTTTATCCTTTTGGCAGAGGATGGGATATAGCAAGGGGCATTGTTCCTGTCCCTGATGAAATGGTTCTGGCTTTGTTAATGAGTTGCTGAAGGGGACCAGGGGGAGGAGACCCCCATCCTGCCTGACATCCTGTGTCCAGGGGGAGTATGCAGGTCCATCCAGGCCCAAGACAGAAGTGCCCCATCCAGTTTTTTTAAAATTTAATATTATTTTTCAGATAATATATTCATATATTTCCCCCAAAATTTTATTAAGAAAAATTTCAAAGTTGAAAGTATTATATAGTGGACACTGATATATCACCTACTAGATGCACAATTGTTAATATTTTGCTGTATTTCCTCTATCGGACATCTATCCATCTATCCACCCATTAAAACAACTTGTTTTTTTTTGAAGCTTTTCAAAGTAGGCTGCAAACATCAGTACACTTCCCCTTAAAGGCACTTCAGCATGCAGATCATTAGCTAGAGTTCTGTATTTGTTTATGGTTATTCTTGGGAGTGGGAGGTAAAATTTATATACAGTGAAATGCATAGATCTTAAAGGTACCATTTGCTGAGTTTAGACAAGTACATACTGTACTCCAAACCCTAGTCAGGATATAGAGCCATGAAAAGTTCCCTCACGTTCCTTCTGTCAGTTCCTGTCCCAAACTCATGGATGGATCTATATAAGTACTACTAATAAAAACATTCCCTTGCCCTGTACTTCCCACTCCCAGCCCTGCTCCCCAAAGCAACCACAGTCAACTTTTTAAACTATTTCTTCAGGTACTTTCCTCTGTATTTCTAAGTAACATTCTTTTCCTGCTATTTTCTTTCTTTTTTTTTTTTTTTTGCTACGTGGGCCTCTCACTGCCGTGGCCTCTCCCGTTGCGGAGCACAGGCTCTGGACGCGCAGGCTCAGCGGCCATGGCTCACGGGCCCAGCTGCTCCGCGGCACGTGGGATCCTCCCAGACCGGGGCACGAACCCGCGCCCCCTGCATCGGCAGGCGGACTCTCAACCACTGCGCCACCAGGGAAGCCCTCCTGCTATTTTCTTGATTATTTTAGGCAAATATTGACTTTCAGGTCTGATGTTCCCACAGTGTGGCTTCTGCAGCCTGACTGCCTGGGTTTGAATTCCAGCCCTTGCCCTTACTGACCAGATGACCTTGGGCAAGTGACTTAACCACCTGATGCCTCAGTTTCCTCATTTGTAAAATGAGAGTAATAAGAATATTGAAGTTGTTGGACTGTTATGAGGATTCAACATGTGAAGGGCCTAGAATAAGGCACATCACCCAGTAAGTGGTCAAAACTCTTTCTTTTTGTAGTTTTTATTATCAAGGAAGACAATTTTTCTCTACCTCCTTTCCTTTCAAAATCTACACTTATCACAATTTTTCATTAAATGACTAATTAATGTTATTTATATTGTGACCATATAAATATTGTTTCTTGCCAAGTTGCATATTACAGTTACATTTCCCTTTTTGTGCAACTCCGTTCTTCCTGGAGTTACTACCTGCTTTGGTTTTTCATTTGCTTAGTTTCTTCTTTACTCATCCTTAATTTTCTGACATCCTCAATTTCCCCATAGTTACACATAGAAGATACTTTATTGGTTCCAATTTTCTTCCTGAAACCCTTCATGTGCTTTTTAACAATCCACCCCCCCCCTTCAAAAACAACAATGGAACCAATTTAAAAACTAGAATCTCAAGCACAAGTACAATTTGTAAGATAAGCATTTGTGAGCATCCGCTCTCTGTCCCTGCTCATGTGGGTCTCTAAGAGGAATAAAAACTGAGGCTGTGACACCCCTGCCAGGCCTCTCCATTTACCCACAGGAACCCCTCAGCACTGTCTGCTCACAGCTGCCAAGCTCTGGCTTGTCCTGTGTCCTTCGCTTTATTCATCGATTCATTCAGCAAAAGTCTACTGGGTCCTTCTTCACCCCTGGAACTGTACTGGGCAGTGCCAGCAACATAGAGCTTGGGCAGTATCAACCCATCTGTTCCCAGATTGGCATTTACATTGACATTACATTACATTACATTGGCAGCCAGGAGAGTGGTCTGAATAGAGGTGTGTGTGGGGTTGGGTGATGGCTCTGTGTGTGTGTGTGAGACTTGTAGGGGCTAGTGAGTGTCTGTATGGGTGCCAACAGATTTTATATGAAAAGTTATCTGTGTGCATTTATGCGCATATGTGCATAGATGTTGTCTGCACAGTGTGTGTTCACCAGGTATATGTATCAGATAGCCCTTGCTGTGTAACAGGCCACCCTAGACCCAGTGGCCTAAAACAACAAATCATTAGTTTATGATTCTATGAATTGGCAATCTGGTCTGGGATCAGCTGGGCAGTTCTGGTCTTACCTGGGCTCACTGATGTAGCTGCAGTCAGCTGGGGCTTGGTGATCTTGGAGGGCCTCACTCACATGTCTGGCAGTTGGCAGGCTGTTTGCTGGGGTGCTTCAGTTCACCTCCAGAAGGCTAGCACGGGCTCATTCACATGGTGATCTTGAGGTTTCATGTTCAGCTCCAATGCACGAGTGCTTTTTAAAGCCTCTTCTTGAGTTATGATTACTAATGTTCCATTGGCCAAAGTGACATGGTCAAGTCAGATTCAAGGGGTAAAGAAATAGATTCCATTTCTTAGTCATATTGCAAAGGGCATGAGTAGAGGCATGGAGGAATTTTTGCAGCTGGTTTTCAATTTATCACAGCCTATGTGTGCTGGGTAAGGAACTGGGGAAAGTTCCTACCTTTGGAATCAAAAAACCTGGATTTTTCGGTGCCACCACTTGTCTGATCTTTGTCAAGTTGCCTCGCCTCTCTGAGCTCTGTAAACTGGATGAAATTGAATGACATGAGATGGTCTTTGTAAGTGCTTATTCCATTCATTTGTTCATTCATGCAACACATATTTATTAGGGCCTACTACATGCCAAACCCTTCGCACGCCCTGGGGAGATTGCAGTGAACAAAATGAACCAAAGCACTTGCCCTTGGGAGGCTTAGTCTAGGCTGTGGACAGACACCAATTGATCATCCCAATAATTTTATGATCACTAAGATTAGGTCCTGAAGGAAGGAGAGGTTGCTGACCTGACCAGGGAGGTCTCGGAAGCCTGAGATATCTGAGCTGAGATGTGAAGGATAGGTAGGAGTTAACCAGGAGAAGAGAGGATAGGAGTGGAAAGGGATTACAGATTGAAGGACCAGCATGTGCAAAGGCCCTGTGGTGGGAGGAGTAGATTATTGGAACAGAGAGAGTAAGTGAGGCTGAACCTGCAGCATAAGGGCCTGGCTGTCTGAGGCTATCAGAGCCTTTGAACAATGGGAGGGTCTATCTTGTTAGGCAGCCTGAAAAAACCCCCAAAGGTCTAACAGTGTTCTACAAGGCCCTCATGACCAGGATCCCTGTTACTCCTCCCCCTTCCCCTTTACCTACTCTGATACAGTCCGCTGCTTCCTTGATGTTCCAGAAACACACTAGACACATTTCTACCTCAGGGCCTTTGTACTTACTATTTCCACTGCCAGCATCTATCCTACTCTAGGTATCCACATGACTCACGCCCTCACTTCATTCAGGTCTCTGCCCACATGTCACCTCCTCAGAGAGGCCTTCTCTGACCCACCTATTCACTGCTTTCCGCAGCTAAACCATCAGCACCCAACAGCCACTAGTTCCCTACCCTGGTTTATTTTTCTTCCTAGAAAAATACTCCCTCCCCCCACCTCCCACCGACACTTACAGTAAACAAAGGCCACATTATATTTTTTGTGTGTGTCTCTCACTAGAATGCAGCTCCAGGAGGCATGGGCTCTACTTTGTCTAGGCTGTGTCCCCCTCCCCTGGGGAACAAGAGGTGTTTCATAACCACTTGTTGGGTGAAGGAATGAGTGAAAACAAGTGAGTGAATGGCGTGCTGGAAAGAACTGACTCCTAGAAATTAGGAGATCTGGCTTCAAGCCCCAGCTGGGTGAACTAGAGAAATCATTCACCTTTCTGTTCCTTGGTTTCCCCAGCTGTGCTGTGAGGTGTTTGTGGTCTCTAGGTTCGTTCTGGGTTTGGAAAGGAAGACTCCAGGCTATGGAGGGTTAGGGCCTGTCAGGGAGGAAGGGAACTGGGGCCTTCTCCATTGCCTTCCTGGGGATGAAAATAGCCTAGCCCAACCCCTACGCTGGCCCCTTACCCTCACTGTGGCACGCAGCTGGAGCCAGGGGGCTCTGTCTGGAGCCTGCCAGCCTGGCGCTGGGCTGGAATCAGGCCGCCTGACAGCTGGGCCAGGCAGCCCTGGGAGGTTCTTAAGGGCAAACTGGGCCTATTGGATGCCGCCAACCTCCCTCCGCACCTCCCCTTCCTTTCTCAGTGTCCACTGGCAGGGTAAATCCCTTAATCTTCTACATGTCTGCAACCTTTGCAGCTTGCAAAACTCCTTCTTGGTCTGTGTCTAATTTCACTCTGCATGGTAACTGCTTTACTGGTGGGAGCATTAAGCCTCAGAGGGGACAGCTGCCTCGTTGGAGGTTACATAGCCAGGACCTAGTGCAGTTATGGGGGAACCCAGGTCTGGCGCAGCCCTGCGCTGCCCTGCCCTGCCTGCCTCTGTGTGTGTGTGTGTGTGTGTATGTGTGTCTTGTATTGTGTGTGTGCGTGTGTGCGTGTAGAGTGGCATTATCACGGTTAAACCTCACTACCAGTGCCCTCCCTTCACCACCAGCTCCCAGAGTCTCAGATAGGCTGGAGGTTAACAGCTTGTGGAATCAAAATGCCTGGGTTGAGATCCCACCTTTGCTGCATCCTAACTGGGTGGACTGTTGGGTTCCACTGTCCCCCACCTCAATGTCTGCCAATAGGACAAATCCCTTAAATCTGGACACCAGTAGGACTAACATTATATGCATTGACCAGGTTTTAAAAAGTTGAATTAGTTGCCAGTATTTAAGCATTTAAACAGTTGGAAGAATCACATAGACAAACCAACTATGAGCATCTATGAGGCCCCAAAGCCCCTACTGTGTGCCTGGCACAGAGCAAAGTGCTCCCAGGGGATCTCATTCCTGGGCATGAGTGACATGGGTACCATGTACCACATCCTCCAACGAAGTCTTAGAAAGGTGAAGCCATGTGCTCAAGGTCACGTGGCCAAGGAGGGCAGAGGTGGGGAGGGAGGTGAGTTTGAGGGGGCTGGGACCCCAGCACTCACTCTTCTGGGATCCTTGAGACCGACCCACTGGCGTTTATTCAAGCAGGTGTGTCACTCCCTCTCTGGGTCTCGGTGTGCCTCTTGGCAAAATGGGATGGGGCCCAGGTGAATGGAGAGGGCCTGCCCTGGCTTAAGGAGCAGTGGGGCCCTGTCCCAGCCCAGGCTCACTCCTGAGAATGGGGGCTCAGTGGGCCCAAGACTTCTGGGTTCTCATGAAAAGCGAGATCTCAAAAAGCATTTATTTTATTTTATGTTTTGGCCGCATCACACAGCTTGTGGGATCTTAGTTCCCCAACCAGGGATTGAATCTGGGCCCCCAGCAGTGGAAGCACAGAGTCCTAACCACTGGACTGCCAGGGAATTCCCTCAAAAAGAATTTAGTATGTTGTTCTCTCGCTGTTTAAATGTGGGCAAGTAACTACTGAAGTGTAAAAGTACCCCATACAAAGGCTATAGGTATTTATTACGCCATTGTTTGTAACAGCAAACAACTGGAAATATCCATCAATGAGAAGCGGTTACATCAGCTCAGCCCAGCCACGTAATGTCCCATTGCGGCACTGGGAAGGTGCACTGCACGCACTGGTGTGGACTGGCAAAGTACTTGGTTCCATGAACAGAGCAAGGTGTGAGACCAGGCGCCACGTGCTACGCTTGTTGAAACCAGAATATGTGCCCAAACCCTCTTGTACAGGCCTTCAATCTCCTGGAGAGCTACACAGGGAACCCGATACACTGGCTGCCTGGGGGGAACTGGCTGGCTGGAGCCAGGGGTGGGAGGGAGACTCACTTCTTCCTCTTTGTACCACTTGAATTTTGAACCATGTGAATGTATTATCTATGCAGAAAAAATAAAAATAAATTCAGAATAAAGTAACATAAAGTAGACGGCAAGAAACCTGAAACAGACAGACAGAAAACCTCAGGCTGCAGGCCCAGTCGGCTCCCCATCTCACCTGGGGCAGCCACAGCTGCATTCTGGGCTCTGCGTGGCTTGGTTTTGTGGCTCCACCCTCTACAGTAATATTTTGGTTTCCCCACACACGGCACTCACAGGAAACCCCAGCCAATGGGCATCAGGTTCCTGGCTGGACTGCCTGGTGGTGGGCATGACACATCCCTGGGAATGGCGTCATCCAAATGCTCGAGTGATGACACAGCCCCCAGTGGAATGATGGCACTTCCCGCAGTCCCACAGGCCTGGCTGTCTGGGGTTTGTCTCGCAACCTCCAGGTGGGCGTGTGGACACTGAAACAGCCACCCCCATTAACTAGCTCTGAGCCTTCAGGGACTGAATTCATCCATCTACCCAACCCTCTTTAAGCACCTACTATGTGCCGAATACTCTTCTAGCCACTACAGAAACAGCAGAGAAACAAACAAATAAAACCTCGTGCCCTCCAGTGTGGGGAAAGGCAATACCTACCAGCGAGTGGAAGTGCTATGGTGGAAGAAGAAGCAGGGAAAGGAGGTGGGGCTCTAGGGTTTTTCCATTTTTACTGACGTAGAATTGATATACAATAAAACTGACCCATTTTAGGTATATAGTTTGGTGAGCTGACAGTTGTATACATGTGTGTATCCACCACTCCAGACAAGTTATAGACATTTCCATCCATCCTGTAAAGTTCCCACATGCACCTTGGCAGTCAATCCCCAACTCCCACCCCACTTCCCATCTAGAAAGTTGCTGGTCAGCCTTCCTTCACTGTGGATTGGATTTGTCTTTTCTGGTGTTCATACAAGTGAAATCTGGCTTCTTTCACTCAGCGTAACACATTTGCGATTCATCCATGCTGTTGCATGTTAGTTCCTTCTGGTCGCTGAGCATCCCATGTCCATGTTTTGTTTATTCATCCAACGTATTGACGGTCATCTGGGTTGTTTCCACTTTTTGGCTATTACGAATAAACCTGCTATCGATATTCATGTACAACTCTTTGTGTGCACGTATATTTTCATTTCTCTTGGGTAAATACCTGGGAGTGGAATTGCTGGGTCTAGAAGGAAGTGTATGTGTAACTTTATTAAAAGTGAGAATTGTGCTTTTAAATAGGGTGGTGAGGGCAAGCTTCACCAGGTGACATTTCAGCAGAGGCCAGAAGGAGGTGAGGGGAGCCTTGTGGGTATCTGCAGGGAAGAGTATTCTAGACAGAGGGAACTGGCGGGTGGTGTGTCTGAAGAACAGCATGGAGGCCAATGTGTTGGGATCAGGGTGAGTGAGGCGGAGAGGCCTAGGAGGTGAGGTCAGTGTGTAACAGGGCTGGATGGTGTCTGGCCCTGTAGGTCATGGTGAGGACATTGGCTTTTACTCTGAGAACCCATGGGAGGGTTCTGAACAGAGGTGGGACAGGATTGGGCTTGTATTTTAACAACCCCCTTCCCAGATTTCCAGGTGGAGAATGGGCTGCAGGACAGGGAGGCTGTAGGACAGCAAGAAGGCTACTGCAATAGTCCTGGGGGGATATGCAAGAGCTGACTGGGGTTAAGGTGGCAGAGGGTGAGGAGTGTCAGATTCTGGGTCTACTCTGAAGGTGGAGCCGCAGTGGAAGCATTGGATATGGGAGGTGAGGGAAATAAGGACATGAAGGATGGCTTGGCCCCGAGGTGGCCTTTAGGAGCTGAGAGTTACTGCCGGCCAACAGCCAGCAAGGAAGTTTGTAACTCAGGCCAGCAACCCCAAGGAACTGGACTCTGCAGATCACCTGATGAACTTGGAAGAAGACCCTGCGCCTCTGCAACGGAACACGGCCCAGCTGACAGCTTGATTCAGCCTGGTGAGACCCTGAGCAGAGAACCCAGCTGTGCCATGCCCGGACTCTGACCCATAGAAACCGTAAGATGTTGTTTTCAGTCACTAAGTTGGCGATAATGTTTTACTTAGCAGTAGGCGGCTACTACAGGCGTCCTAGAATCCTACAGGGTCAGAGCTCAAGAGGTCCTTGGCAACCACTGAGTTCAACCTCCTCTTCTACAGATGGGGAAACTGGGGCCCAGAGAGTAGCTGGACCTCGAACCCTGGTCCCTGCAGGGAGGAAGTGTCAGGCAGAAGCTGCCCAAGCGCTAGAGGCCCTGCCAGGACCAGCCCCTCGTCTCCTAGGAGGCTGCGGTACCAGCTCCTCTGCCAACCCCTCCTCCGTCTGGGCGCTGGCCTCCTAGAGAGCTGGCTTCTGACCACCCACTGAATACCCTCAGCTCCCGGGCCAGCAAGCTCAGGCAGGTTCCCTGTCAGGCCAGGCCCAGTGACCAGGAGGGTGGAGCACCCTCGCCCCCAGCAGAGCAGGGCCCAAGGGCATAAGAGCCAGGCCTGAATCTGAGAGCCCCGGGGAGAGGGACAAAGCACACGCTTAGGTCAGAGGGACCGTGGCTAGAATCCCAGCTCTGCCATTCACTGGCTGTAAGACTCTGGCCAAGGGAAACCCCTTTGTTGAGCTGCAGTGTCCGATCCATGAAATGGGAGCAGGAATGCCTTCCTCCAGATGGCCAGTGAGCTCAGGTACATGAAACTGTTAGTGGGAGCTCCGTAAATGCACAAATGCACATCCCCGACCTCTTCCTTCCTATGGGCCTCAGTTTGCCCATCTGTTAATTGATCTCATGCCTTAGATGTGTTTTGGGGGCCCTTTTAGCTCTAACAGTTGACCATTTTAGGGTTCAGATTCTGGCTCTGCTTCTTGTCAGCTGTGGATACGTCACTTAAGCTCTCTCAGCCCCAGTTTTTTAACTTGTAAAATGGGCTATTAATAATACATGCCATTACCTGAGAGACGCAGGTCAGATACCTAGGCCAGTGTCTCAGAAAATGTCAGCTAGTTTTATTATTGTCATCATTATCATCGTTCCAAGCATGTAAGTTAGGTGGTGCCAGCTCACAGGGGCAATAGGGCAGAGCCTCCCAGGGTGGGGGAAGTTTGGTTTCCTTGGAGACAAATGTTTGTGGGCTGGGCCTACAAACATTGCTGGGAAAATAAAACTAGTTCTTTTCCCCCAGCCCTCTGGACCTGCACCCATCTTGAACCAAGCCTCCAGTATCACAGTGCTTATAAACGGCAACCCCACAGGCAGGTTTTGGGAAACAAAAATATGCATTTATTTCTCTTCCCAGTTCTGAGAACCACTTCTTGCTTTTCTCTAGAGGAATACCAGTATCTTGTGCAAACACCTGGAGGTGGGGATGTGTGTCGTAGACACAAGCTGGGGTGGGCATAGCCACGAGGTCCCCGCTGGCCATGTTTGAATTATGCACGCTGTCCTCTGACCACAGCTAATTCTCAGGTGCTTCCAGACACCTGACTGCAGGCTGGGCAGGCCAGAGTCTCTCCCAGAAATTTGAAACTTGAATAGAGGGCACATAGGCAGAGCCCCTCCCATAAATCCACAGCCAGACCCTCAGTTAGTCGCTTTCTGGTGTTTGTCACCCAACTTCGCCTTGGCCAACATGGTGACTGGGGGGACAGAGCATTGTGGCGGGTTGAGGGCTGACTGTGGGATGGGGCAGTAACCCTCTGGTCCATGCAGGAAGCTGTCGGTTGCTTCTGCCCAGAAAGAGCACTGGACTCGAAGTCTGGTTCTCCACAACTTTCTGGCTGTGTGACCTTAGGCAAATCACTCAGCCTCTCTGTGTGGTCCAGTGGGATGGGACCACAGGGGACCTCAATGAGCAGATGGGGAAACTGAGGACCAGGAAGAGGAGGGAGGGGTTTTGCTTAAAGCCACACAGCAAGTTTAGGACAGACCCTGGAGAGCTCCTGGGTCCCCCAAGTGCCAGCCCTGGGGATGGGACAGTCCCTGGAGTAGGAAGCTTGTCTCTAATTAGCGGCAGGGCTTGTTTCCCCCAGGTGAACCTCAGGCCCCAAGCGCTTCACAGATCACAAATTCCTTTCCCAACCAGTTGTCACATTTGGCCCAGCAATATTATCAATGTCACATTCAGGGGCTGAGCAAACTGAGCCCAGCGAGCCCCAAGACAGACTTGTCCAAAGTCACACCACAAGTTCATGGCAGTTTGAGCCAGATCTGAAAAGCCTGTGCTTTTTGCTCTAAATCAGTGTTTCCCAAGCTGGTATTTGGGGATGCACTGGGGGTAGTGGTTAATGAGCTCCCCATAAGACTTTTGAAGTTGCTTGCTTTCATTTTGACAGTAACCCTAAAAAAGTAACTCGAATATACCATGAATCATCTGCTATGGCCGTAGGTGAGTCCTGTCTGAGGCTGTGCTTGGATTTGGGGTCACACTGGCATCGAAGAATAACATTTATTGAGAACTAACCATGGGCTGGGTACTGTGTTTTGTACTTTTCATGTAGTATTCATTTAACCCTCACAACAACCCTATAAGATAGGTACTATTATTATCCCCATTTCACAGAGGAAGTTGAGGCACAGAGGGGTTAAGTAATTTGCAGCAAGGTCAACAGCGAGTATGGGGTGCAGCCAAGATTGGAACCCAGGCTGACTTCGGAGCCTGTGATCTTTTTTTTTTTTTTTTTTTTTAAGGTAATTTTGCTTACCTTTATTTATTTTTTAAAAATTTATTTTTTATTTATTTTATTTTTGGCTGCATTGAGTTTTTGTTGCTGTGCGTGGGCTTTCTCTAGTTGTGGCGATCGGGGACTACTCTTCGTTGCAGTGTGCGCGGGCTTCTCATTGTGGTGGCTTTTCTTGTTGCGGAGCACGGGCTCTAGGCGCGTGGGCTTCAGTAGTTGTGGCACATGGGCTCAGTAGTCGTCACTCACGGGCTCTAGAGCGCAGGCTTAGTAGTTGTGGCGCACGGGCTTAGTTGCTCGCCCCGGAGCCTGTGATCTTGACCACAATGCTTTACCACTGTAACCAGCTCGGAGTGGTGAGAAAAGGCAGGCGTGGCCTTGATATGTAAAATGAATTCCTGCTAAGTGAAGGCCATGTGATGCAGAGGTAGAGGGTGGGAAGGAAGTTTTGCCATGGGTAAATCAGAGCCAAGTGGTGGGAGAATAAAGTCAGCAGCACACAGAGTTGGGTGGAAGTGTGTGACGAACCCAAAAGAAATGGCAGCACAATTGAGTGTCCCACATTCACACTGCTAGTGACAATTCAGGTTTAGCAAAGCAACATTGTCCCTATCACTAAATTAATATTGTTACATTGATGCTGTGACAGCATAACTTAGTGGTTAGGGCTTAAGAGACACGATTCCTGAGTTCAAATCCATCTTCCTCCTTGCCTAGTCCTCAGACTATGGGCAAGTCACTCAACCTCTCTGAGCCTCAGTTTTCTCATCTCTAAAATGGAACTATAATAGCACTTGAAAGACTGCTGGTTCCCTATGCAATTCCCTTCTCTTCCTTTTCTTTGTTGACCAAACCCTGATTTTATTCCTGGTAGCAATGTACCCAGCCAAAACACTACATTCCTAGTCTCTCTTGCAGCTACCTGTAGCTAAGGAGTGGAAGTTGTTAAGTGAGGTTTGTTGGAACTATCCTTAGAAGATGCTGATGCAGCTGAGAAGAAAACTAATTTGCCATTTTTTCTCTTCCTACATGGAACTCAGGCATTAAGGCTGGAGCCCCAGCAACCATCTTGGATCAAAAAGGACCTGGAGGATGAAACCATATATGGTTAAGGATGAAAAAACATGAAGCCGGAAGGAACCTGAGACATTGGTGACACCATGGAGGCTGCACCAGCCCTGGCCCAGAATGATCTTTCCAGATTTCTTTTTTAAAATAAACTTTTTTCTTTTTGAAAGAACAGTTTTAGGTTTACAGGATTATTGCATAATACAGAGACTTCCTATACACCCCACACCCAGTTTCCCTTATTATTAACATCTTATATTAGTATGGTACATTTGTCACCATTAATGAACAAATATTGTTACATTATTATTAACTAAAGAGTCCATTCTTCATTCAGATTTCCTCAGTTTTCCCCAAATGTCCCTTTTCTATTCCAGGATCCCATCTAGGACACCACATTACATTTAGTCATCATGTCCCCTTAGGCTCCTCTTGGCTATCAAAATTTCTCAGACTTTTCTTGTTTTTGATGACCTTGACAGTTTTGAGGAATACTGGTCAGGTATTTTGAAAAATGTCCCTCCATTGGGATTTGTCTGATGATTTTCTTATAGTTGGACTGGGTGATGTGTTTGGGGAGGGAGGTCACAGACCTGAAGTGGCAGCCTCCTCATGTTCTGTCAAGGGTAGATACTGTCAACATGACTTAGTGTGGAGGGGAACTTTGATCACTGTCAGGTTCTCTCTGTAAAGTTACTCCTTTTCCCCTCTTTCTATGCTGTGCTTTTCGGATTAAGGTCACTTTGCACAGCCCACACTCAAGAAGTGGGGAGTTAGTTTCCCTCCTTAAGGGTGGAGTATCTACGTAAATTATTCCGAATTCTTAGCAGAGTTATCTCTTCTATTTGTTTGTTTATTTACTTATTTATAACAGTATGGGCTCATGGATATGTATTTTATTCTTTGGGGTGTAATCCAGTAAAACTTTACTTTTTTTGCTCAAATTGTCCCACCTTTGGACCTTGGGATCCCGTTCTGTTGGTTCCCCAGACTTCTTGACATGAAAGTAAAACAAACTGAGGTAGATTTTTAACAATGGTCTCAAATTCCTCCCATTCCTCCATGCTCATGCCTTTGCAATGTGACTTTATAGCTTCTGGCATCAAGACCTGACCCTCTCTCCATCCCTGGAGTCTGGGCTGGGCCAAGTGACTTGCTTTGGCCAATGGGAAGAGGCCAAAGCATGAAAGAGGCTTGTGCATTGGGGCTGCTGCACCCAGAACCCTAAGACCACCATGTGAGCAAGCAGCGCTAGCCTGTGGAGGAAAAGAGGCCGTGTGGCCTGGTCACCTCCGCTATCCTTGCCTACAGCCAGGCAGCAGGCACGTGTGGGAGGCCTTCGACCATAACTAACTGCAGATGGATGACAGACCCAGAGGCGAGCCATCCCCACTGAGCCCAGGCCACACTGCCCACCCACAGGGTAATGAGCACATCAGTGGTCAGTTTAAGCCACTAGCTTGTGGGGTAGTTTGTTATGAAGCAAAAACTAACTGCTACACAAGCCACTTTCTTTTGCCAATCTGTTGAGTTTTCTGTTACATGAAGTCAAGCCTAATTCTAAAAGGACTCTGTATTTACTTCATAGGGAGTTTGTGGGACTTGAATGAGTGAGGCAGGGACAGTACATGTAATAGTACCTCGGTAGATTAATAGTAATAATAATAAGAATAAGAATAATTATGTAATTATATTCTATTTCTATAAGATATACAATATAACCATTATGGTTATGTAATAGTTATTATTATTAGTTTTGTAGTATTTAATTTGTAACTTTGTTTCAGATTATACCTGTTTGAAGACTATAAGCTTCAAGACCTGAGACCTCATTTTGTGAGCGACACAAATCAATAATTTTCTGTCCATGCCTCCAGCCCAGGACCACCAGGAGCACACCAGTGGTGGTTACACACGGGGGCTTTATCACCCACTGCAGGGAGGGAATGCATGCCACGGGGAACCCAGGTGTCTCAGTAAGAGGGTGTCAGAGAAGGCTTATCATAGGATTTGGGCTCGTGTGAAGTGATTTTGAGGAGGGTTTAGGGAAGTGGGGTTTTTCTCTCGATTGGATGCTGTCAGGAAGTGGGAGTCATTACAGGCTTGGGACCTTGATAATCTTCTCTCAAGAGAAGGTGGGCTAGAGCCAGGCTAACTCTGGTAAGCGGTGAAGAAGCAGCAGTCACTGTGTCAGGTGGGGTAGGGGGACAGTGTCTCAGCAAAATGTTTGGTCATTCTGCCTGAGACATGATTACAAGTGGTCTTGGTTTTGTCGTGAGTCATCAGCCACAGAGCACCTTGTCTGTCGCTGGTGTTCTGTGAATTGTTTATGTTCGGTGAGACATTAGCTGTCACCTGTGAGTGTCAGGCCAGTTGGTAGCAACGTGATCACCATCTGTGCCAGCTCCTGGATGGCAGGTCTGCTTTTCTCCTTCTCAGCTTAAGTCAACACTGGTGAGTCTGGGAGGATTCCTTCCCCCTTTTAGAGATCTCAAGTTGAAGCAAAAGTTCACTCCTGCTCAAACCGGACAGCTATTTTTAGGCACTTTTCTTCTCCCAGAAGTTTTCCTCTCCCACTTACATATTATATTAACTACCTTAACCATATAATTATAGTATTAATTGCACATAAATGAATTATACAACTAATAAGATAATAGTAATAATAGTGTTTATCATGCACTTGCTGTGTGTCAGGTACTGCTCCAAGCATTTTATATCTATTCGTTTAAGGATTCTTAACTGGGGTCTTACCACAGTCCATGGATGGAATTTATCTTCATTCATGCTTAATTAAATTCAGCACTTTCGGGCTTCCCTGGTGGCGCAGTGGTTGAGGACCTGCCTGCCAATGCAGGGGACACGGGTTCGAGCCCTGGTCTGGGAAGATCCCACATGCCGCGGAGCAACTGGGTCCGTGCACCACAACTACTGAGCCTGCGCGTCTGGAGCTTGTGCTCCTCAGCAAGGGAGGCTGCGACAGTGAGAGGCCCGTGCACCGCGATGAAGAGTGGCCCCCGCTCGCTGCAACTAGAGAAAGCCCTCGCACAGAAACGAAGACCCAACACAGCCAAAAATTAAAAAAAAAAAAAAAAATTCAGCACTTTCTTCAGTTATAAACACGGAGACAAGCCACAGTGGTATTAGGGCCTGGAACTTTGTCACCATTAGAAACCATGGCTACTTTCATATCCTATCAGTGGTTTCAGATAGCTCAGAATGTTGTTCACAGCCACCATTACTTTGAAATTGCAGTACTAATGACATCCACCACTAGATCATGCAATAAGTGTTTTAATTAAAAAAATTTTTAATTTTATATTGGAGTATAGTTGATTTACAATGTTGTGTTAACTTCAGGTGTATGGCAAAGTGAGTCATTTATACAAATATGTATATCCATTCTTTTTTAGATTCTTGTCCTATATAGGTTATTACAGAATACTGAGAAGAGTTCCCTGTGCTATACAGTAGGTCCTTGTTGATAACCTATTTTATATATGGTAGTGTATATATGTTAATCTCAAACTCCTAATTTATCACTCCCCCCATAAGTGTTAATAAAGAATCATATATAATACTATGTCACAATTGTGTTCTTTAAAAATATTTTGATAACCACAATTTTAATAAATTTGTTTCCTTCAAAATCTGATGCATTTTATTTCAAGCATTTGAAAACATCATTCTGAGAAGTGCTCCGTGGCTAGATCCAAAGGTATCCATGACAAGACAGATGTGAGGAGCCCTGTGCATTGATTAAATACTCCAGTGACCCCCACGAGCAGGTATTATTACCAGCATGTTACAGAGGGGGATATGAGGCACAGAGAGGTTGTACAGTTTGCTTAAGGTCACGCAGATATCAAGTTGTAGTGCCTTATTTAATCTGAGAGCTGTGTGTACAGCCTATGGTCTGCTGTGGGCTTGTTCTCTGTGTTATGCTTACGCATGTGAATGTCCCTAGGCAGGTGTCATGCGTGTGGTTGTATGGACCTCCGTTTCTGTACGTGGGTGTGTGTAATGCATATAGAAAAGGGAACCACAAACACCTGTCCACTCGGGGGGTTCTGTCTGACTTCTGGGATCACTTGGATTAATTGCATCTCCACATCCCTTGGGCCCTGGAAACCGAAGGGCTGGGTTGGGGAAGGACAGTGCGTCCAGGCCCGGGGGAAGGGGCAGCAGGTGAAGGTGGGGTAGGAGGGCAAGCATAACCCCAGGGCTCAGCCTCTGGCCTGGGTCTAGACATGTAACCTGGGCAGAGCCTGGGGGGAGGGGAATTTGGAGGAAAGCGGAGGCAGTTCCCATAGTGAGCCCTTCTCTTGGGCACCTGTGACTGAAGGCTATCTGGGACCACAGTCCCCGTGCCAGGCTGCCTGTGGGGAGTGGCAGTGCTGTTGGGAACTGTAAAGGAAAACCACACTCTTGGAGGGCTTCTTGGCCCTCAATACCCCACTATAACACTATTTCACTGCTGACGCCAGACTGGGTTTTCCACACATCAAGCAGTTCTGTGACACCAGCTGGGTGTGTTCTACAATTTAACTCCGTTCTGACACTACCTGGAATTAGTGTCAGATCCTACAAGAGTGCCCTCCCTCCACTTCAGACATGAGTCTCAAGTTCAGGTTGTCACCTGTGCTTCTGACAGACCAGCTATCAATCGGAGTTTCCCAAGACCCCCTCCCCAGGTTTCATTAATTTGCCAGAGCAACTCACAGAACTCAGGGAACCAGTTTACCTACTAGATCACAAGTTTATTGTAAAAGGATAAAACTTAGGAACAGCCAGATGGAAGAGATGCGGAGGGCAAGGCATGTGGAAGGGGGGCGGAGCTTCCATGCCCTGCCTGGGTCCCCACTCTCCCTGCACCTCCATGTGTTCTCCAGCCCGGAAGCTCTATGAACCCCATCCTTTTGGGGTTTTATGGCAGCCTCATTACACAGGCACAGTTGATTAACTCATTGGTTGTTGGTGAAAACCTCCAGCCCGTGTTCACTCCAAGGATTTAGAAGTGTGTGCCAGAAACAGAATGAAGACCAAATCTATATATTTCTTATTATAAATCACAATATCATAGTAGTCTAGTAAAGCCTGCCCCCTACCCACACAGGGGTCCTGGGGTTCA
This sequence comes from Delphinapterus leucas, assembly GCF_059928025.1. Classification (NCBI taxonomy): domain Eukaryota; kingdom Metazoa; phylum Chordata; class Mammalia; order Artiodactyla; family Monodontidae; genus Delphinapterus; species Delphinapterus leucas. The sequence continues at coordinate 60,957,021 of NC_143143.1, read as the reverse complement.
TAGCCTGAGGAGACTGAATCCCCAGAGGGGTCTTTGCATTGAGCCATCTTAGCCACAGAGCTAAAGGCTCTTCCCAGCCCATGGCCCATGGGATAGGAGTCCCCCAGAAGGGGCCCTTTAATATTCTCCCTGAATATCTCTCCCTGCTCCTCAGCTGTACCTCTCAATATATCTTTCCAAAAATGCCAAGTCTAGTTAATTGTTTTCATCCCCAATGTTAAATGATATCAATAACAATAATACATATATCGCATGGATTATTTGTGGTCATCATTTGCTAATCCTCATACTTGTGCCGCACTGGGTCAATGATTATAGTTCTGTGATGTGCTTTCTAAGGAGTCGTGGCAGAATGGAAAAAAATCACAGCAAGTCACCTCATCTCATTTTCTCATTTAAAGAACAGAGACAGTTACTTGAAGAATTTGTGAGGATTAAAAGAAATATCTGTATTTCCTCAGTTCTATATGGTAGCCTCTATGTCTACCCAATGCTATGTCTGAGGAAATTTGGGCAGGAAGAGAAAATAACAACTTGTATCTTATCTAATAACTTAAAAAAAGAACAGCTTTACTGAAGTAAAACTGACAAGATGAATTACACGTATTTAAAGCAAAGCATTTGGTAAGTTTTAACATACGTATACACCCGTGAAACCACCGTAGCCAAGATAATGGACCATATCCATCACCTATAAATGTTTCCACATGTGTAATTTAGAGCAGGGGCTCTGGGAGCTCCCATTTGTCTGTGATTTTCAGAAGGATCATTCTCTTGTTTCAATGCTCTGCTGTAGTCTTAACCTTCTTGACGATGGTATATTTGAACTTGTGTTTTGTAAGTGAAGTTTGATGGGATGGTGGCTCATGTGGCAGGAGATATGTGTGCATTAGTTCCTTGCTACCTTATTAGTATATGCGTTTGTGATGCCTGCTATGTGGCTTCTGTAACAAGCTTATTTTGTATGTAGGGCCACACGCTCAGAAGGGCTCCTCTCTTGTTTTAATGCTCTGCTGTCACATCTTAAAATTCTTAATAATTGTCATCTTGAAATTTTTAATTTTATCTTTGAACCTGTGTATTGGAAGTGAAGTCCAATGGGCAATGGATCTTGTGTGTGAGCAGAAGAGAAACATGCGATATGGGTGTTCACCATTCACATACAGTGTTCACAGTGCCCCATGAGCATAGAATTCTGGTGAACCCACAACGCATGGACATTCAGCGAGACTCAAAATGAGTACAAGGGAAGCGTGTTATATCTATGGTAAGGAGGGGCACAGACCAAAGAGGCCATGCTTTCTGTTCAAACTAGAAGTTTCTTAGGTCACAGAAAAAAGGTAATGGTCTTCCAAGAAACAAGGACAATCAAGGAAATTTAACATATCCTTTCTTAGTCATGATACTTCCCTGTTTTAGCCAATCACTTACACTGAAAATGACAACATAGAAGGAAGGGGAAACATAGGACACCTCATACTTCCCTTTCCTTTCAGCCTTCCTTATTCATTAGTAAGTAGGAAGTAGGGAGTGTTGGTAAAATGTGTGAATATCAAGAAGTGAAATAAAAGCAATTCAGTTGGTTTGGTGCAGCATTTCCACTGTCCTGGTAAGAATGTATGAGCTATGCAATACCAATGGTGTAGTATCAGTGATTCCACATATGAGTTAAATGCTCTTATATTGCATTTAAAACTGTCATTGCACAATATAAACATGAATGGTAAAATTCATGCTAATAATTTAAAATTAATTTTTCTTAGAACAACATTTAGTAGTAAATAAAAAACACCATGACAAGTTGAGAGAGACTAGAAGAGAGGAAACAGCTTTATACTTCAATACTCCTACTGGCACGTTTTTCCTACTTTTTGAACAAGGGGGCCAGCATTTTCATTTTGCATTGGGCCCTGCAAATTATGTTGTTGGCCCGGTTTGGAAAGCTTGCGGTCAGGATGCTTCCTCTCAGAATGCAGCTGCCATGTTGGGAGCAAGCCCAAGCCATATGGAAAGGGCACGTGTAGGTGCTCCAGTCAACAGTCCTGCCCAAGCCCAGCCTTTGGGGCATCCCAGCACAGGTGACAGAAATACAGCCTTCAGATGATTCCACTCCTACCTCTCCTAGCCCTCCCCCAGCCCCACCTCAACTTCCAGACACCTCCATCCACCTGGGTCTTCCAGCTGAGTCCCAGCCTTCATGGAGTAGAGACAAGCCATCCCTGCAGTACCCTGTCTGAGTTCCTGATCTACAGAATCCATGAACAAAATAAAACACATGGTTGTTATGTTTCACCAGAGATTAGGGTAGTTTGATATGCAGTAATAAATGTATCCTAGTTTATTCACTGGCGTTGATTCCAATCTTTTGTTAATACAAATGAAGCTGCAATGAATAACTGTGCATAGTTTATGTATACTTAGGGCAGATTCCTAGAAATGAGGATTACTGTGTCAAAGGGTAAAATGCATACACAATTTTGTTAGCTATTGCCAAATTCCTCTCTAAACAGCCTTCTTTGTGTTTACAGTATATTTGTACATGTATAATTCCCCTCCCCAACATACCTACAGAGAAACATATATAGAGAAAAATGCATAGAGGTACAGCTTGATGAATTCCTGATGAAACTAAACACATGTGTAACCCTCACCCAGGTCAAGAAACAAACATTCCTAGCAACCTAAAAGCTGCCCTAGTCCCCCTTCCCAGTGAGTACACCCTTCCATGGTATGAATTTACCACTATTTATCCAATTTCCTTTTGGTATTTCCCGTTAGGGGCTAATACATTCTATGCTCCTTGGCTTTTATTATAGTCATCAGAACCTGTTGCACAGATGTCATGTTTGTTAGATCCTCCTCTATGGTTCTGCCATTCTGTTGGGTTATTGTTCTCAAACTAGGTTCCTGTGGAACCCTGGGGTTCTTTCTCAAATGACAGGAAAAAGAACAACTGCATGGATCGGCTCTTCTCAGTGCAAAAATTTTCCTAAAACTTTGGGGTTCGTTCCCACTTGTGGGCTACCAAGTTTTAGCAATGACAGATGTTCAAGAAGCAGGAAATAATGAGAAGACCCAGAAATGCCATGGGCTGCTCCTGAGAATAACAGTGGTCATCATCTATGGACAAGTCTTTTGCATTGGGATAGGGTTTTTTACGTACAGTAGATAGATCTTCTCTAATCTTCAAAAGCCTTGGCGAAATAGATATTGTGACCCCTCTTTCACTGGGAGTGAAAACCCAGGCTCTGAGAGGGGAAGTAACTTGCTCAAGGTTCATTGCTCACATTGGAGGATGGCAAAGCCTATAGGCTCTGGGCCCCCCAACGGCCCTGGCTTCCTTCGGTTTAGACCACATCTTTGTGTCCTCTTCTCAGTCTGGCACCCAAGGCTCTGTCTCCTCTGCCTCTTTCAGAGCTCTGGCCTCTTCCTTCCCCTTCCTGAATGTTCTCAAGCTTTTCCCTGAGCCAGCCCCTGGGCCTTTGCACATGCTGCTCCCTCTGCCTGGAACCCTCTTCCTCTTCACCTAACTCCTCCTCGTCCTTCAAGGATGCCTTCCCTAAGTTGGTATCCTTGCTCCAATAGCGCTGTATAGTTCCTCTGTCACTGTGCTTTCCGTTGTTTGGTTATTGAATTTCTGTCTCCTCCCACCCACCCCAGACTGTAGGCACCTTAGAGCAGGTGTCTGTCTGTCTTGTTCATGGCTGTGTCCACAGAGCCTAGCACAGTTGCTGGCACATAGTAGGCACTCAATAACATTTGCTGAGGGAAGGGACCATCTTACTTGAGTCTCATGGCAACCCCTGTGAAGCAAGCAGGGCTGGGTTGCTCGCTCCAATTTTACAGATGAGGAGAGTGAAGCCCAGAGAGGGAAGGGTCCAGTCCTCTGTGATTTGTGGACACAGCCAGGCCTGGGTGACTGTGGTCCTGACACCTCTCCCAGACCAAGGGGTGGGGCCTCAGCCAGCCAGGGGGCTTCCAGGGCTCCCGTAGCCCTCCCTTGTTTCCCAGATTGCAAGTGACAAGTGTGACCCTACCCTGCCCAGGGCCTGGCGGGCGGGGTGGGAGGGGTGCATGGGTGCAGCCGGAGGTGGGATCAGAGCAGCGAGAAGGCCGAGGAGGTAGACAAGAAAGCTAAGTCCTACTTGCAGAAGAGTTGGGGGGTGGCGGAGCTGTGGTCACGTTCTGAAGCCAGGGCAGGGGAGTCAGGAAGTCAGAAGCAGGAAGGAAGCTCCCGTCCCTGCCCCAGGAGGATCCAGAGGACTCAATGGCCTTTATCTTCCTGTGTGTTTCAAGCACTGGTCAGCTTGGACTCAGCAATTGCTTATGTATTTATTTTCCTTTCATCTTGGTCACAGGGAACATAAGACTCTGGAGCAGGTGATTTGGGTCCAAAACCACCTCTGAAACCCCTCACTGTGTGACTTTGGCCAAGTATCTTGGCTTCTCTGGACCTCCATTTCCCCATCTGTAAAAGGGGGAGATGATAATAGTACCTATCCCATACGGTCATTATAGGGCTTCCCCAGATATTCTAAGGGAAGTTCTTCGTGGGGTGCCTGGCATAGAGAAATAATTAGAGATAACATCACAGAGAATTTACTATGTACAGGCCCAGTACGAGGGCCCTTACAGTTTACTAAGCCTTCATGTGGATTTTGGAGGCTCCAGCATGATCCTCGAAAGGGGCAGAAGTGGGACTTGGACCTAGCTCTCTACGGAGCCAGAGGGCTGAACCAAAGAACCATGTTACTTAGACAGAGCAGTTGCTGCATGCCGGGCCCTGCATTCTGTTCCATACGGCAATAAAGGCCAAGTGGGAATGGACAGTTCTTCCAGGACAACTGATGGCCATCTGGGACCCTCTCTTCAGAAGGAATACTTCAGGCCCAAACCTGCACTCCAGTTTAAGAACCCCTGGAGCAGGAGGGGAGCTGGAGACGGGCTGAGCTAGGCGGTGAAGAGTCCTCCTTGTAGGCTGAGCTCAGGGTACTTGGGAGCCACCGAAGGCTCTAGGCAGGGGACGTGACATGACTGTAGGCCAAGAGGGAGCAAACCTGGAGATGGGGCTCTATTGGGAGGCTGCTGGGATCGTCCAGGCAAAACATGAGGCTGGGGTGAGAGGGCAGGCACTGGAGGGGAAGCGGTGCCGGATGTCCTGCTTCCCTTCCTGCCAGCTGGGAAATGTCACCTTTGGGTACAGCTTGCCCTGCTCCCAGAGAAGGAAGTTGTGGTGGAGGATGGCAGAGCCACCCACCAGACATGGATGGCTCAACTCCAGACTTACACAAAAGAGAAATATTTAACTTACTGAGTTTTGGGGTCTTTCTGCTACAGCAGCTTGGCCTGTACCAGAACTCACTGTGCGACCTCAGGCAAAGCACTTTACCTCTCCTAGCCTCAGTTTCCACGTTTGTAAAACAGGGGCAATAATAGAACCCACTAGGATTCAGAAGTGGTGTGTGTAGAACTAACATGGAGGAGCCATGCAGTTAATGCCCCTTATCCCCACACGAGCCCCTGGCCGGCCCCTCACTCCTGTTTAGCCCAGTGGCAAGACTTTTATTTTCTCTTCCTCCTTCTGACTCCCTTGGTGGCACAGGCTCAGGGCAGTGGACACAACAGACGTTAGACCCAGGGTCTGGATGACTTTCAGGCAGAGGCGATCCCTCTCCTGAATTTTACAGATTAGGAAACTGAGGTCTAGAGAGGGGCAGGAATTTGCCCCAGCTCCACAGCAACTCGGGCAGAGTGGTGCTGGATCCAGTCCTTCGTGGGCACCGGGGTGGGGAGTTGATTTCCAAAACAGGTGTCGGGGGCACCTTTTCCCACCACTCTCCCTTGGCTCAGTGGCATCACTCTCCCACACTAGCCTCCTTATGGTTCCTCACAACTACCTCAGGGCCTTTGCACATGCTGTTCCCTCCAGTGGGCCTACTCTTCCCCCAGCTCCTCACCTGGCTGCCTCTTTCTCACCTTTAGTCCTCAATTTAAGTGTCCCTCTTCAGAGAGTCCTTCCCTTGATCACCCTGCCTCTGAAATCTTTTATCTGTAACTCCTGTTTATTTTCTTCACTTACAATATATTAAGTAGTTAATTTAGTTAAATAAAAAAATTTTTTTAAAATTTTATTTTGGCGGGTCTCTCCCTCTAGCCTGTTAAGCTCTATGATTTCGGGGCTGTGGCCATCTGTCTGTCTCGTTTGCTGCTCCCTCCCCATCACCGAGGCAGGCCTCGGCCCAGGCAGGTCCTCAGTACGTCCCTGCCATGTGAAAGAATGAATACGTGTATGAATGAATAAATACACGAGTGAATGTGCCAGGCCTAGATGTCCACCGCTGCACTGAATTTGCACGACTTCCCCGTGACTAGATCACAGTCTCTGCATTGTGCACATGAGGAAAGTGAGGCTCAGAGAGGTCCTACAGGGGAGGGGGGAATGTGTTGGATGCTAAAGGCCATTGGACTTCCCTGCCCTCGGGACACAGGCAACAGAAGCTCACAGGCCACATTACACGTTAATCTAACACAAGAAAGTAACACATTTTTGTTGGATGTGGCCTGGACCAGATTCCATTCTCAGAAGGGCTGCTCCATCAAAAGATGCTGATGCTGCTGTTGCCAAGGCAACACTGTTAGCTTTCCGAAGCATCTTCATTGAGAGAGGTGAAGGCCCAGATGGACACTGAGGGGCGGAAAGTCTGGAAAAAGGGATCAAATCACCCAGCCAGCAGGACAAACCATCCTGATGCTGACTTATTCCCTGCCCTCTGCAAAGGGCCACCTCCTACCCCACCCATGATTGTTGTCTCTGGGCTGTGCTCAGTGAACTCTCTCCCCCAGTGTGGCAACTGCCTTTGCTGCGAACGTGCAGAGATCGCGGGAACAATGCATTCTGCCTGCCTGGCTCCATCGGGGCCTACCAGGTGCCAGTGGGAAAGACAGATTAGTCTTGGAAAACTTTCCAGAAAGTTCCTTCAGCCCTTGATATAGGTGGAGGGGACACCACTCCAGCATTTTTGTGGTCGGTGCCGAGGTGCCTCCAGAGAGCTCTGGACAAGGGAGGCAGCTGACAGGTGCAAGTGCACTGGAGGTGGTGACTGGCTGTGCTGCTCGGATGAAACTCTTTCCCTCTCTGAGCTCTAATTTCTTCATTACTAAAATGGGGGAACGCTGGTCTGATGCAGGGAGAGGGGACAAGGATTCTACATAGGAACCTGCAGATGTAGGTATCTCAGAAGCCAGGTCCTGCAAGCGGTGGCCTCCAGGAGACCCACCCAAGGCCAAGACCTCGCCAGCCAGGTCCCCTAGGGCCTTGTGCACCCAGAATCCTTTAGCTGTTCATGTCTGCAGCCATGGTGAGTCAGCGTTGCTCTCTTTTAGATGTTTGTAGGCGCTCCATCCTTATTGCACAGATGAGAACTGGAGGCTTAGAGAGGGCAGGGGCTCTGCTCCAGCGACAGAGCCTGGACTGCGAACCAGGGTCTGACACCTCTGGGCAGAACACAGCAGTGTCCTAGATAGTCTGGGGCAAACCAGGGATTAGCTGGAGCCTGAGGGGCAGGCCTTGGGGGCAGGGAGGCTAGGAGAAGAGGCAGAGATGGAGATAAGAGAGATGGGAGTCTGAGAGATGGAAAGAGAAAAAGTGAACCTCTGTTCTTGCCTGCCCAGCATCCCTGCTTCCTAAAGTGGCTCCTCAGTTTCCCCAAGGCCAGTCCACACGACTTGGAGGGAACTAACTCCACCCCCTGGTTCCAGGCATGGTAGTATGACCCAGGTCTGGTCAACCAGAATCACAGTGATAAGCACAGGGATGGACACAGGACCAGTCCTGCCTGGAAAGAATCCTGCCTTTGCTGGAATCCCTGGGACAGGGGAGCTTTCTGTCTGAAGGATGCTTAGCAGGTAGGACACAAGCCTGGGGCTGCTGGAGCCATCTTTCAGGAGAGAACGTGACTGAAAATGAGGTCAGCATGGTGGATGGCAGGCCTGAGAGGTGGAGAGGGACATCACTTGGGCACCTGGATCTAACCACATCTGAATCCATCCCTAGACTCCCTGTATGTGAGTCAATCCATTCCTCAGGATAAGGTTTCTATCCCTTGCACTTGAGAGTCCTGGCACAGAGAAGGAAGGAAAGTAAGAAGGAAGGATGAATATTTTAAAGAACAGATGTGTGAGCGTTACCCAAATCGGCTTCTTGGTCTTCTTAGACAACTGGAGTGCAGACAGGGATTTGGGGCTTCATCCCACCCAGAGGAGTTCTGTCCCTGGGGCACACAGCATTGCCTATACACTTGTAGTACAAAAATAAATGCTGTAGATACAAAAATAAAATGCTTACCTTCCCTGGGTCCAGAAGAAGGGGTGGCATGCACTAGGGGGCCGATTTCTCCACCCCATGCACCTCTTTGGGAACTAACATTTATTAGGCACCTGTTTCATGCCAGGCTCTGTTAAGAAGTTGCAATACAAGGTCTCATTTCCTCCTGTCCCATCACAGCAAGGACGGAATACCACCATCTCCATTTCACAGACCAGATGATTGAGGCCTTGAGAGGCTGAGCCACTGGCTTCAAGTTCAAGAGCTGCAGCAGGGCTGTCTGACTCCTAAGTCCTGCCAACAGCACCACACTGCACACCGTAGACACTAAATAAAGGCTGGCCGAGCAAATGCTGGATAGGGCGGTGTCAGCCTTCTGGGCAGCCACCTGCCCCTAAGTACTTTTCCCTCCTGCCTGAAGTCACCATTAGCAACCACATCCTTTGGTTTCCCTGAAGGAGATCAGCATTGATCTGTGCTGGGTTTAATCAGTGGATTGGCCGAGGTGGGACCCAGGGGCGGGGGCAGAGCCCAGTGGGATGAAGGTGCCCCATTTCCACCGTGCAGCCCCATCCAGGAGAAAGCCTTCTGAAGACAGAGGTGCAACCTGGAGGTAGGGCAGGTCGGTCGTGGGCTGGGTCCGGGTGTTGGCTGAGGATGACAGGACTTTGGTGGCCTCATCAGGTCTGAGGAGGGTGACACAGTAATGGGACTGGGTGGCAGAGTGGCTGTGGCCCCTCTCTGAAAAAAGTTCATGAGAAGCCCGTGGTCTCCCAGACTCAGCAAAGGCCCAGTCTCCATGGAGCCCTAGCTGCAGCATCGCTGTTGGACAAGGCAAGAGGAGGCTAGGGGCTCTGCCTTGGAGGCAGGAGGGATCTGGACCCAGCGATTGGTGTCCTGTTCGAGGCAGAGTGGGCCCCAAGAGCCCCTGAACTTGAGCTGGGGTCACAGGGAGTGCTGAGGGCAGCCCCCAGACAGAGATCTGGCTTCCTACGGACAGAGAAGCCCTGGAGCACAGACAGGAAACTTAGTTCTAGACCCTTCTTCAGCGACGGTGTATCTGTTTTAACCCAAAGATTCCTTCCAGTTGTTTCTAGAGGCTGAGAATGTCACTGTGGCCCTCGTAGCTAGAAATGGTGAAAGCAGCTGGGGGTGGGGATAGTGACCTGGGGTTTCAGCTCATGACATACGAGGACCAGCTTTTTTCCAAGGGTATCCGTAGCCCTGAGAGATGCTCTGGGATAATCAGGGCCCATTTTCAAATAAATAAATTTGGGGAAAGCTGCCTACTCTAGCCCTTTCATGGGCAGTCACTAAGCACATGACCACACTAATGGCCCTGACAAGGCCTGCAGCTAAGAATGCCGGTTCACGTTGATTTAACCTGGTGTTTCCCTCCCTCACTTGACCACAGGTACTTTTAGAAGGGAGTCCTAGTTATTCTCTCTGGAATATATTCTAGGACATTCAAGGGGTAAAGGAATCCCTCTTAGATCTTCTGGAGCCCCTGAGAAACCACATCTGAGCTTTAGATGCTGGGGCCTAGGAGTGGTGGACAATGTGGGTGGAAATAACTCCCGTTATAGGGTGGATGCAGCTCCTTCAGTCCTGAACAGAAAGTTCAAGGACATCTCAAGGCTGAGAAAGCTTGGAACAAGAGATGGCCTTCCCAACAACCCAGGGACAGACTCTGGGCCTCCATCTGGGCAGTTTCCCTGTAAATACCTTCCTGCCTGCCTCACATCCCACCACTAGCCGTGTATTCCTTTGAGGAGCCCAGTTAAATCTGTTCTCAGCTCATCCAGGGTACTGCGACCCTCAAGCTGGCCGGAGGGCCCTGCAGGAGGCAGGAGAGAAGAGGAAATAGGGACAATGAAGAGGCAGGAACCCCCAAACACCCACCATTTCACAACTTGAGGGAAAAAGGGAGGGAGGTGGCTCTTCTGGACTCCTGGGGTAAGGAGGGCTGGCTCAGGGGACCCAGGGTATCCAGGACAAGGTCCTGGCATCGTGTCCTGTGTTTGGGTCCAGCTTGTTCAGAGGATACCACATCCAGGTCCTCATGCGGGACCAGCCTCCAGGCGTGGCTGCTCCTTAGATGTCTGTGGGACGCACCATCATGCGAGTAGAACGCAGTGAGTAGCTGGGGCCTTGGAAGTAGTGCCAGCGGATGCCGTTGAGCTTGCGCACGTGGTGGCGGGCCGGGTAGTAGATGCCATTGAGGTTTGAGAGGCCGCAGGCATCAAACCACCATCCTGGTGGAGGGGGAGTTAGAGGCTTTGGGGATGTGGGGGCCTAGCCAGTGGGGTGAGGGCAGCCCCCTACCCCAAAGATGAATCAGGGCTGGTGGCTCCTCTGGGAAGCCAGCTTGCTGGAGACGGGGCTGGGTGGGAACGGGCATTGGCTGGTGGGGGAGGGAGGCTCCCAGACTCGCTGCTCAGTATGGGGCCTCCAGAGGCAGTGCACTCATGTCTGTCTCTCTGTGTCTCTCTCTGATCTCTCTGTCTCTCTTTGCTCTCCCTTACCCTACCTTTCTGGGTCTCTCTGTCTTTCACACACTTTGTCCATCTGTCTTTCTGTGGTCTGTGTTTCTCTCTCCATCTCTCCCTCTGTACTTCCCTCTGTCCCCGTGTAGCTCTGTGCCCAGCACTCTGTCTGTCCATCCTGATGTCTCTCTCGTCTCCATCTGTCCCTGTCTCTGTGTCTCTGGAGGTCTCCTCTGATCTCTGTCCTTCCCATTCTGTCTCTCACTCCGCATCTCCCACTCTCTGATGTCTCTCCCCACAGAAAACACTGCCTAAGCCAGAGTTGGTGGGCAGCTGCCCCTCTGCCCTCCACCCAGGTCTCCCGCCTCCAGATCCTGCTTGGCCCGGGAGGAGGGTTGGGGAGGAAGTCTCAGGCCTGGGGTTGGGGCAGATTAGGCATTGTACCCCCCTAGGGTGCACCCTGGGCCCCACTCTCAGTGCTTCTCAGAGGTCTCAGAGGAGAACTGGTGATGCCAGCTTTAGGAGGAGGTGAGACCTTGGAGGGGACCTCAAGGATTCTGTCAGGGGGAAGGTATGGATGAGGCACGGCCAGGCCAGCCCGTGGGTGAGCGAGACCCTGACCTGCACCCACTTCTTGATGGCACCTGGCTGCACAAGGACCCAAGTGGGGAGGGGATGGGGGTATTCAGCCAGGCGTGCCTGTGGGGAGGTGGGGCTTCACCCCGCCCTGCACCCACCTCCGGACAGCATCTGGGCGCACTTGCAGAGGCAGTTGTCGTTGTCTGCGTCGCGGGTGCTGAAGTTGGTGCCCTGCAGGACCAGGCTGCTCTGGCGCCCCGCCGAGCCGCTGTACCCACTCAGGGAAAGCCTGGAGGCCACCCGGAGGTGGTGATGGGAGAGGGGCCCAGAGTCAGGTTGGGGGTGGTTGTGGAAGGGGTTCCCCTCCGGTTGTGCTGAGGCATCTCCCCTCCCTGTCTGCTGCCTGCGGGGACAGAGTGCCCACCCCGTGCCAGGCCTCCCTCAGCTGGCTGAACCTGAGTCTTGGCCAGTTGTGAGAATGATCGTGACAATAATAATAATGAGGACAATGGCTAACATTTTTTTGAACATCTACTATGTGCCAGGCATTGTTTAAAGCACTTTACATGGGTTAATTCATTCTCATTTAATCCTCAAAATACCTTAGTATTCCCATTTTACAGAAGAGGAAACAGAGCTCCCAAGAGCCACAGGAGCCTGCCTGAGATCTCAGAACAAATGAGGGTGAGAGACAGATCCCAGCCCCACTTGGCCTGACTTGGGAGCTGTGTGCATTACCTTCCCAGCTGACCATCCGGCAACCCCAGCCCTATCACACCTCACGCCCACTCACGCCCTCCGGGAAGCCTTCCTTGACCACACCAGCCCACATGGATCAGGGCCCTGAGGCACCCCCAGCCCTGTGACTTCCACCCCTGCAGCCAGCTGGGGAGGGTTTCTATTTCTTGGTCAGGCTATGAGGCCCTGGCGGGCACATCCAGGCCTTTGTGGTGATTATGACCACAAGTTCTGGGGGTAAAATGCCTGGATTCAAATCCCAGCTGTGTGGCCTTGGGCAGATTGCTTCGCCTCTCAGCTTCAGTTTCTTCATCTGTTAAAATGGTAACGATAGTATATTAACCGTCATTGTGATGGGGTGACCTCGGCGTGTGACAGGTGCAGGGCAGCACTGGCACACAGTAAGTGCCTGGCACGTTCGGTGCTTGTGGATTCGTCCCATCCTGTCCCCGTGTTCCCAGCCCATGTGCATGGCTGGCACAGGCTTCCACTGAGCCTGGCAGGAGAGAGTGTTGGGGGCTTGTAGCAGGGCAGGGGCTGCACTGGCAGCTGAGGCGGGAGCCAGTTTGGGAGCAACAGAAGGTCCTATGGGTGGAGACAAGTGGACACCAGATGCAGCCGGGGCAGCTCAGGGAAGCCCTGGCTCCCCAGGGCAGGGCCTGCGAGATGCCCCCATTGGGATCCAGAGGGAATGTGGGGCCTGGGCATGAGGCCACCTCAGTCCCTGCATCTACCACCTGTGTTCTCTGTCTGTGGTGAGGGCAGGGCTGGCTCAGGGTGGCCAGCCGTGAAGCCTTAACTGTGCCCTTAAATATGCCACCCTGGGCTTGCATGAGTGGTGTTGCAAATCCCCCGCCAAGAGGCCTACCTGGCCAGGGGCTCCCTGGGGTGGGGGCAGGCTGGCTGGCCCACCTGCTCATATGGTCCCAGCTTCTCCTTGTGGCCATTGAGGGCTCCATTTGAGGGTTCAGTCATGTCAGTTCAAGGCCAGGCTCGGGGCTCAGGCTAAAGTTTGGGGTCACCTTTAGTCTGGGGCTGTGTGGAATCAGTGCTGGACAAAGCCGAATGATCTCATGGGGTCACTGCAGTAGCACTGGCCCCAAGTCCTCAGCCTCCCTTCCCCTCCTCTCTGGGAGCCAGAAGGGGGATCTATGATCTCTAAGGGACCCTCAAGTCATGAGCCGGGAAGCCCCAGTTGACCCATTGCTCAGATGCACTTTGGACATAATCATGGCTCAGGTCTGGGGAACACAAACATACACACGAGTCCTTGGACACCCCCAATTGAGACACATGAGGTGCGTGAGTCTGTGTCTGAGGTCGTGAGCATCCGGATACAAGTCTCCGTGCCTGCGTGTTTATGTGTGTGTTTAAGTTTGTGCAGCAGTCTCTATGGTGGGTCTGAGTGTGTGCTTTGGAATATGTCTTTGTGCCTGAGATTATGTGCCTGTTTACCTGAGAGGGCTTCTCTGAGGCATGTTTGCACACTTGCCTGGGTGTGTGTCTGTGCTTGTTTGTGTGGCTATGACACTTGTGTGAGTCTGTGCCCTGAAGGTTCAAGTGTGTACCCCAGGGGTGTGGTGAGCCCCTCCACATGTGCATGTGCGTCTGTGCGTGTCCCTGTATATCTCTGTGTGTATCTGGTGCTTGTTGCCTGGTCTGGGTGTGTGGGCACCTCTGGAAGGCCTGTGCCTGGTGTCAGTGTGTGCCTGTGTCTTGTCTGTGCCTCCCCCACCCCGCTCCGTGGGTCACTTCTCTGCAGTCTTATGCATGCACCCCAGCCGGGCTCCAGAGGGTTCCCATTATTGTGTCTGACAAATAAGGGTGCCCCTCCCACCCCGATGCCCATGCTCCAGCTTCTGCCTGCCCAGGTTTCGCCACCTCTAGGCTTCCCTATGGGGATCCACCCCACCTCACCAGGCAGCTGACTCTGTACGGTGGGGACCCAGGGACGGCACCTGTTTCTGTCACTCTCCCCTTAGCCCTTCTCTGGCAGTTTCCAGGTCCCTATGTGTTTTCCAGGATCTTCCAGGCTTTTCCTGAATGAGCAGGGCCTATTCCTTACGATCCCCGGAGCCCTTGAAAGAGCCTTGCTCAGGTTTGGGGTTTCTGTGGCCAGCTGCATGTCAACTCTTCTTTCTGCCTTCTTTTCAGAATCTCCCTGCTGCTTGGGGAGCCCTTTCTATCCTCTCTCTGTCTGGAGAATGCCTACTCTTCATAGGCACTACCTCCTCCAGGGAGCCCTCCCCGATAGCGCAAGCATCTCTATGCCCTTGTGCTTTCCCCTTAGGCAACTCCTGTCTTCTTGGGGGTGTGGGTTTGCTTGTGGACACACTCACCCTCAGACACACACGACACACTGGACTGTGAACAACTTTGAGGGGTAGAGCGCAGGTCTGATTCTTCCACAAATGACAAGAACCAGCCCATGCCTGGCACAGAGCAAGTGTTCAATATATCATTATTATTATTTAGGGCTCTGCAAAGGGTCACATAGATGTGGGCCCTTTGAAACCTGAGCATAACAGTCTGGAACCATGGGCAGGGAGCTTTCCATGTCTCAGATAAAAAGCCAGAGGGAGCGCATCAAATTCACAGAGGGGAGCACAGCAAGGGGTTCCAAATGTAACATACATGTATATGCTTGTATAAATGGACATAAATAATTGAGATATACATAGATGCAGAAATATTATATTTCTGTCTTTGAATATATTGTTTGTATATCTCTAACATTTATGTAACACTTACCACACGCTATGCGTTTTCTGCAGGTTATCTCAATTATGACATAGATACTATATTTTACAGATGAGGAGACTGAGGCACAGAGAGGTAAGTAACTTGTCTAAGGCCATGAATCCAACAAGTGATAGAGTCAGGGTTCATACCCAGGCAATTTGGCTCCAGGGCCATGTTCTTTAGCACAATGAGATACTTTTCCCGATGTTTCTTGCGCAAGAAAAATGGCAGATCCTGGACTTAGGGCCACAGAAGCTGCTGCCCAAGAATTGGGTCATGGAGTTGAGGTTTAACTGTTACTTGTGTAGGAAAGGGAGGCTCCCCCAGCTTCCTGTTATGCACTTACCATGTCCCAGGCACTGGAGATGGGAACAGCAGTGAACTTGCCCAGAGCAGTCCAGCCAAGTGTGTGAAGGGCTGGCTTGGGGACAGTAATTATAATATTATAATATAATGTTATAATATTATTTGCTGAACATATACTAAGTGCCAGCATTAATGCTCTATGTGTAGTATCTCATTCAAGCTTCACAGCACTTTAAATGAGGTAGGTACACCTATGGCACCCATTTTGCAGATGAGAAGGTGAAGGGACTTGCTCAGGGTCGCTCAGGGAGATAGGGATAAAGTCAGGATTTAAGCCTTGGCTTTGGTGGTCAGTGGCTTAAAGAGGAGTCAGCAGGACGTTGTGGCTACTCGCTGTTCAGCTTATGGAGTCGGAGGCATCCAGCTGAGCCCCGCCTAGCCCAGAGCCGGGGATGTTTCATTCAGCTCTAGACATTGCACTTGAAGGAGGAACATTATCAGACTGGGTTGGGTTCCATAGAAGGGATGTCAGAACCAGCTAGCTGGAGGAACCAGGGGCATTTAATAGAGGGGTTGGGGGCACATCACAGGGAAGCCCTCAGAGGTGGAATTAGGCATACAATGCAGGTGGACAGAGAGTCATCAGAGATTCTTTGGGAGGAAGTGACCTCCCATCAGTGAAGGCATTCCAGCATGGCTGGATGATGAATGTGGCCGTGGAGGAGATTCTAGCATCATGTGAAAAACCAGATGACATGTGAGGTCCTTTGTGGCCCTAGAGCATGAGTCTATGAATTCAATTCTGTCCTGGTTCCAAGCTAGCTTATCTTTAAGATCCTTGAGTTTCTGAGAGACGTAACATCATGTAGGAGAAACACCATGAGTTTTGGCAGCAAAACTGAATTCAAAACCAGGCCCTACCTGTTTTGTAACTTTGGGCAGGGGACTTAAGCTCTGTGTCTCAGTTTCCACATCGTTAAAGCAGGTACAGCAATGCTTACCTCAGAAGGTTGTGGGGAGGATTAAATGGAGTCATTTGCCTGGAACATAATAGGTGCTCAAGAAATGTTCGTTCCTTTTCCTGAACAGAGCCAAGAACCAGGCTGAGGGAGGGGTGAGAGACCTTGATGATTTTCTAATGGGCTCATATTTAAGCCCACCCTGTGGTTAAGAAGCAGAGGTACAGAGAAGCCCACTTGACTTGCCTGAGTTCACACACTGAGCTGGAGCAGAGCCAGAATGAGCCCAGTTCCCCTGATTCCCAGCCTGAAATTTCCACCTCACCCCACAGCATAGGACAGGCTGGGAGAGTCACCTCCCCGCTTCTGGGCCTCTGTAAAATGATTGCCTCGGGGTGACTGACCTTGGAAGGCCCCTTCCTGTTCCTGGCATGGCAGTGTCAGCGACATTCTCTCCACCCCACCCAGTGGCCAGGATGTGCTGAGTGCTAACCAGCCGCCTCCAGATCCCATGACGTGCGCCCAAATTGGGGACAGATGGCAGGAACTGGAGACGCCCAGGGACTGACCGTTGGTGCATACTCTGTAGCCACTAGCCCAGGGCTCCCAGCCCACCCATGAGCCTGGGCCCCAAGCCCACCTGTACAGCTGCCCCTCGCTGCCCAGCTGGAAATGCTCATACTGGGCGTAGGCCTCGTTGCCTTCCCAATCTTGCAGCTCCACGCGCAGAGAGTACGCTGCCCTGCTGGTGAGCTGGTGCACCACCTCGTTACCTAACCAGTGCTCCCCGGCTGGGTTGCCAAAGCCCTGGGGAAGAGGAGAATGGGGGTAGGCTGCATGCCGAGGAGGAAGGCTACGCCTCTGCTTAAGGAGCTGGGCTGGGCCGGGCTCTGGGGACACTTACCCAAAACCACTTTGCTAGGAGCTCCCCAACTCCTAGAGCAAAAAGACTAAGACTTTTGTGACTGTAAAAGCCTGTTAAAAATAACTGAAATCACATGAATCATAATTGAAATCTATAAAGTTCAAGAACAGGCAAAGAAAAAGAAGTCTGTGGTGGTAGAAGTCAGAATAGCTACTACCGGGCTTCCCTGGTGGCGCAGCGGTTGAGAGCCCGCCTGCCGATGCAGGGGACACGGGTTCGTGCCCCGGTTTGGGAAGATCCCACATGCCACGGAGCGGCTAGGCCCGTGAGCCATGGCCGCTGGGCCTGCGCGTCCGGAGCCTGTGCTCCGCAACGGGAGAGGCCACAACAGTGAGAGGCCCGCGTACCGCAAAAAAAAAAAAACAAAAAAAAGAATAGCTACTACCTTTAGAGGAGTCTTGACTTGGAAGGGACACAGGAGTGTTTCTGGGGTGCTGGAAGTGTTGTATATCTAGCTTTGAATGGTGGTCACATGGGTGAATACATATGTGAAAATTCACTGAGTCTTACACTTCAGATTTGTGCACTTAGCTACATGAATATTACATCTCAATTAAAAAATTAAATCAGCTGCATAAGTGGTAGAGCAAACATTGTTCAGTGACATGGCAGCCACTGCAAAATTTCAGTAACATAGGAATGTAAAGCTAAGAGCATTGGGAGTCACCAGTGTCCCAGAGTGACACGTGACCAATGCCCTTGGGCAGAACAATAATTCAGCACCGAGGACAGGGCACACCTAAGCCCCACTCCCCATTTTAGTCACGCTGTACCCCTTATTAGCCTAATGGTTAATATTTAGCAGTCTTTTGCATATTTCTGCTTCTGAGCACCCTATTTCTCTTTGCCATTTGAGTGATTCTTTAAAACCCAATTGGTTCAAGAACACCCATAGATTAATTTGGTACTTTTAAAAAGTATTTATCAAATGAACAGCAAGCAGACACACAAAAAATAGTATTGTATTTCTGTGTATCTTTTCCTATTTCTTTTGCTCTTAAAAACTTTAAGAGCTTTTAAGTCAGCTTGCCAAAAATCCTTTATCCAAAATTTAATTAAAAAATTGGAAGACAATCAGGCACTATTCCTCGTCTTGTAAAATGCATGGGGTCTTTAAGCCAGCAATTCTGAATTTAAAACATCTCTCCTGCAGATGTAGTCATGTATGTGTGCTAAGACAAAGACATTCATTTAAGCAATGCAGCCAGGGGTGAGTAAGCCAGCAATTCTGAATTTAAAACATCTCTCCTGCAGATGTAGTCATGTATGTGTGCTAAGACAAAGACATTCATTTAAGCAATGCAGCCAGGGGTGAGTAAGCCAGCAATTCTGAATTTAAAACATCTCTCCTGCAGATGTAGTCATGTATGTGTGCTAAGACAAAGACATTCATTTAAGCAATGCAGCCAGGGGTGAGCAGCGGAGATCACTTTTTTCTCTTCCCTTTTTTGTATTCTTTAAAAATTTTTAGCAAGGTATATGTATTATCTTTTCCAAAAATTAAAACAAAATAAAACTTAAACTTTCATTCTTAGGATATATGTCAGGACTTGCAAAAAGAGGGTTCAATTTCGGGTGATGGAGTCCCTGATAGCATATTTGCACTGGCCAAATCTCTTTGAAGGCAGTTGGTTCAGGTGGGCTGATTTATTTTCTGAGAAGGGTTGGGGGCAAACCAGACCTCTGCCCACAACCCACTTCCTGCCCCAGGTTTCAGGGCTGACAAGCTCCTCCCCAGGGCAGAAATGTTACCTGTTTGTAATCCTTCCAGTTCCGTTGGAAATTCATGCTGCCATTCTCACGGCGCTGGATGAGGGTCCACCCACCTCCACTGGCCTCCATGTCACAGAATACCTGGAGGAAATTGGGGAGGTGGGAAGTTGGAAGCCCCAGGAGGCAGCCAGAAGCCAGGTCTGGGCCAGCCCGAGGGTGATTTGGCTGACAGAACCTCACAGAGCAACAGGTGAGCTTGGTGGTCAAGGGCATCTCAAGGATCCAGGTCCGAATCCCCCACCTGTTGCCTTCATTTGTCTGAAACGGTGGGCAAGTGATGTCCTCTCGGAGCCTTCTTTTCCTCAGTTGTAAAATGGGGATGTTAATACCTTAACCTTTTTGTGCCTCAGTTTCTCATCTGCACACTGGGATTGTTGTGAAAATTAAATGAGATGAGTCATCCATCAAAAGAACAGAGCCTGGCACATAACATACTAGGAACTCAGTAAATGGAGGCCTTTCACTCGCTATTATTGCAGGGTTGCTGTAAGAATTAAATGCCAAGAGATGTAAAGTGCTTGGCACATGGTGTAGACTCAGCAAATGTTATTACAGGGGTTCCCTGGTGGCCTAATGGTTAGGATTCTGTGCTTTCATTGTGGAAGCCCAGGTTCGATCCCTGGTTGGGAAACCATCCTGCATGCCGGGCGGCATGGCCAAAATACAAAAAAAAAAAAAAAAAGGAAATGTTATTACATTCAGCAGATAAATGTTTTCTGAGCATTTACTAGGTGCCAGGTTCCATTCAAGGCATGGGGAATGCCAATATGGATAAGACAGAATGATTCTTTCTTTCAAACAGCTTACCATCCACCACAATCACATCTTTCAGTTTAACTTTTGTTCACATATTATTTTTTCCAGCCAGCTCAGTACATTTCAATGTTTGATGAGGAAACACTTGGTGTCTGCCCCTGTACTAGGTGAATCAGAGACAAATCAGAGATAAATTAACCCCCAGGGCTGGCTTGGTCTGGAGGAGGCTAGCAGACTGATAGGGCTAGGTCTGATAGGGCTAGCAGACTATTGAATAGGAACATTTGGGCAGCTACAAAGAGAGTTCCCAAGAAGGAGTCACGGGGCAATCCTGGAAAGCTTCCCAGAGGAGGTGGCATTGGAACAAGGCTTTGGATGATGATGTGCCTGCCAGACAGAGATCAGTGGGAATAGTGTTTCCAGTGGAGGGAGCAGGAGTAAAGGCTCTGAGATGGTGAAGTTCTGCTCAGGGAGAGAAGACAGTGGCATCTGTTGTGAGGGTAGCAGAAGTTGCAGGAAGGGAAACTGAGGCCTAGAGAAGGGAAGGGACTTGCTCAAGGCAAATGAGTCAAAAGTAAAGCTGAGGTTTGAGCCCAGATCTCTTGCCTCCCAGGCCAGCTCTTCCCTCTCTATCAGTGTTCCCAAATTTTAGTTATTCACACCTTCCCAAATTCCACCATAGCTGAACTAATTTCATATAAAATATTTACTTTAAAAATGGTATCTTTCGGGCTTCTCTGGTGGCGCAGTGGTTGAGAGTCTGCCTGCTGATGCAGGGGACACGGGTTCGTGCCCCGATCCGGGAAGATCCCACATGCCGCGGAGCGGCTGGGCCCGTGAGCCATGGCCACTGAGCCTGCGTGTCTGGAGCCTGTGCTCCGCAATGGGAGAGGCCACAACAGTGAGAGGCCCGCGTACCGCAAAAAAAAAAAAAAAAAAAAAAATGTTATCTTTCATAGAGAATGGACTTGAGGATACAGGGAGTGGGAAGGGTAAGCTGGGACGAAGTGAGAGAGTGGCATGGACATATATACACTACCAAACGTAAAATAGATAGCTAGTGGGAAGCAGCAGCATAGCACGGGGAGGTCAGTTCGGTGCTTTGTGACCACCTAGAGGGGTGAGATAGGGAGGGTGGGAGGGAGACGCAAGAGGGAGGAGATATGGGGATGTATGTATACGTATAGCTGATTCACTGTGTTATACAGCAGAAACTAACACACCACTGTAAAGCAATTATACTCCAATAAAGATGTTAAAAAAATGGTGTCTTTTTTTTTTACTTAAATAAATACTCAGACTAAATGCATCTTAAAAGGAAATCTTATTAGTACCATAGAGGGAAAATTAGTAACACTTGTCTTTATTCAGATAATTGTAAAAATACATATAATGAAAACAAAATAGTGTTAGAAAATTCTAGCTAGAGATTGAGGGCCTGATCTCTCTTTGTTAAAAGGGGGATTTAGCAGGTGTGTGAGAACTGTTGAAGATAATCTGAGCCATCCTCCTTGATATATTCAGCTGGGTTGAAAGAAAACTGAAAAGGGAATATGAAGTGGGAAGACTGGCTAGTTGTTCCCCAGACTCTTCCACTTCTGGGCCTGGCCCCCAAACCCTCCCTCCTGACATCCACATTTTCCCTTGACTGCCCTCCCCCCACACATCTGATAACTGGGCCTCAAAGTTCTGGGTAAGCTTGGGAGCCACTCACTGAAGACGGTGGAGCTTCCATCGGCCCCAGTCTCTAATTTCCCACCTAAAGCAAGCTCCCACACCTACCTTCAGCTGGACTGTAAGTAGATTAGAAATAAACTTCTTTGTGTTAAGCCCCTGGAACTGAAATTCTTGCAGGTTTGTTTGCTGTATCAGCTAGCATTATCTGAACCAACACAGAACCATTTATTGCTATTCTAACTTAAAAGCATCCCAGGCAAACATGCTGGAGAAGGATGCATTGCCAACTTTGGGAACTTCTGCTTTAACCGCATGATCTGACCCCTGAATGAGTGCGGGCTCCAGAGGGTAGGGTCACCCCCACCTTCTCTGGAATCTCAGATGTTGGACAAGGCCTGGAGGTGACGTTGGTGGGGGTAGGGCGGGGTGGGGTGGAGGGTTGTCTGAGAGTCTTCTGGCTCAGCACCCTCTGATAGCCTCAGCCCTCCGGGAGCCCCCTAACCTTTCTGGGCTCTGTCACATTGGCCACATGGATGGTGTAGATGCCACTGGCATTGGCTCCGGAGCGCTGGATCTCTGCACAGTCCTGGAACACCTGCTCAGCTGCCCTCATGGAGGCTGCAATGGGACAAGGTAAAAACAATTGGAAGTGAGCTAAGGAGAGAGGGAAGGGGTCAGGTGGGCACTCCCGTCTGCTCTGTGCCAGGTTCTGGGCTGGGAGGCGTTGGGGATAGGGAGAGATATTGGACCCTGGAAGGTTTCATAGAGGAGCTGACAGTGAGCTGGGACCTGGATGAGGAGCAGAGGCCACCCAGGTGGAGAAGGGGCGAGTGTCTCAGGCAGAGGGAACAGCATATGCACGGGCTCCAAGGCGGGAACAGTCCTGTGTGTGCAGGGTTCGGGGTGAGGTGAGGGGAATTTGGCTGAGGCCACAAAGAGGAGATGACTCACACCCAAATCCAGAGCTAAGGCCAGAGGGAACTCTGGCTGTTTGACGGACCAGAGAGCAACATTAAGGAAGGAGAGATGAGGCTGAGATTTCAGCCTTGAATGCAAGGCTGAGGAGCCCAGGCTCTGCAGAAGAAGAGCCCTCTGGCCAGAGGATAGAACAGAGATTGGAGGGGATGAGGCTCAAAGCAGGAAGGGCAGAGATGAGGCTGCTAGAGTTTTCCAGGACAGGTAATTGGGGCTTGAACTCCACTGAGGTACTTCCGCATTTCACAGACTAGGAAACTGAGGCCCAAAAGTGAGGTAACTGGCTCAACGCCACACAGCTGGGTCGGGTGGGAGGGGTTGGGCAGGGCTTTCCCTCTCTCCAGGTCTTATAGGGGATTTGTCCTTGGAGCTCTCTCGGGTAGGAGACCCAGGGTCCCCTCCACAGCCCACTCTACCAGCTGGATATCCCTGCAGCTCTTAGGTGGGTCCCCCTCATTATGCCCTCCCTGGGAGCTGACCTCTGGCCTTAAGGGAGAATATTAATTTAACGGCCAAATCCCACCAGGGCCCTGGAGGCCTTCAGGCTTAACCTGAAAAAAGTGACTGTTGGTAACTAAACTACAGAGGTTTCAAACACCCTCTCTGGCTCCTTTTTTGGGATCCAGTTAGAGGTTTGGGCTATGATTCCACCAGAAACCAATCTGTGGGTAGGTGGGTATCCAAGGATAGGGCTAAAGTTCCAGATGGATAGGTATCCTGACCAGTGAGGAACCAGGAAGCTACCAAGGGGTGGGACTTCCTGTTTTGGCCTCATTCTTGAACCTGGATCCTGGGTCCTGGAGCTGAGGCACTGTTGAAATGAGGCTGCTATTCCCAGATCACAAATGAAGGGACAAAGGCCCCAAATCCATCCCAGTCTGTGCACAAACATTCCCTGGGCAGAGTCTCCACGGCCCCATCTGCCAGCCCCCTGGTCCCTGGGGAACTGGAGTCTAGCCAAGCCTGGTAGGTTGCTGGCCTAGAGGCGAGCTGGGACAGGCCCAACTTTCCCAGCTAGGCAAGGGCAGAGCTAGGAGTTGGCCTCAGATTTCCAGCCACTCTTCTCAGGGTCTGTCCACTATTGTTTTCCTTAGTCAACAACAATAGCCTTAATGACAATCATAGCAATAAAAGTGAAATACCCACCATGCATTGTAGTGTTTCTCAGCCAGGTACTGTCAGGGGCAGTCTGGGGCCAGGAAAAGTATTTTCAGGGAGCATAAGAGCAAGGATGGACCAGTATTGACATGCAACATAGTTTGGCCTCAGCCTGGACCCCGCTTAATCTTTGTACCAGCTTCACCCCCTTTTGGCCCTAGGCACCATGCTCAGCCCCTTCATGTGTATGAACTCATCGGATGCTCTGTGCCAGAACTCTGAGAGATAGGAGCTATTATTATTCCCATTTTATAGGTGAGGAAAATCAAGGCTCTGAGATGTTAAATGACCTGTGCAAAGTGCCAGGGCTAGTAAGTGAAGGAGCCAGAGCTTGAACTCTGGTCCATTTGACTGGAGAGCCAGTACCTTTCCTACTACCCACCTCCCCTTGGGTCTCCACCACTGAGCCCATACAAGGTTGGACAAACAGACCTCGTTAACGAATGCTGCTTCTGATACCATGCATGGGTTAGGTCTTTTCTACCTGTGTCCCCGTCCTTCTAACCTTCTGAATGCCCTGAGTTCTCCACCCCTTGCCAGCCTCCACCTGCCTAGGACAAAGCTGTGCAGAGAGGGGGTGCAGGCTTCATGCTGGCCTTCATGGATGCCTGGTTCCTGTGCCCGTCTCCATCCAATCTTCTGTTCTACACCTGGTGACTAATCTTCCTCCAGTTTCTCCATCTAGACAGTAGGGAGAAACAACCCGTAGTGCCTCTCCCTGGTGACAGTGGGGCAGGACAGGCGTTTGGTCAAAGGGTGCCTGAGGCAAAGTCCCCTATACAACCTCTCACCCAGACTGGTGAGCAGACATTGGGCCACAGCTGGAGACTGAGTTAGCGGTGAGCCTGTGGGGAGAAGTGTTGGGCCCAGGCCCCGTGCCTTTGGCAGAGCTACAGGATTAATTTAGGCAGCCTCATTGCTACGGCTCTATGCACAAGCCAGTGATGGGTTCGGGTCACTCCTAATCTCATGGTTTGGAAGGTGTTCACCTCTCTTGCCTGTGGCTACCTCAGGCCTCACACCCCTATCTGGTGGGGCCTGCCCAACGTAGATGGAGCCATGGTGCCATCCTCTGTCTGTAAATCACTGCCAGCCATAGTGTCTGGAATCCATCACTATTGCTTTTTTTTTTTTTTGGCTGCATTGGGTCTTCGTTGCTGCGCGCGGGCTTTCTCTAGTTGTGGCGAGCGGGGGCTACTCTTCCTTGTGGTGCGTGGGTTTCTCATTGCGGTGGCTTCTCTTACTGTGGAGCACGGGCTCTAGGCATGTGGGCTTCAGTGGTTGCAGCACGGGCTTAGTTGCCCCACGGCATGTGGGATCTTCCCGGAGGACCAGGGATCGAACCCATGTCCCCTGCATTGGCAGGCGGATTCTTAACCACTGGAAACTTCAGGAACACTGCTAGCAGGGCATCTAGCACATAGTAGGCACTTAACAAATATGTATTTCCTCCTCCTTCCCTCAGAGACCCACAGACAGGTGTTGGGCATCTTTTGCAAGAGACAGTTGTGGAACTCTGCTGTTCACAGCTGTATCCGCAGCACCCAGCACCGGGTCTGGCGCAGTAAGTGCTTGTTGACTGAGTGATTGAATCTGGAACTGAGTGATTGAAGTCGGTCCCATTAGAAGTGAGGGATGGGGAGCGGGGCCGGCCATTGTCCTCCTTTCTCAGAAGCCTGGGCCACAGGTGCCTCCCCACTTCTGTTTGGCCCTCTAGGGCTTAGGGGCAGGGGGCATTAGGGTAAGAGAAGTCCTTGGGAGGCCTTGAGTCCAACGTCTCCATTCTGCAGATAGGGAAACTGAGGCCTGGGGAGGGGGGCAAGCCCAAGCAAGTGAAGATGGAGGGTGGATCCTGGACCCCGGACTCCTCAGTCTGGGCTGGTGGTATCCTTCTTATTATCATCACCTCCATCAAACGCATGGGGAAACGAACGCCGGTCAAGGTCACACGTGGAGTCGGGGCAAGAGTCTGCATTGGTTCCTCTTAGGACTGTTGTCATCACCATTATTACTACTGTTTGGTGTTATTCCTGTTTCATAGGTGGGGGCGGGGGGTGGTCTTTCCCGAGGCAGCTTCCAGGACTGGCGTGAACCGGGAGGGTAAGCGGGGTCTCCCACCCCTCTCCTCCCCTCCTCCCGCACCTGGCGGGCCCCCTTTGCTCACCCGGGCCCTGGGCCACGACGCGCACCAGGCGCTGCACCGACTCCAGCAGCTGGCTCTGCTGGCGCTGCAGGAGGCTGGAGTTGCTGCTGGCGGCGCGCAGGCTGCGCTCAAGGCCGGCGAGGGCGCCGCTCTGGCGGCCCAGCAGGCGCCGCAGCCGCTCCTTCTCGCCGCGGAGGCTGGCCAGCTCCGCCTGCTGCTGCGTCTCCAGGGCCTGCACCCGCGTCTCCAGCGCGCTGCGGGGCGGGGGCGCACAGGCGTGAACCCGCCGTCCCCACGTTGCAGTCACACTCGCGGGCTTTCCCCTGGGCCCGGGGATGAGACTCAGACCCGCACTGAGGCTCAGAGCGGTAGCGTCCCGCCCAGGGTTACACAGCCCGGAGGTCCGTGCCCACAGATAGCACAGAGTGCGGAGGGGAGGAAAGAGAGACCTGGCCTTGGAGTAAAATGGATTGGAGTCCAGTAGAGGAAAGAGGTGGGGTGGGAGGGACACAGCAGCGACCTGGTAGACATTATCAAATCCCAAATATGCGTGCCCTTTGACCTAGCCGTCCACTCACCAGAGATAACCTCCAGGGAGCATGGGCATGAATGCCCTTTGGAGGACGGGTTGTAATAGGGAAAAACAAAACAGCCAAAATGCCAACAGCCAGGACTGGCTGAGTCTGTTCTGTTCTGGTGTCCCTGGAAATGTTCCGGAGCGGTGAAGGGGAAGGAGGCTGAGAGCATTTGCGCAGAATTGGAAAGATGCCGGGGACTTGGAGTGGGTGCCCTAGCGCATCAGTACCTCTAGTCTAACCCCACATGTGGGAAATTAAAAGAGAAAGAAAAAAGTATTAATGTATATGTAGAGGGATACTGGGGAGCTTATAGGAAAAGGCGTGGATGGACACGTGGAAGGACATAGTGGCGCCTGTGTTTCTAGCGAATGTGAAAAAAAAATCCACTAAGTGCTGTTACTTTTGCAGAGCAGGTTTGAGCAGACGGGGGTGGAGAGGAGGGGGTGGGTGGAGGGGACTGACCTTCCCTTTCATTCTGCACAGGTCTCTATTGTCTGATAAGTAAGACTGTCTAATAAGCATGAGGCATTTTTGTAATGAGTTTTAAAAAAAAAAGAGTCTTAAAAAAGAAAGAAGCTTTTGACTCAGCTCTTGCACTTTTGGCATTTTAGCCTACAGATTTGCTCACGTGTGTGCAATAAGATATGGGGATGTTATTCATAGCATCGCTGGTTGGAATCGTAAAAGACTGGAACAACCTCAATACCCATTAATTGGGGACTGGGAAATAAATGCGGGGACAGCCATACAGTGAAACATTATGCAGCTGGAGGAAAGAACGGGCAAGTGTGTCATGCAGTTATGGAACCATCTCTAGGATAACTGAAAAAACGAGACAAAAAACCAATGTGCCAAGGAGTAGTCTGCTTCACTTGGGTTTAAAAAGGGACTGTGCATACATATTTGCCTCTGCTGTGGGTGGGTGGGTGGCTGAGGGATAGGGGTAGGAGGGAGATGTTTTCCTATACATGAGGCTATGCCAACCCATTCTCCGGACTAAGAAAATGAGTCCAGCCAGGGCAGGAGGAATTTTCCCTGGACCCCAAATTATGCCGCAGGAAAAGAGAGAATTGGGGCACACTGTGTTCTAGAATTTTGGCTGTCTCCATGGGCCAAGAGCTTATTGATCATATCCTCCATCTTCACTGGTCTCTAGGCATTGGTAATTCAATTCAGAGTGATTGATAGCGTCCCAGTCCTTCCCCCTCAGGGTGGAGAGTAAGAATAAGACGGTGCACAAACTATCATTAACGGTCCCCAGGTCACAGGGAGCTGGAGGATCCTTATGCCTTATCTTTTTTTTTTTTTTTTTTTTTGCGGTACGCGGGCCTCTCACTGTTGTGGCCTCTCCCGCTGCGGAGCACAGGCTCCGGACGCGCAGGCTCAGCGGCCATGGCTCACGGGCCCAGCCGCTCCGCGGCATGTGGGATCTTCCCGGACCGGGGCACGAACCCGTGTCCCCTGCATCGGCAGGCGGACTCTCAACCACTGCGCCACCAGGGAAGCCCCTTATGCCTTATCTTGACCCAGCACGTGAGCAACAGTAACATCTCGCCCTGTACACAGGCCTGTGGCTGCTTCGGTGCCTCCTCCAGCAGCCAGACCTTGGCAGTGTTTTTTCTCTACTCAGCTCGAAACCAAGGTGAAATCAGCTTCAGAGGTCCATGTCTCTCTGCCTTATCTGTACCCCGGGACTCTTTCTTTCTTTGTAATTTAAAGGGTGTTCCCCTTGTGTGTCTTTGCTTATAAATGCAGAGACTGTCTGCTAATGCAGAAAAGAAACTGGTCACTGTGGTTGCTTCTGGGAAGGAGAGTTGGTAGATGAGATCAGATTTATTTGTTTACAAGTAAGTAAATCAAATTAAAATGTACAGGGTGAATTGTATGGTATGTAAATGGTAGTTCAATAAAGCTGTTAAAAATTTATGAAATAAATAAAGGAAGAAAGAAAAGAAGGAAAGAAAGAGAGAGGGAGAGAGAGAGGGAAAGATAGAAAGAACAGAGAAAGAAGCAGCGTGTCCTGAGCCCCAGGAAAATGCCTGTCCCCTGTCCCACCCAGGACGGGGTAGCCAGGCCCCAGGCCTGCCTGGCCGCCAGCCCCAGGGTCCGCATTCACTCTCGGCTTCAGTCTGATCCCCAGCCCTGGTTTCAGTCTTTCCCCCAGCCCTGGTCACGTCCCAGCTTTAGCTCCAGCCCTAGCCCCCCAAGTGTCCCCTCACTCCAGTCTTAATCCAGGCCCCTAGCTCTGGCCCCGCCCCCCAGCCTAGGCACTAGCCCAAGTCCAACTTCCAACCTCGGCCCCAGCCCGAGCCCAGCCCTGGCTGGCTCTGGTGCTCACCCTCGGTCTCAAGCCCACTTGGGTCCCAGCTGGCCCTGGCCCCGGCCCTGGTCTGTCCAGGGCCAGGGTGCCCGTGCCCACCTGCTGTGGCCCTGCAGCCGGTGGAGCTCGTGGCCCTGCAGCAGCAGTTGCTTCTCCAGCTTGTTGGCGGACAGTGACGTCTCCAGAAGCTGGACCTCCATTCTCGATGTCTGGTTCAGGACCTGCCCCGGCGAGCGGGGGTGGGGGGAGGTGGGGGCCCATGTAAGCCCTGCCAACAGCCACACACCTGACCTTGGGCCCTGCCATTCCAGAAACTTGCTGACCTGTTTCCACCCTCTCAGTATTTCCTCACTCACTCACTCGCTCACAGACCCTAACTGGGCTTATGATCTGCTTCTTAAATTTACTCTTCCCCATCACTGCATGGCAGTTCCATTCCTCCTGCTGCTCGGACCCCAGCAGGAGTCACCCTTGACCCCCCCCCCATATCTAATTCATCAGCAGGTCCCATCAGCTCCACCTTCCAAATGGGTACCTGACCACTTCCCTGCGCTTCCCCACCCCCACTCAGGCCCCGGCCTCCATCTCCCGCCGTACCCGGGCCAGCCTACTCACAGGGCTCTCTGCTCCTGCCCTTGCTCCCTGCAGCCCTTGGCTGCTCGGTAGTCTGAGGCAGACTTAAAAAGCAGCCCCTATGCTCAAAATCTCCCTGTGGCTCCCACCTCACACGGCAGTGGCCTGCAAAGCCCTGTGATGCCATCTGCCCCCATCACCTGTCTGAGCCCACTAGTCTCCCTGGGTCACTCCAGCCATACCAGCCTCCCTGACGCTCCTGGAGCTTGGCAGCACCGTTTCACCCCTGGGCCTTTGCATATACCGTTCTCCCTGTCGGGAAGGTTCTCCCAGTAAGCCTGGCTCCAATCCTACCCTCCCAGTGGTGCCTTCCTGGCCGTACTGTCTAAACTTGCAACTCGCCCCTCCCGCCACTCCCGGCACACACTCCCCACTGATCTCGTCCATGCTACTTTCTCCCTAGTGCTACCACCGCCTCACACACATATGTTATTTATCCTGTTTGTTTTCTTGGTGCTCATTAGAAAGGAAGCTTCATGGGCGTAGGGATCCACGCCTGTTTTGTTTACTGCTGTAAACTAGAACCAGCCCCATCCAACAGTGCCTGGTACATAGTGGGGTTTAACAACATGTGCCCATTTGTCAGTGTCTTTTCAGCCAGTCACTTACCCTCTCATTTATACTCCTGTCCTCTCCTTCCCTCTCCGCTGCTCCCTGTGGCCTCCTCTTTCAGAGTCACTGGCCCGCTGAGTTCTAATGAATTGTTTATTATCCACCTTCCCCTGGAGCCCTGTGAGTCCTTTGCGGGGTGTGTGCTGCTGCATCCCCTCATCCCAGTGCCCAGCACGGACCCAGACACTGGAGTCACAGAGGCAGAAGAGCCAAACCCAGTGTCTACCCTCCCCCCTCTCCCTACCCTGGGCTCATGGCCTGGTGGGAGAGCTTTGTAACGGGGTCATCAGGGAGGAGCCCCAAGAGGCTACAGGGTCAGAGGAGGCCCTGACCTCACCCAGGGACAGGGGTCAGGGCAAGATGACTAGGGCTGTGAGCCAGCCTGGCCTTCCACAGGCCCCCCAGTGCTGCCCCCTCACCCTCCGGTACCTGAGCCTCCACGTCGGTCAGCTTGCGGGTCTGGGCGGTGGTCTGGTTCAGGAGACTGGTGCCCAGCTCCAGCATGGTGGCTGTCTGGTTCTGGACCATGTGCTGCTGGGCCTGCGCCAGCTCCAACCTCAGGTTCATCTGGATGTACCTTTCTAGCTGTGGGGAGACAGATGGTGGGCTGGGGTCATGGGTAGGGCCTGGAGGAAGGCTCCTGTCCCTTCCATATGTCCCCATGGAAGGGCATAGAGCAACCAGGGGCATCCTCCACTCAGCAGCCAGAGGGATCCTGTTAAACCTAAGTCAAATCACATTTCTCCTCTGCTCAAAACCCTCCCAGGGTTCCTGTCTCACTCAGAGGGAAAGCCAAAATCCTCTCTGACCGCAGGTTCTTTCATGACCTGGCCCCCTGCTACCACTCTGATTTCCTCTCCTTGCCTTCTCTCCCTCACTCAGCTCCAGACACACTGGCCTCTGTAACGCCCTTCCAACAGAGCAAGCACACAACCACCTCAGGGCCTTTGCACATGCTGTTCCCTCTGTGTGGATCCTCCCCACTCACACACCATCTACAAGGCTCACTCCCTCATGTCATTTCAGGTCTCTTCCTGCCACTTATCACTCCCTGACTTCGTATTACATATTTATCTGTTTATTGCCTTTTAAAATTTACCCTTGGTATGTCAGTGCCATGAAGCAAGGGGCTTGATCTTGCTTTATCTCCATATCTAGCACAATGCTTAGCTTACAGTGGGTGCTCAAAAAAAATGTGTTCAATGAGTCGATGAAAAGGGGAAGCAGCAAGGGTCAGAGCATAGCACCCAGTGTCATGCCCGTTACCCAGCTTCCTAGGGCTGAGTCAGTAGCAGGAAGTGGGGATGCATATTTCCCCGTACAAGAGTTTGCAGGTCCATCAACCAAGCTGGACTTTCTATTTTCTGGCCCGCTCCATCTGTGAAATGGAGCTGAACTGGCCAGTCTCCAAGGGTTCTCCCAGCTCAGATGTTTTGGGATCTGACAAGCTAATGTTCATTTCTTTGACAGGGCGGCTCTCTTTCCCAAGAGCAGGAGAAAACTGGTCTGGTGTGAGACCAGGATCAAATTGCAAAGGTGAACAGCATGTTCTCAGGGCTCAGTGCCTGAAGGCAGAGAGCCGGTGCCCCTCC
Organism: Delphinapterus leucas; assembly: GCF_059928025.1. Taxonomy (NCBI): domain Eukaryota; kingdom Metazoa; phylum Chordata; class Mammalia; order Artiodactyla; family Monodontidae; genus Delphinapterus; species Delphinapterus leucas. The sequence continues at coordinate 60,925,746 of NC_143143.1, read as the reverse complement.
TCCACTCCATCTCCATTTGGCACACTTGCTGGCCTCTTGCCACAGTCTCTATCCCCCAGCCCTGGCTCCTTCCCTTCTCCTGTCAGTCTTCCAGGAGGTCCAAAAGGGCAGCTCCCAGGGTCCCTGGGAAGACTGGTGCTTCCAAGAGAGAGGCAGTGACCTTGGCTGGGGGTCAGGTTCCAGCTGCTTCTTCCTTAGTCTCTTCCATCTCAAGTGTCTGCTCCCATACCTTCCTCCCTTGAGTGCTTTAGAAGGGGCATGGTCCATTGTAGTGCAACGTTAAATCCTGAAGGGGGCGCAAGTGGTGTTGATTAGAGCAGTGGTTCTAAACTTGTAGTCCTTGTGGCAGCATCGCCAGTGAGCTTGTGAGAAATGCAAGTTTCTAGGCCCCACTCCAGACCTACTGAATCAGAAATTCTGCGGAGAGGCCCAGCCAGCTGATGCTCGCTTAAGTGTGAGAACCCATGGTGCAGAGGTCACAAAGGGGACTTGAGGACCAGGGAGACAAGTACATCCGAGCTTCTCAAGCCTTTGTCCCTTTGGCCCCTTCTTTCCTCCTCTGCACCATCAGCGCCCCCCATCCCTCAGCACACACATGTGCTCCAAGGGCTCCCAGCTAAAAGTTAAAGAAAAAAAATATCCTTGACTCCACAGCCGCCTCTATCTGTGTCTCCAGTTTCTCTGCTCCCCCAAACAACAAAACTTCTTGAACAAGTTGTCTCCATCTTCACCTCCATTCCCACGCTCACCTTTTAATTTTTTTATTTTTAATAAATAAATAACTAAATTAATTTTGGGGCTGTGGCATGCGGGATCTTTTTTCCCCAACCAGGGATCGAACCCTTGCTGCCTGCAGTGGAAGCATGGAGTCTTAACCACTGGACCACCAGGAAGTCCCCATCTTTTAAAAAAATTAATAATATTATTATGGTGTACTTCATACACACACACAAAAGCATAAAGAATAGTATAATAAAGTCTGTGTATTTACCACACTCAAGAAAAAAATACAATCCATATTGTTGAATCCTGTGCACCCGCCGACCTATCCCCAGCCCCAGGGAGCCCCTTCACTCTTTAACGCACCTTGTTATAACCCTCCTTGACAAGGGAGGGTCAGGGGACACTTCTATGCCCTCAGCTTACTCTCCACCTCAGCAGCAGTCAACCCATATAGCCACCCCCTTTTTCTGGAAGTATTTCCCAGATGTACCCTCCTTGAGTTTTCCTTCTCCCCTCCTCTGTCCTTTGCCCTCCCCTCCCATCACCCCCTCTCTGAGTCCTCCTTTTTCAGGCTTCTTAGGGAGCTCTCATGAGCCCCATCCTGGGCCCTCGTCAAGGGTGTTTACGTTCTCTCCCTAGGTCAAGGGTGCTTAATGGGGGACCACGGGGCCTGTGAAGAGAATTCAGGGGGTCCGTGAACTTGGCTGAGAGAAAAATTACATTTCTGTTCACTAACCTGTAATTAAAATTTGGTATTTCCTTCAATTATGAGCACAGGCCCCAAATCATAGCACTGTTAGTTGATTGTACAACTTCATTACCAATAGAAATCACAAATATTTTCACATCACAGCACCGATGTTACAGTATCTTAAAATATGATACTGATCATCACTTCAGAATGACAGACATTCTCAAACCCACCACTGGATAATGTGACAGCTATGGCACAGATTTAACTTTTAATGTTTTGATTATAATCGCATTATCACTGGGTGTTCTTAGGCTTTTATTTTATGCATTTAAATGTAATATTCTGGGGCTTCCCTGGTGGCGCAGTGGTTGAGAGTCCGCCTTCCAATGCAGGGGACGTGGGTTCATGCCCCGGTCTGGGAAGATCCCACATGCCGCGGAGCGGCTGGGCCCGTGAGCCATGGCCGCTGAGCCTGTGTGTCCGGAGCCTGTGCTCCACGGCGAGAGAGGTCCCCGCGGTGAGAGGCCCGCGTAATGCAAAAAACCCCAAAAAAACAAAAAAGTAGTAGTCTGAAAAAGGATCCATAAGCTCCACCCAGGACCAGATGGCAAAGTGCCCAAGGCCCCAGATGCATCAGGGTCCTGCCACTCCAGTGGGTCCTAGGATTTTCACATCCCCCTACGTGCTGACCGCGCGGTCTCCATCCCACCCGGATTTCTCCCCTGAATGTCCCACCAGCTTGCCATCACCACCCGGGCTTCCAAAAGCATCTCAGGCAGAAGCATCCAACACATAACCCTTGATTCCCCAGCTCCCACAGCACCCCGTCCCTGCCTGTCCACCCCATTCTCCTCCCTCTTTCCCATCACAGTAAATGGCCTCACTCATTACTTAAGCCCCAAACCCAGACTCCATCCTTGACTCTTTCTGTCACCCACCGCACTCAATCCACTAGCAAGTTCTGGTCACTATGATCCTAATGTGAGTTGCCAATCTGTTCACTTCCCTGAACCCTGGGCCAGGCTGCCAGCATACCCACAGGTCAGCCTCCCCGCCATGCCTCTATCAATACTCTGGCGATTCTAACATGTGGCCCAGCGTGCATTCATGTGCACAAGGGTAAGCAGAGCTATACTGAGGCTGCTCTCAGACTATCCCATGTGTCACAAGGCTGGTTTAAAATATAGACTCCTAGGCCCTGAGCTTCTGCTCCACACAAACAGCAAGTTTATTCCAGCCATGAGACCTTCTCAAGCCTCTCCCCCAAGAGTCTCATTTGCAGATGGTCAAACTGAGACCCAGAAGACTTGCCGAAGGTCACCAGCTGGTGGGCTGTGTTCCAAGACTCCTCAGGTGTGCAGAGCAGGGTAGCTTGGGATCCTCTCGAGCAATGGGAGCTCCTTAAGCACTCTTATTAGTCCCCCACTTGTCCTGTGGCTGCCAATGGTTGGGTGGGGCGAAGGCCACCCACAGCTGGGGCCCATCACCCAATTTGCCACGCATGCTCATGGGCCCTAGGATGGGTAATGTGGGCACCGCTCAGCCAGCCCGCAGCTCTGGTGACTGATGTCAGCTTGTGTGGTGGGCGCTGGGCCCAGCCTGGGCTCAGGCACCAGCTGGAAGGGTGGAGGAAGGACCCCCGTGGAGAAACAGGCCCTGGTAGGATCTGCCACGCTGCCGCCTCCCCATGCAGGACTGGACCTCCCCATTCTCTGCCACCCTCATGCTGGTAAACTCTCAGAGCTGAGATGGGGGTAATGGGGCTCTGAACTCCCACCACCCCTCTGGCCTGCAAAGAGGCTGATCTTTGGCCCTTGAGCTACTCCCTCTCCCCTTGGCCCTGGGTTTGACTTCCGGCTCTGCTACGCTCTAGCTGTGGACCTCTAGCAGGTGAGGGCTACCTTTCTCTGAGCCTCACTTTACCAACCTGTGACACGGGGACAGTAAACCCTGCTCCTTGTCGGGGAGGGGGCATTTGAAAAGGGCCTTGAAGGAAAGGAAAGGAGTTTTGACAGGCAGGGGCTGGGGGAGGAAGGAGGCTACCTCGGACACACTAGGGATGAGCATGTAGGCATGAGCAGCCTCAGTGGCCAAGGGGATCTGCTCAAGCCAGCTTTTCTCCTGCATTATCTAAATGAAAAAGACTTCAACTGGTAAATGCGTAAACACCTGTGCTCCATTCATCCAATGAACTCTGCTCAGCAATAAAAAGGAATGAATTACTGATGCGACAACACGGGGGCATCTCCAATTACGCTGCACGAAAAAAGCCAGACTCAAAAGGCTACATACTGTAGGATTCTATTTATATGACTTTCTGGAAAAGTCAGAATTCCTTGTTGTCAGGGGCTAGGGCCCGGGGGTAGGGATTCACAGCAAAGGGACATAGGGGAAGTTTTTGGGGTGCTGGCAATATTCTATATCATGTGATGGTGGTTACATGACTATATACATTTGTCAAAATTCATAGAACTGTACATTAAAAGAGTGAATTTCACTGTATCCACATATTGAGACTATATCTCAATATAAAACAAACCTAGCAACACAAGGTTCTATAAAATGTCCCATTTAAAAATGCGTTATAATAATAAATGTGTTTCCTCAAGCTAATCCCTCACCCTCTGAGTTTCATTCATGTATTCACTCAGAAACTATTTCTTGAGCATCCCATCTTGGGATGGGAATTAGGGTGAAGCAGGACAGGCTGAACCTTGGCCCCAGGGGAGGAAGGGCAGAGATTAGAGCCTAAGGAAGGAGAAAGGGCTTCAGCAGGGGCCCCTCAGGCACTGGGCCCCAGGCAGGGAGGGATACAGGAGCAGAGACCTGGTGAGCCTGGAGGACATGCAGGGTCCAGTCAGCCCAGCCCCATTTCACATACAGGGAAACTGAGGCCCCAATCGGGAAAGTAACTTGCAGGAAGTTACACACAGGAGCTACTGCCCTGTCTAGCCAGACATATGGACATCTGGAAGGTCAGAGCTTTGACGGTTTTGTGTATGTGTTTCAATCTAAACGCAAATTTTTGTAATTTTAATTTAAATTTTTCGAATGGGTAATATAAGCCCTGTCCTGTTTCCCCTACTCACAGGCCACTGAAGGGGCTTCCAGGTTTCCTCTCAGAGAAACTCTAAGCATGTACCAGCAGTAAGTATGCTTATATCCCCCTGCTTTTAGTCTATAAAAATGTCAGCTCACCATGCTGCACCCTGCGTCTTTTTTCTTAATATAATTTGGAGATTGTTCTAGATTCATCCAGGGAGACTCGCCTTGCTGTTTTAACAGCCTCCCACTGTTTGCTTACAGCTGGGCTGTAGGTTATTTCCAGGCTTTTGTCATCACACCAGGGCTGCTGGGAACATCCTGTCCACTTGTCATTAACTCTCTTGCAAGGCTGCTTGGGGATAAATCCCTTAAACCAGAACTGCCGAGTTTAAGGGTGTGTACACTAGTGATGTGGACAAACTGCTCTGGGCAGAGGCTGTGTCTGTGGTTCCCACACTGCGTCTGGAGGAGGGGCCCTGAGCCAGGGTGTTACCTACTCCAATCCTCCAACACACATCCACGCGCCCCTATCTCAGGAGCTCCCAGAGCTTCTCCTGTCAGCTCCCTTCTGACTTTCAGGTCTGCCCATAAGTGTCACCTCCTCTGAGAAGCGTTCCCTGGCCACCCCATCAAAGGTAACTGCACCCCAGCCCTACTCCACCTGCCATGACTGTGGTTTCTTCACAGCATGTCACGCATCTGAAATCACTGCGGTCATTTCCTATTTGTCTCTTCCCCCACAGGAATATCAGCCCCAGGAGCGCAGGGTTGCCCTGTTCATGGCCACGCCCTCTGTGCCTCTAACAGTGCCAGGCACATAAGAGGTGCTCAGAAACTATTTGTTAAAAAGAACAAATAGGTCCATTTTATGTAAGGAGCACCGGATTTCCACTGAATCATTGTTTGGCTGCTAGAAATAAGCTTGGACGTCCTAACCCAGCCCCAGCTGCCCCTGGAGCCCCGTGAGAGGTATGGCCAGAGGGCCAGAGTGTGGGGAGATCACTGGTCCAAGGACAGGAAGAAAAGGGGAAGAAATGCCGCACAGAGACTGGAGGGCAGGGGTGCAGGAGCTGAGGGAGGCCCACGGCAAGGGAGGGAGCCAGCTTGTGGTATCTGCAGGGGAAATGTTCCAGAAACCTGACACAGTCTCGGGACCCATTCGTCTGTTCAACACACTCATTCAGAAGTGCCAGGACTCTTGCGGGGCACTGGGGAGAGAGTGGTAACCAGGGAAGGCTGGTTCCTGCTTGAGGAGGGGTGCCAGGTGTGGCCCCAAGGGCTTTACTTAGCCCGTTTAGTCCTTGGTCTCATCGCTCCCATCTCACAGATGAGGAGAAGAAGCACAGAGAAGATGAGCCCGTCCCCCAAGTCTCACAGCTTGGGAGTGGCAGAGGCTGGCTTGGGACCCAGGCCTTCGGGCTCCTGAGACCACAGCCTTCACCACTCCAGTTGGCTGCTTATAGCAGCCAGACTTCAAGGCAGCCCCAATCACCCTCCCAGTACTCATGCCCCAGTGTAGTCAGCCTAGCCAGTGTGACCAACAGGACACTGGAGAGATGTTGGTGGTGAGTCCGTGGTGACATCGTCACATTGTGGCTTCTGCTTTGCCCCCTCTTGAATCTCTTGCTCTGGGGGAAGCTGGCCCCCATGTCCTGAGGACCCTCAAGCAGCCCTGAGGAGGGACCCATCTGGAGAGGAACAGAGGGCTCCCACCACCAGCTAGTACCACCCTCCCGGCCCTGTGCTGGGGCCACCTTAGGGGCTGATCCTCCAGCCTTAGTCAAGCCTTCAGATGACCACAGCCCCGGCTGACATCTGAGTGTAACTGCATGGAAAAAAACCCGAGTTGGAGCTACCTTGGTAAGGGGCTCCCGATTCCTGACCCTCAGAAACTGTGCGAGATAATAAATGTTTGTGGTTACTCTAACTTGCTGAACATCTTAGGGTGATGCATTATGACACAATAGATGACCGGAACTACTGCACTGCTTTCGCAGAGGTCACAGAAGTTAGACCCTCTTTCTCGCGGCCCTGCCCCCTTTGCCTGGCCCATCACATCCTGCCCTGTCATCCCCAGGCTTCAGTTTCCTCATTTTCCCAATGGAACTAACTTTGTGGCTGTGAGCCTGACGGCCAAGGTTGGCTGCTCCTCCTCTGCCTGGCTCCAGCCCCTCCCGTCCCCTCGGGCCCCACACAGGCCCTGACCCCTTGGCTCAAGGCAGAAGGGGTTGTCTTGTTTTTCCTGAGCCGCCAGGCCCAGACTTCCTAGGCTATTTTCCTCCCTGCAGGAGATTCTGTTGCTTTTCTTCTGGGTCAGGGCTCAGAGTAAGCAGAGTGAGTGGGCAGGGAACCAGGAGTGGAGAGTGTCAGGGACCAGCGGGCTGTTGAGGAGGAATGCGCTTTTCAGCTCTCAGCTCAAGCTGCGATTCCCGGCACCTTCCAGCTGGAGCGCTGAGTCCGGTGTGGGCCTGGTGCATGGCACTGAGAGTCAGGCGCTGGTCCAATCACAGCTTTGGTGTTTGCTCTCTGAGCCAGTGAGGGAGCTTCTCTGAGCCTCAGTGTCCTCATCAGGAAATGGGGCTCGTTGATTCCTCCTTGCAGAGGGGCTGGCGGGGGTGCCTCTCATAAGCTGGGAAGGAGCTGCCAGGGCTCTGGCCTCAGGTTCAGCTATCCCTTTGTGGTTGTCTGTATCTAAACCTTGATCTTGGAAGGATTGTCTACAATGAGGCCCAGTGGATGAGGCTTCCTTATTCTCCCAAGTGTAGGAATTGGGAGTTTGATCAAGAGGAAGTGAAGAAGCACATTTCTTGCAGTCACTCACCTCCCTGCCACCTGTGCACGAGCCCTTACCCAGAGTGGGGTGGTGTGTCCATTTTGCTTGGCAAGTGTCTACTTAGTGCTTGTTGTGTGCTGGACACTGTTCTAACCTCTATGTATAGTAAATCCCACCCTCTGTGGTAGGAGATACTATCAACCCATTTTACAGATGAGGCACATAGAAGTTAAGCAACTTGTCCAAGGACAGACAGCTCATCAAGGGCAAATCCAGGCTGTCTGGGAGTAACTCTCCCAGGCTGCACTTCAAAGCTGGCTTGACTGAAGTGATCATGTGACAGTAACCCCAGCTCCCCTCCCAGCCCCAGCTCCACCTGGGGGAATGGAGTCAAGTGTGTTCTAGATGGAAGGAGGCCTTGCTGGGGTGTCTCCCCATGCGGCAACAGGTTTTCCTGCCTGCGCAACTCTGGTGTATAACTCTGATCCCCAGCAGCCTGGAGGAAAGGAGAGATTGCTCCACCCTTGACAAATGAGTAAACTGAGGCCCAGAGAGGCCAAGCATTACCCACAGCTGGTAAATGAGGATTTGAATCCAATGGCTAAGCTCTTTCCCTCACCCATCCCCCCCATCCCCCATCTCTGGTGGGCAAGGCTGACATTGAAGACAGGGTGACAGGGATAGGACCAGGGTCAGGCAAAGAGGGGAGGAGCAGGTCCAGATGTCCATTGCCACTGCCCATCACTGGGGGCAGGACAGAAAGTGGCCACATCAGTTTCCAGCACCCAAAAGCCTCGAGAGCAGGGTCAGGCCCAGGGAGGTTGGGTCTGGGCCCTGATGAACACGCTGGTCTCATCTTGGCCATACTCTGCTGACTCTCTGGGTTACAGCCACACCAAACATTTTTCACTCCTTCAAAATCCTTTTGCTCCATTCCACCTCAGGGCCTTTGCACTTGCCATTCCCTGTGCTTGGAATGTCTTCCCCTTCTCTTCCTTGCCTAGGAACTGCTAATCCACTCTTTACATCTCAGCTCTGTCCTCTGTCCTTCCTCCATCAAGGTTGGGCCCCCTATTATCCACTCCTAGAACAGGTGAGCCCCTCCCTCACAGCATGTATCATGGTTTATCATTACACATGAGAAAGTACTAGGTTAGTGCCTCTTCCTCTGCTCCCAGAGGGGAAGGACCAAGTCTTCCTTGCTTACTCTGAACCGTCATCACCTGCACAGCGCCTAGCGTGTAAGCTTGCAGTAAGCATCAATGGAGGGGGTGATGAAGTGCATGGAGGAATGAACACTCTACCTGGCAAATTAAGTTCAGAACGGTGCCTGTGTGCACGTGTGCAGGCCTGTATGTCTGCACATAATCCCAGAGCTTCAGAACTGTAAGGACGCATGGATTTTTCATAAGGTTTCTGACATGCTGTGTGTCCTGTCACCACAAGATTGTCCCTGCCAATGACCCTGGGGTGAATGTAGTCGAGTCATTCCTCCACCCAGGGTCAGTGTGCTCATCTGTAAAATGGGTGGCATGGAGAGGCAGTCAGTGTAGTCATTAAGAGTGTGAGGTCTGGAGCCAGCTTGCCTGGGTTCAAGCCTACCTCCCTCACTTCCCTGATGTGTGAACTCTCTGGGCCTCAGTTTCCCCACAGTAAATGGGGATCATAACAGTCCTCACCTTTTAGGGTATCATGAGGTTCAATGAGTCAATGTTTGTAAAACACGTATGATAGTGCCTGGCACAGAGACAGTCCTGTTTGTGGAGTAGCCACAGCAACGCATTCACCCCAGAAGAGAGAAGAAGCAATAACAGCATCTCCCACTTCCCTGCAAGCAGACCCAGCGCCAGACACACTCCCAGACCTCCGCATGCACTAGTTATTTGGGCCTCACAGCAAACTCAGGCATGTGCTCACCATTGTCCCCAGTTTACAGATGGAAAAACTGTGACTCAGGCTTTTCCCACACTTGCAGAGCTATAAATCTCACAGATACAAGGTCGAGTGAACAAAAGCAAATTGTAGAAAGAGATAGACAGTGTGGCCACTTATACAGGAAACAAATATACATCGGTTAGGGAGGGACCTGGAGTAGGAGGTCATCAACACAGAATTCACAGCAGCCATCTCTGGTGGGGAAGGAGGCAGGAGAGGGTGAGGGGCTTAAGTAGGTTGGTAAGGTTTTGTTTCTTAAGCTGGGTTGTGGGGACAAGAAATTTCATCTGATTTTTCTCTCTACCTTTTCATACATCTAAAGCATCTCAGTAAAAATTTCAAATGCATAGAATGAACAGCAAGGAAACTAACCAGGAGATGATCAGGGGATTGGGTGATTTTTTTCCCTCTGTCTTTACACACTTCCGTATTTCCCAATTTTTGCACGCTGAAAATTCGTCAAAAGCTGAGAAAAACAACTGGGCTGCTGGCAAGAGGTAGAGCTGAAGCTGGACCCTAGGTCAGCATGACCCCGGCCGCTTTATTTACAGCCTCTCCCTAGCTCATCTCTGTGCCTGGGGGACCCATTTACAGTCTCTGCAGAACTTTCATATGGGGGTTCCCCTCAGCTGCTTGGGAGTCACCTTCCATCCTTCAGCCCTACTTGGTAGACCAACGACTGTTGGACTGGAGTCGGGAGTAAAGGGCCACAAGGCTCCGCCAGCATGAGCTTCTGAGGCTCTGTTCCTCTGTCCAAAGGAAGCCGTTTTGCTTTCAGCTTCAAGAGTCCCCAGTCATCTCCTAGCCTGCAGGCCCCACCAGATCTCTGCATGCTTTACTTCATTTTGTCCTCACCTGAGGTACTTGTTTTCATGCTCCCCACTTGGCAGATGAGGAAACTGAGGCCCAGGGAGGAGAAAAAGGGACTTTCCCAAGATCACACAAGGCGGGACACAGAGAAGTTGGTTGGGTTCCTGCGCTGACTCCAAGATGGATTGCCCTCCTGTGCCGAGCATCCCAAGCATGTTTTCAACAGGTGGCTTCCCTGGGCTCTGACTCTATGCCGGGCACTGTCTTCAGCCCTGCATGTATATTAATTCATTTAATCTCCACGGCAACCTGCAAAGCGGCTTCTACTAGTGTCCTTGTTTCACAGACAAGAAAGCTGAGGCACAGACTGGCAAAGTGATTGAGAACACACACCCAGCAAACAGTAGAGATGTGATTCAAATTGAGTCAGTGGAGCCCCAAGGCCCACGCTCAGTCTCTGTGGGATTTACCCCAGGCCCTGGGCCAAGGATGGAGGTTGTGACAGTGATGACGCTTAGACGGAAGTTCAGGGTTCCCTCAGCTTTCAAGGGCTGCCCCTGATGGCTGAGGTGCTAGCTGAATTTACTCTGGCAAAAGAGCCCTAGAGAAGTTCTCTTTGGCTGAGGGCCTCCTGGGAGAAGGGGAAAATCTAGCACCTGTGAGTTTTCCCTGTGATGGCCAAGGGCCTCTCTGTTCCCCAGGCCCCAGTTGGGTACCCAGGGGCCAAGTCACAATGGACATGTCTTGTTTATTGTGTTGAGAGCGTGGTTTCTGGCATCAGACAGCCTGAGTGTGAACCTGGCCTCACCCTTCCTGGTCTTGTGACCTTGGGCAAGTCACCTCACCTCTTGGTGCCTCAGTTTCCTCATCTGTCAATGGGCAAACAATCTTAGGCTCATTGTGAGAATTCAGTGCAATAATTCTCACAAGGCACATAGGACAGTGTCTGGCACAGAGGAAGTGTTCCATAAATGCTGGCCATAACTCCTGTTCTATTTCTTTATCTTACCCTCTCTCTGGGAGGCAGGATTTTAAATTCCACTTTGCAGAGGAATTACTTGATGCAGGTGGCTTCCCCAGGGCCCACAGCTGGTCGGTGGCCCCCCTGGGACATGACCCCTGACTCAGGCTCCATTCCAGACATTTCAGAGCTGACTCTGGGGTTAAGCAAATGCTCAGAGGCCAGAGTCCAGGCAGAGCTTAAGGCTGAGGGGCAGACCTGGGGCCTGTTTTCTCACATTTCCTGCCCAAGGAGTGAAGGGGAAGGGGTCTGTGTGTATCCCAGCCAGGTCAAGCTCTGGGGCCCGGGAGGAGAGAGCCAGAAGCTGCCCGTATGGGATGGCCTGCTCCTTTGGGGAATCCTGCATGAGGGGCTACACTGCCTCTGCTCCCTGGTCATCCCTACGCCCAGGGCATCTGTGCAATCCATTTCTAGGTTCCCTCCTTGGAACAATAACCCCATTCTTCCAAGAAGTAGATGCTGTTCTCCCCACCCCCTTCCCCAGCCCCAAACACTTTAGAGGAGCCAGCGGTGAGGTTAGGAAATCAAACCTCAAGACATTTTGTTCGGCAACCAAGATTCATTTCTTGTTTGGATAACCGAAGGCTGAAAATGCCAAGAATTTACGGGCAGCCTGGGGAGGCCAGGGCAGCCGGGAGCCCCGGCCAGTTTGGGAGGATCTTGGGCTGGGCCAGGACCCCACGCTGAGCTCCCGCTGGATGCACTTTCGATCCTTGTTCAGCCAGGCAAGGCCTCGCGACCGCTGGGCCGAGGGACCGAGTTATTCTGAGGTTTGACGTCAGGGACCTGGAGCGAACAGCAGAGGCTGAGGGGCTCCTGCCCAGCCTCTGACCCTTCCCTGCTTGGCTTTGGGTGCAGAAGGGGAAGAGAAAGAGGCCCCAGCTGAGCCTGGCTGAGGGGTGGGGTGCTAGCCATCGGGCCAGTGTGTCCTGGGTCCTCCAGTGTGGACAGAGCATGTGGACACCGGGGAGGTAGAAGCAGGAGGGATGGATGGCCTAGGGGTGAGGGGAAAACAGAGCAAGAGACTGGGAGAGACTCAGGTAGATGCCAGCCAGACAGGAGAGAGAATAAGAGTGACAGAGGCACCCACGGAGTTAGAGAAAGCGAGTCAGGCCACCGTGAGAGCCCTAGGACAAGAGGCAGACAGACACAGAGACAGAGAGAGGCAGAGACACACAGAGAGATCGGCAGAGAGGGCCAGCAGTTCTCGGTACAGGTAAGAAAGTGGAGGGCTCCACGGTTTCCGGGTTCAGAGTCTGCCCCGCTCTCCGCAGAAGCTTTGCTACCCTCAGGTGCTGGGGGTGGGACGGGAGCCTGGGGACTTGCGTTTCCTCACGCTCCTCATGTGAAGGAACGGGTCTCCTTGGGGGGTAAGGGAGAGGGCCAAGTATGGCACTTCCTGGCTGGAAGGCCTGGGGCGCTGAGGGCATGACAGGACAAGAGTGGGGCTTTATCGAGCACCTGCTATGGGTAGATGCTTTCTGGACGCTGCCTCTCTTGACCCTACATCAAATGTCAGGAGTAGGACCTTTCACTCTCCATCTTGCAGCTGAGGCTCCCAGGGCTAATCTGAGGTGGACACAGGAGCCAGGCGCTAACCACTGGCATGCACGGCCCAGCAAGGGAAGCCTGCTCTCCAGCTGGCTCTGTCCCACCCACCCCTGTCCCCCCAACATTCCTGCTGCAGCTCTTCACCCAGATGAAGTGGTGGAGCAGAGCCAAGAGCTGATGTGCATCCCACTGAGCTGATAGCCGGCTCCAGACATGAGTCATTGGGCAGAGGTTCCAGGAGGACGGAGAGGGAAGAGGAAGAGGAGACTAGTAGAAGGAAGGGGAGGGGAGGGGTGCCTGCAGGGGAGTGGGGATGGGGGAGAGGGAGCGGGGGTGGGGCACCCCCGTGCCCCCTGAGCGTAGGCAGGAGGACACCACAGCAGAGTGCTGCAAGAAGAGAGTAGGTGTTGGGGATTTGGGAACTCTGAGGCAGAAGGGAGCACCCCATTGTCTCAGATCGGGCTTCCTCCACCTCGTTGACACCCTGCAGAGTTGGAGAAGGAAGCTGGACTTTGGGTCTCGCTGCTGTGCCATTCCGGCAAGTTCCTTCCCCTCTCTGGCCTCAGTTTGCTCGCCTGTATACTGGGAACAGGGAGAGGGGTTGGGGGCATGGGCTGAGCAGGTATTGGCTATGGCGAGCTTGCAACAGGGAGGCTCTTCCCTGTGCCGTCCCAGCTGAACGAATCTTGCTGAGAGCTCAGTCTGGGAGGCCAGTCCTCTCCAGTCCTCCCTGGTCATCCCTGATGGCGATGGTGATGAGAATATTTTGTAACTCATTTTTTTTCTCTTCTGGGAGATTACAGCAGAAGCCAAAAAGAGGCCCTCAAATTTCAAATACTGTGAGATAAGCCCAGACCAAGAGAATACACAAGAGAAGAGCCAGAGGCAGGTCATGGTCACAGAAGGTAGCAAGCATCCCTGACCAGAGGGAGAGAGATGACTGTTCAGGGGCCTTGTATCTCTGAGCCAGGGGCCACATGTCTCATCTGGGAGAGGAAGAACTCAAGAATTGCAGGATTTGTGTTTCTTTCCAGGGAGAACTCCTAATAGAAACAGCCAACATTGATTGAGAATTTACTGTACGCCTGGTGCCGGGCAAAGGACTTCACATGCATCATCTCATTAAATATTCATAAAGGTAGATAGTGTTGTCACCACGTTTTATAGGTGAGGAAACTGAGGCTCAGAGAGGTGAAGCAACTTGCCTCAGGTCACACAGTCAGAAAGGGGCAGAAGGGGTCCCGAATCCCAGAAGTTGGGCTCCAGATCTGGGGCTCTCGCATTCCAGGCTATGCTGGTGCCCAGGAGGTGACAGGGTCCAGAGGAAAGTGACTGCCAATGGGTCTGACCTTGTGGCAGGCTCCACCGGCACAGGGTGACCTGGCAGTAACCCAAAGACCAAAGGGCATGAAGGGGGCACTCAACCCAAGGGTACCCAGGAGATGGCACAACAAACCTCTGCTTGGACCCCAACAGAGACCAGGCAGGATTGGGGAGCCCCGAGAATACCAGCAGGGACAAGTGACACTCCCTGCCCCAAGGTTACCTGCCACCCTTGGACTGACTTGACAAGGATTGAGCTTCCCCCACCCAGTGGTGCAGAGCTCCAAATAGAGACGATGTTGAATGGAGTAAAAGCCTACTGAGCTACTGTATCCTTGCCCAGGTGAGCTACCCCACGTCTTCATATGTTGTAGCCGGGCAGCAGGCTGTGAGTGGTGCTTGAGTGGTCTCACTGGTCCTCCCAGCCACCCCTTAACATACCGTTCTTCTCTCCACTTTGCAGAAGGGAAAAGTGAGCCTTGCTTATCAACAGCCACGTGGCAAGTAAGTGCTGGGGCCGGGATGTGAACTCAGGTCCACCTGATTCCCACATCAGTACTCTTTAGCCCCATGGTGTTCCATGGTGACCCCTGCCTGGGATTATCAGGATACGTGGACAGATACCTGGAGAGGACACTCCACTGCCAGATAAAGGGGCGAGTGACCGCCTAACCTGAAAACCGTTGGTTTAAATCCATCATTTGGCTCAGCCAATGTCATCCAAGCACTAGACACCCAGGGGAGTCAAAGATGGATGAGAGGGTGAGACCTGGGGGAGAAAAAGCAGGTGGGAGGTGAGAGAAGTGTCCACAGGAGAGGTGACAAGGCCTGAGCCAGGGCAGTGGCCAGGAAGACAGGAGGATGGCCTGAGAAGCTGAGGCAACAGGATGGATGGGACCTGCTGCCTGGGGGTGAGTTGGGGGTGAAGGACTCCCCAGGGCCATAGATGACCTACTGGCTGGGTGGTAATGTCTTCAACAGGACAGGTGGGCAGGGGAGGGAAGAGCTGAGTTTCAGGCAGCTTTGGAGTTGAGATACTGTGAGACCTCGGAGAGGAGATCAGGAGCCCATCAGATGTTGGTTTGGTGTCACTGGGGGGCAGGTTGGAGACGGTGCTGCTGGAAGTGACAGGGGCAGCCCTGTGGATTGTGCCACGAAGTGTGAGAGGAAGCAAAGAATGGAGACTGTGTCCTAGGAAACACCAACATTTCAGGGTGGGGAAAGGAGCAGGAGTGGCCTAAGAGATTGGAGGACCGTTGTGCATCCATGCTTTCATGCATTCAACAGACATGTATTGAGCACCTACTATGTGCCAGGCACTGTTCTAGGCCCTGGGAACCCAGTAGTGAACAAAACAGACATGGCTCCTCCCTTCTTGGGGCTCACAGACCAAAAGGAATGCTTTTAAGAACAGGTGGTGGTAGGTGTTAAGGGAGAAAACCAAAGCTGAGTAAAGGGATAGAGAGTGGCAGAAGGATTGTGGCTATTTTAAATGGGGGGGACAGGCAGCGCCTTTCTGAGGAGGTGACATTTAAGCACTAGACCTGAAGTGGGTCAGGAGTGAGCCACAGAAGTGTCTGGGTGAGGGGTGTTCCAGGCTGTAAGGATTTTTGTTCAATAAGAGAATAACTAAAGAGAATGGGAGTCCCAGGAGGGTTTTGAGGAGAGGATCTAGCTTAGGTTTTAACGGGACCCCTCTGTCTGCTGAGTGCAGAATGAACTATGGGGGTCAGGGTGGAAATGGAGCCCAGGGCAGCGGCCATGACGACCATACAGGTAGGAGATGGAGGTGGCTGGTCCTGGGTGGAGGTACGGAAAGTAGTCGGAGTAGCAGCTGAGGACTGGCTGATGGAGACTCTTTCTAGAAGGATGATATTGGTCAGCAATATATTAAATTTGCCAAGAAGTCAAGTAAGATGAAGACTGAGCCGTGGCCATCGGAAGTGGGAAGTGGGAGGCTGCTTAGGGAAAGGAGAGAGTGGAGGAGGAAGTGGAGGCAGAGCTTGTGGATTTCTGAGAGACAGGCCAGACGTCAGAGGGTGTGGGGGTTGGAGAAGGGGCTTGTTCTCCTTCCTCCTCATTCTCTACGTTCTCTTTCTTTTTTAACATGGGAGATACTTGGATGCAATTAAAGACTGAGGGGAAGGAACAGCAGAGAGGGAGGTGTCGTTAGAGACACAGGAGGGCATGGTTGGTTTGAGGAGGTTGAGGGGCTGCAAGGGATGGAACCTGCAGGTAGGGAAGAGTGGCCTTGGCTCATGGAGGAACACTTCCCTCTGAGCCAGAGAAAGGCCCTGGGGACTGGTGGGTGCACGGGTGAATCTGCAATTGTGGGGCAGGCCCCATTTCTCTTTGAAGTAGGAGGTCCGTGGTCTGGTGAGATGATGGACAGGGGGTGAAGATGGAGGCCTGAGGAGGAGGTGAGGTTTGGCACGACACTTATGGGACTGGAAACAGCTGCCTGAAGAGACACACACAGATTTCAAGGCAGCATGGAGCCCCCTGGGTTGGGCTCTGGTGTATGAGGCCAAGAGCTCCCTTGAAGGGGAATCCGGGGGTGGGATGGTGGCAGCTGGAAGTGCTGCAGGGCAGGAGGGGTGGAGGGCAAAAAGGCAGGGACTATGGGAAGATGGTGAGTGGGGGGCTAGGGAGATAGATGGCCAGGGCAGGAATGAAACAGGAGGTTAAGTGTGTATTTGAGTGTGTGCATAAATCAGCTTGACTAGATACATATAGAGCAACCTCTCCACCTGGGGGATGGACCAACCCAGGGTATGCAGAAGGCAATCCTTTGGAAAACAGGAGGAAACCACCAGAACTTCAGTTTACATGATGTCATATCTTATCTTCTTCTTTTTTCTTTTTTTTTGCAGTACGCAGGCCTCTCACTGTTGTGGCCTCTCCCGTTGAGGAGCACAGGCTCCGGACGCGCAGGCCCAGTGGCCATGGCCCACGGGCCCAGCCGCTCTGCGGCATGTGGGATCCTCCCGGACCGGGGCACGAACCCACGTCCCCTGCATCGGCAGGCGGACTCTCAACCACTGCGCCACCAGGGAAGCCCCATATCTTATCTTCTTAAAGTTCCATTTTCATTTGTCTCATACCCTGTACATATTATATTAATATGGGTGCACGTTCGTAAATTCTAAATAAATATGCGTGTACTCTGGGAGCGAAGCATTGTTTGCTGATCGGGCAAATGATCTGAAAGATTTGGAAACCACGGGTACGGAGGGACTGCTCCCCATCTTGGACACCACAGGATGCCTTTTCCGCCCCCACCCCACCCAGGGCCAAACCTGCCTCGTTCACCTCTGTACTTCAGTGTCTTGCCTAGGGCCTGGCACATGGAGGGTGCTCAGAGTGTCTGCTGAAAGTATGAGGACAGGAGACCCTAGAGTGGCCCTGGCCTTGGGCCAAAATGGCAGTGGGGTCCTCAACTCCTTGATCTCTGCCACGCCATATTCAATTCATCAGCAGAGCCCATTCACGCCCTCTTCAGAATATACTAGAACCTGACGGCCACACCCCCTCCCCCAGCTCTGTTCTGCTCCACACCTCCATCACTTCTTGCCTGGTGGCTGCAGTGGTCTCTTCTTTGGGCTCCCAGCATCGAATCTTCTCCTACAGTCTATTCTGTTAAGACTAAATCAGGTGTTTCTCACCTGCTCAAAACCCTGCAATGGCTCCCGTGATGCTCAGAGAAAGAGCCAAAATCCTTCCCAGTGGACTCCAAGGCCCAACATGGTCTTCCCTCCCCTCATCTCTCGGATTTTGTCCCTCACCCCTCTGTCCTCCTCCTTTCTGCTCCAGCCACACTGGCCACCCTGCTGTTCCCCAGGTAACCCAACTACATTCCCACCACACAGCCTTTGTACTTACTGATCCCTTTGCCAGGAATGCCCTCCCACCAGATACCTTCCTGGGTTGCCTCATCACTTTGCTTGTTCTCTGGGCTCAAACGTCACCTCCTCCGAGAAGTCCTCTCGGATTATCTGACCTCAAATAGTCACCTCTGGTCATTCCTTGCCTTTTTCCCTTTTTCATTTTGCTTCACCATCTGACAGAATAGATATTTATTGTTCATCTCTTTATTGCCTCTTTCTTCCACTAGTCCAGACAGGGATGTACGGTTCTGTTTACTGTTGTATCCCCAGCGCCTAGGATGGGCCTGGCCCTTAATCGGATGAATGAATGAATGGCAGTTAGGGAGTCAGGTTTCCAGCTCTGACTCCGCCCAGTCTTGCTGTGTGGCCTCAGGCTCCTCTCTTTCTGGGCCTCATCATCCCAACCCGTACAATTCAGAGACAAAGGACCTATCAGCCTGGCCATGTGTGTCCAGGGCAGGCCTCTGGGGTAGATGTTTCACCTGCTGCTCGCTGCGCACCACCCTCCTGCAGGCCCAGCCCTTACCTTCTGCAGCCACTGTGTGTTGTTCTCTAGCATTTTTTCCAGCTGTCGTACCCGCTGGGTCGGCCAGTCCCCTAGGTTCAGTGCGGCTGCCGGGGAGTCCCTCTGGAGGCTGTTGGAGCCCCCGAAGGCCTCGGGCTCGGGCGGGCAGGGCTCAGGCTCGGGCAGCACGAAGGTGTAGCTGCACTGGCCATGCTGGACTCGGTGTGCCCGGCGGCGCCCGCCGGCCTCCTGCCCCCTCCGCTGGGCCACAGTCGTGGTGGCCACGATGAGGAGGAGGCCACTCAGCAGCATGGCTGGCCGAGAAGGCATCCAGAGATGTGGTGGCGAGGGGTGTCAGGTCAGAGCCCAGGGGCCGTGCCTGTCCACCGCCTGTCTCCCTGCCCAGTTTGCACCCACCGTGGCCAACAGTGGCCAGTCCCGCCTGCACAGCCGCTGCAGCTGCGAAGCCCTGTTTGGCCAGAGCTCCGTCCAGGCGGCTATTTGTACTTGCTCCGAGTACCACAGCTGCTCTGCTTCCTCCCACCGCCTCAGGCTCCCGCCCCAGACACCCCTCACCTCCCTTCCTCCCCCTTCCCTTCCTGCCTCCTCACTCTTGTCCGCACTGGCTTGCCTGCCTCGCCTCTGAGTCCTTGGATTATCCAGGGGAGGCCTGGCCTCCCTGCCTGAGCGGAGGAAAGAAAACAACGCGCACACACAAACCCCCAAGCTGCCCGCTTTGGAAAACCAAAGGCAACTGAATTCTCTCTTCCTGTCTCTGTCTCTCTGTGTCTCTCTCTCCAACCTCCCCCCACAGGGAGGCTGGGATCTCAAATTTCAGCCCCCAACGCCTTCCCCTTCTCTCCCCGCTCCACCTTCCCCCCTTTGATTCCCAGTTAGCCTTGGAACACAGTGAAGTGACCTTACAGGGAGCAAAGGGGAGGGGGGCAGATGGGTGAGGCTGGGGAGGAGGCAGCCAGTTCAATCTGTTTCTAGAGACAGAGAACATCCTTGCAAAGACAGGGAAGTGGGCACCCCAGCCAGAGCGGCTCCCATCCTCCTTTCTCCCTCAGGGCCTGGAGGGACATTGGGCCTTAAGGTGGCCCTGGCTCCGTTGCTGTGACAGTAATGAGAGATTGTCCTGTCTTGGGGCAGTAGATTTTGGGGAGAAGAGCTTGGGGTGCAGCAGTGCCCGAGTTAGCGGCAGCTGGCTCTAAATCCTCCTGCCCCAACTACTGGCCCTGAGACCTTGGGTGGGCAACTTCACCTCTCTCGGCTTCCATACCCTGGTGTGTAAGCTGGGTAAATCCCATCTCTTGCATGAGGAATGTATATGAGTTCTGCGCGTGGGGACTGAGGAATTTTTGATTTACTTGTTAACTTGTTTACTGATTCAAATCTTGGCTCCACCACTTATCAGCTGTGTGACTTCGGGCAAGTCGCTTAACCTCTCTGTGCTTCCATTTCCTCTTGGTGAACAGAGAGAAATAATACCATGCACTTCACAGGGTGTGAAAATTGAGTTACAGCAATGCTGGCACAAGGTGAGCGCTAAATAAATGTTTTTGGTTGTTGTTGTCATCAGTGTCACAGTTATTATGTACCTCCCCTCCCCCACCCTGCTGGAATGTAAACACCACAGGGGCAAGGATTTGTCCTTGGGGGACCTGGTTGCTGGACAGAAGGTGCCCAGGAGTTGGTTGGGCCCTTCCTGTGTGGGCTGCCTTCTGGCTTTCTCTGCTTGTTTTCCCAGAGTGGGGGCTTATCCGGCTGTTTGGTATTGTTTTTTTCCCTTTGTCTTCCCAAATCCTGATGGCGTTTTGAAGTGGGCAGGCTGCTTGGGACAGCAGCAAAGTAGGGGCTCATCCGGGGGACTGAGAACATGAAACCAGGTGTGTGAGGCTTTGGCAGGAAAAGGAAAGGCAGCTGGTCATCAGCCACCAGCATTCACGGAGCCCTGCTTGCCCACCTCTGCCTCCACTGTCTCCACTGTAAAGGGGGTCACACCACCTCTGCCCTTGCAAGAAAGAAGGATGTTAATGTGAGTCACGAGTTTATCACAGTGCTGGGCGCAGATGAGCCCAGAGTAAGGGCAGCTATCATTAAGATTGTGTAGGTTGAGCCTCGAGATAATCTCAGTAAGGCCAGCATTATTATCCTCCCCATTTTACACAGGAGAAAACTGAAACCCAGAGAAAGAAAGTGAATTGTCCAAAGTCACACAGCCTGGAGGGGCTTGACCCGGAAGTGGCAAAGGTGGGCAGGCTCAACAGCCATGCTGGCCCCAGAGCCCATCCCACTTCCTCCCACGTACCTGTCAAGGCAGTGTGTGAGGACGCCTGCCCCTCAGCCTCAGCCTCTTCATCTGTGCACTGGAGGGAGCATTAACACCTCCTCGTGGGCACCAATGTGACAAGGGAAACTCCTGGCACAGGCAATGCATTTAATCCTATTGATTGCAAGAAAGAATGAATGTTAATTTCTACCACTCCCTAGGGCTTAATTAAATAGACATGGGCCCCATAATTGCACTAACACAGAATGCCTCTCTGCACAGAAGAGCAAATAGGATTGTCTGTTCACAGGAGAAATGCAGGTAGAATCAAAAGAACACTTCTGGAAAGCCTGGGAGATGGCCCTGCCAACCTCTGTACCTTCATTGTAGCACCTCCTTCTCACCTCAGGACCTTTGCCTATGCTGCTTTCTCTGTCCAGGACACTGCTGTCCACATGCCCTCACCCCCACCTTTCATCAGTGTTCCAGTTACTGTGGCTGCCAGAAAATGACCCCAACACTTAGTGGTTTAAAACAAAAATAACCATGTAGTATCTCTCAGGGTTTCGGTGGGTCAGGAATTCAGGAGCAGCTCAGCTGGACAGTCTGTTCCATTCTCTCATGAAGTTGAAATCAGATGGTGGCTACAAAGGCACATGCCCTCAGAGAGCCAGGTGGAAGTTACATCGCCTTTTATGACCTAGCCGCGCAAGGCATTCAGTGGAAGCTCTGCCTTATGCTATTGGATGGGGTCTGCCCAGGTTCAAGGCAGGAATGTAGACACCATCCCTTGATGGAAATGCGTTAGTGTAGCCGCCTCTGGGAAATGCTACAGGCCGGAGAACTGATACATGATTACACGGCCCCCTCAGCCCTGTTCAAACCAGACCCGCCCCTCTTGGAGCCCTACCCCTTTACCTTAACCCTCCTCAAGGTGCTCAGAGGTTAATGACTTGTGTAATTACTTATCTCCCTCTGTTCCCAGCATTTGATATACAGCATGTTCTCAGTAAATAATATCTGTCAGATGAATGAATGAGTGAGTGAGTGAGTGAGTGAATGCTTGAGCCAGGCTCCCTCTGTCGGACTGACGAGGGGCAGGAGGTGGGATGCCGTGGAGCTGCCATGGGGCTGTGGCACCAGGGCAAGTCCCAGCTGGCACAACGCTGGGAGGCCTCGGGCAGATCACCATTTGGGGCCAAAGCTACCTCCTCCTCAGTTGGAGGGCGGAGGGCTTAAACAGGCTCCACCAGGTCTCCTGAGATCTCGCAGAGGAGAGCTCTAGGGAAAGTTTACAAACTGTCAGGCTGCTGAGAATCTTTGAACACAGGACCTCAGGACCAGTGTCGGAGGTAGTCTGGGCATAGGTCTAGCCAGGAGACGGAGGTTTTACAAAGTGGCCTCTTGGCATTCTGGGAAATGGGAACCAGCCAGTCCCACGAGAAGCAGCAAGTACCCAGGTGGCAGCAGGCAGGGGGAGCTGGTGCCTAGGCCCAGAGAGGAAACTGGAAAGATGCCATCTGGGGTCGGTTAGCGAGCTCAGGGAGCCTAGAGGCAACATTGAACTTTGGACCTGAAGGGTCTTTGGTAACCAGCGTGCTCTGTGCTGTGGACTCCTGGCCCCGAATTCCCTCCTGAGCACCAGACCCAGTCACCTTCTGGACGTGACCTCCTAGGTCTCAAACGGAACTCCTCATTTTCTCCTCCCCTACTCCACTCCAAGTGAACTTCTTCTGGATTATTCCATCCCTGGGAATTGCCCCACCTTGACCAGGCACCTGGACCAGAAACCTGGAAGCAGGGCCAGCCAGCTTCATGGGTGTGTGACCTCTGTAGTCATACAGGGCCCCACGCTTAGAAGGGTCCCACACTTGGTTTAATGCTCTGCTGTCACCATCTTTAGATTCTTAATAAGTTCTGAACAAAGGGTCCAGCCCTTTCGTTCTGCACTGGGCCCCTCAAATTATGTAGCCGGTCCTGCCAGGGAGACACAAGGCCCCACCACCCCCCTAACCCCACCTGCCATCCAATCAGACCTGTTCTGCCAACATGATCCCTTAAATATTTCTCCCTTCTGCCCCTCTTCACTGTTCTGGGCATACTGGAGCCAGCCTGTCTGGGTTGTAATTCTGGCTTTCCCATCTCCCAAATGTATGGTCTCGGCCAATTTGCTTAACCTGTTTGTATCTCAGTTTTCTCTTCTGTCAAATGGGGTTGATACTAGCAATCACCTGGTAGGGCTGTTAAAAGGATTAAAAAGCTTATCCCTGTAAAGGCTTAACACAGAGTCTGGCACATACAGTCTGGCTCAATAAATGGCAGTGCGATGATGTCATCATTCCCCCCACTGTCACTCTTTTAGCCCAGTGTCTTCATCCCTTGCCAAAGGGAGAATAACAGCCTCAGAACTGAACTCCTGTTAATCCACCTTTGATGCTACAGTCAGTGATCTTTCTAAGACACAAATCCAGCTCTTGACTCCTTTGCTTAAGACCCTTCAGTTTTAAACTCCAAATTCTTTACATGGTTTATAAATCTCTGCAGGATCTGGCCTCCAGCCTCACCGCTCTTATCCTAGGACTTGGTACCTTGTGATGAAGAATTGGTTTTAATTTCCAACACTCTGTCTGCTATCTTTGGCCTCAGTTCCTTAGTTTTTGTAGTCACTCTGCTTGGACAATCCTCCTCACATTTATTCACTGGCTTCCTTCTACCTGTCTTCTGGGTCTTATCTCAGGCATCACCTTCTCTGGGAAGCCTTCCCCGTCAGCCTCCCTCCTTTGGTGGAAATAGGCCCCCTTCCTCTGGGACCCCGGGGCCCCCTGCCTGTGCTTCCCCATCAAAGCTCTCACCCTGTATTATAAAGCCTTGTTTGTATCCCTTTATCCCCCCTCTGGTTTGAAAACTCTTTCAGGGCATCAGCCACACTTTCCATTTCTGTGTCTGTTGCCTCTCCTAAGGTCAACTTCATAGTAAGTTCTAAAGAGTGTTGAATGAATAGTCTCCACTTTGGTGTGGGGACTGGAGCTGCAGTCCCAAGGTGGAGACTAAGGAAATCACCCTTTCCAGGGCAAGGGAAGCAGGAAGTTTCTGTTTGGGGTATTTCAAGTGTCTTGCCTCCAAATACTTAAAACAACCCCTCTACCCCTAGTTTATTTTCCCTTTGCTGGCCTGCTGTTGCCGTGGAGCCAGAATGTGGAGAAAATATTCATATCCTTCTAGAGACTTTGGCTTTTGCTCAAATGTCTTGTGCAAAAAGAGAACTTATTGGCCGATGTAACTGAAAAGTGTAGGGGTATCTGGCTTCAGGCATAGCCTGGATCCAGGTGCTCAGGTGATATTAGGAATTCTTTTTTACCCCTTTTTCTCTAGCTCTAAGCTCTTGTTTTCCTGTTAGTTTATCGCCAGACAGTTCTCACCACCATCACCTCTACCATTGATGAGGGTAGCTCTAATCTATCAACTTAGCCACCCCCCCAGAAATGGAGTACCCCTTTCCTGACAACTCTTGGGAAAGTTCTGGCTTGGGTCACATGGGCATTCCTGAACCAAGTACTGTAGCCAGAGGGTTGAGGTACTCTGGTAGGTCAGGCTGGGCCATGTGTCTCATGGGTCAACCTCATGGGACCCAAAGGGATTGAGGGGAGGGGAGGGCGGCTCTCAAGGAAACCTGGGGTAGAGAGACCAGAAGGGAGATGGATGTTGATGGGCACAGACCACCTGCCCACTGCTTCCCCATCTTAGTCACTCACCATGTGAACTGGCTTCCTGCCCCCCTGTCCCCAGCCAGGGGAGCCTTGGCATAACCAGGGATACCACGGGTTCTCACCTCGCATTTAGTTCATGAGGTGACTTGCTGCAAGTCAAACACTGGGGTCGATTCTCCTGAAAGTATGGCTCTTTCTGCTCCGGGGAACAAAGGTGGGGAAAACGGGATCATTCTTGGAGTGTCACTTACTGATTTTGGATCCAAAGAAGAGGATTTAGTCACAAGTCTGAGTCTCCTACTCCTGGCTTCATCTCCACAGTCCAGCACTTCCCCCGCCCACCTCCCTTTTCAGCTTCCTACATTTCAACACCCAGGTTGATAATTGAGGGTTGCAAGTGGGCAGCCTGAAATGCCCCAAGCCTCTTGCTCTCTACTCTCCACATCCCTGAGCACATGGCCTGGCGTCTGCCAGGGCTGCGGAGTGCAACGGGGCGAGTCTTGGCAGGAAGCTCTGGGGCTGCTGACCACCGGGGGGATGGTCTGTCAGCGTCCCCAGGAGGCCGGGGGGGGATCTTTGGAGCAGGAATCATGGTGCCCCCCGTGAGACCTTCCACTCAAGACGAGTCTGTCAACTGCTCCCTGCCTCCGCTTTCTGCCGCCCCAAACCTAGAGCCACAGCACAGCTGATGGATCGGGAGGTCCCAGGCTAGGTACTGAGGTCACTCCTGTGACCCACACCTATCAATTAAGAGCTCCCCACTCATGGTACTGAATCTTGATTCCATTTTAGTAGGTGAGACTTGGTTTCTTCATCTATATAATGAGCAAGCCGTCCCTCATTAGCAAGGTGATTTGGGGGGGGGTGGCTTCCGGTTCCCAGGGTTGTGTAATAAAACACCCAACACTTAGTGGTTAAAAGCAATGGCAGCACCTATTTTACTCATAAATGTGCAGTTTGGGCCAGATTTAGCAGGGACAGCTTGACATGACTCCATTCGACATCAGCTGGGTCAGCTTGAAGGCTAGAGCCTGGAGTCACCTGACAGCTCATCCATTCGTGTAGCTGAGACCTCAGCTGGGGCTGTCAGCCCTAAAGACTACGTGCGGCCTCCGCATGTCGGGGGGTGGGGTGGTCCTCACGACGTGGTGGCTGGCTGTCCAGGGGGAGCATCTCAAGAGAATCAGGCAGGAGGCATATGACCTTTACGACCTAGCCGCATGAATCATGCAAGGCC
The DNA here is from genome assembly GCF_059928025.1 of Delphinapterus leucas. Lineage (NCBI taxonomy): Eukaryota > Metazoa > Chordata > Mammalia > Artiodactyla > Monodontidae > Delphinapterus > Delphinapterus leucas. Next base: position 60,900,263 of record NC_143143.1, on the reverse strand, counting down.
AGCTCTCAAAGTCCCATCCAAGTTCAAGAAGCAAGGGAATAGACGACCTCTTAATGGAGAGCGGCAAAGTTTTGGAAGAGCATGTGGGGCGGGAGATGTGGCCATTTAAGTGTTTAGCACAAAAGTGCTTAATAGTTGGTAGCTGTTATTATTATCCCTGCTATTATGGGAAAGATCCAGCATCTCTTTGCATGAAAGTGTCCTTCAGCCCTTCTAATGGCTAAAGGTGCAGCAGGAAGTGGGGTTATTTACATCGGGGCTGCCAGAAAAATTGGCCCAGAAATGCTCTGGGATTTGTCCAAAGCCACCCAGCATATCAGCACCCAGTCCAGTCCCAGCCAGACGGGCCTTGGACAGAGCTCTCTCTGCTGTTAGCGACACTTGCCTCTCCCTGGGGTATCCCCTCTGGCCTCGGCTTCCCCTCTGAACAATGGCAGGCTGACTCTGCTACCCCAGAGTTTGAGGGGACCAGGGTGGAGGACACGCACCTCTTAGCTGTGCCACTCAGCCTGGGCCACTATCCGTATCCATCCTTTCTCAGGCCTGGGGAGCCCCACTGCCTCTGAGCCCACGCCTGGCACTCGCTGCAGGACGTGAAGAGTGAGGCTGCCAGGTCGAAGGGCAGATCTATTTTGGAACCTGGCACCCCCCGGAGGCCCAGGGGAGCCTGTGACCCAGAGAACCAACAGGCCCCTCTGTATTTTGTTTGTTTTTATTAAACGAGCACAGTATGTCCCTCATAGAAAAGTCAGAAAATACATACTTAGCAAGAGGGAAAAAAAATACATGTTGCCTGTGCTCTCACCAGCCAAAGGCAAAACCACAGCTAACATTTTGGAGTATTTTTCCCCCAATCATTTCTCTCTACATACAGACACGTATATTTTGGGGTGGTTTTCTAGCAATCCCCCAAAACAAAAAATCTTCCAGAACCTCAAAGGAACATTTCTAAGCCATTTAAAAATTTGTTTTACTTACATTGGTGTTACTTTTTGAAAAACAAAATATAAAAAGTGCACAGGGTAATATAATACAACCCCATATACCCATCACTCCTAATGGGCACCTGTCCACATTTTGCAAATTTTCCCAGATTTTTTTAAAGAAATGAAATATTGTTACAGGTTAAGTTGGCATCCCTTACATCCTCCTCCCCAGTCTCATTTTCTCTTCTCCCTGCCCACAGGTCCATATGTATGTAACTATAAATAATGATACTATTTCTGCGTTTCCAAAACTCAAACACATGCTATTAAGCTGTAAGCAATGTCCTGCGTGCACACCATGTTTTCCAGATCTCTAAAAAATTTCGCAGATAGATCCCGTGACTGGGGTCATCTTCTTTTCACTGCTGTGCAGCATTGCATCAATAATCACACTACTCTTTATTTATTCAGCCTCTGCGGATGGACATTTGGGTTGACTCAATTCTTCTGTAGTTCCTAACGAGTTCTGTGGCTTTCTTATACACTAGCCCTGTACCATGAGCAAGCATTTCTCTAGGGTATTAATGGAGGGGTGCTCCTCCTGGGATGTGGGGTATGTGCATTGCCAGCCTGAGTAGATTTCCAGTCTGTGCTTCCAAGAGGCTGCACTGAGGTACCACCCACCAGCAGGCAGGAGAGTCTCTGCTGCTCAGCACTCCTGCCATCCCTTGGTATCTTTTGTGGCACTTTTGTGGCAATCTGATGCCTGTGAAATCAATGTGAAATTATGTACACGTAATTTTATAGCCTGTGTTTCCTACTTAACACTCTATGTATTATGAAGTACTTTCTACAGCAGAAGGTTCTTCTATAAGCACATGTTTAATGGTGGCATAAGCCTCCACTGGTGCGGCCAAGGTTTTCTTAATTCATTCTCTGTTGTTGGACACTGGGCTTTGTTTTGGGGTAGATTGCAAAACTGGCCACAGATTCCGGTCCCTGTAAGCACGCTTCTTTGCAATGTGGCTTCCCAGCTCCTCCCTTTAAGAGGTGGAGTCTATGTTACCACTCCTCGAAGCTGGCTTTGGTCATGTGACTTGCTTTGGCCAATGGGACCCCTTCAAATGTGAGGCTCCAAAGCTTGAAAGAGACTATGCCCTGGGGCTTGCTCTCTCACTCACCTGGAATCCTGGGTCCACAGTCTGAGTGAGCCCCAGCTAGCCTGCTGGATGATGATGGACATGTGGTCAAGTCATCCTATCACCTCAGCTGACATTGAACCAACCCCCAGATGAGTGAGGCCATCCTTGACCACCAGGCCAGCTGAAGACATCCTAGACCACACATCTCAGACCAGAAGAATTGTCCAGTTGACTCACAGAAAGGTGGGGATAGTAAATATTTGTTGTGTTAAGCCACTGAATTTGGGAATGATTTGTGAGATACTGAAAGCTGATGCAGATCCAGTCAGGTTTCCCCTTTGCTCAGCTCATTAAGGCTGTGTATCTTAGGCAGGTTGCTGAGTCTCAATTCCTCTTCAGTAAAATGGGGGTTAATATCTATCCCTCAAAGTCGTTGTGAGGATTGAATGAGATGGTGCATGTCAGGATCACCCAGTGAGGACTTGGTACCTGACAGGTCCTCTTTCGTGTCCTGGTGGTTCTAGACTTGTGACTTTTCTTATGTCCCCTTTGTTCTCCCTGCTGTCCCTCTTTACCCAAAACTTCCTCATCCTTGCAGGTTTTCTGGAGGGTATGGCTATCTAAACGTAAAGGCAAACGTGATAATTTAAGTATTTGATGATCACTTAAGTAAACATCTTGGTGCTAGATGTCCAGGTCTCTTCTCCTTCCAGGACACTCCTTGAAGTTACGCATGGCCACATGACTTGCTTTGACCACAGAATGTGACTGGACACTTTTAAGAACAACTGTGGGATTCTCTGCTTCCTTTCCTTATTGCAGAGAAACTGAAGCCTTGGGTTAAGACAGCAGCAACATCAAATGGTCAGAATTCGTGGTCCCAGTGAGGTTTCCATGAGCTTACCTGATGATCCCCATTGGGGACAAGAAGGAGGAGAAAGACGAGGAAAACCTTTGTTGTATTGTGCTGTTTATTATGGCAGCATAATAACTATTTTAGGCTGACCTGTGTCCCTCAAAATATATGTTGAAGTCCTAACCCCAGTACCTCAAAATGTGACCTTATTTGGAAAAAGGGCCATTGCAGAGGTAATTAGTTAAGAGGAGGTCATACTGGAGTAGGGTGGGCCCTTAATCCAATATGCCTGGTGTCCTCATAAGAAGATGACGTGAAGATACTGTTACCAAATGGAATTCGGGTCTGCTAGCCCCTGGGCAGCAAAGTCAATCTATTGACACTGGGTTGTGGTGAAGGAAAGTACAGTGTTTACTGCAGGGCGCAAAGCAAGGAGAATGGGCAGTGCATGCTCAAATGATCCGAACTCCCCACTGGCTTTTAGGGAAGGGTTTTTAAAGGCAACATTTGGGGTGAGGGTTGCAGGAATCTGAATCATCGACCTTCTGTTTCCAACCAGTCTGGGGTAGCATGTAGTCACCATCTTCAACCTGTGTGGGGGTCTTCAGATTGTTATGTACATCCCTTGAGGAGGAACTAGGACTCTGTTTTATCACTGAACCATTGTTTGAGCTATCATCACTTTTCTTGCTTGCCTTGTTTGTTTCTGCACTCCCTCTCTTCCCTAATTATTAACCGAATGTGTCTGCTCTTTGGAACTCAGGGAAGGCCTAGGAGACTAAAGCCTTTTTTCTACAAATAAGAAACGGGGAGCACAGAGGGGCTTTTGTACTTGCAAAGGCCCCACAGGGTCCTGCTCAGCTTCAATACCAGGGCAGAACACCATGTGGAGGTGGAGACAGAGACTGTAGTGAGGCAGCTGCAAGCCAAGGAGTGCCAAGGATTGATGGCCATCACTGGAAACCAGAGGCTAGGAAGGATCTACCCAGAGTCTCTGAGGAAACATGGCCCTGCTGATACCTTGATTTCTAGCTTCCAGAGCTGTGAGAAAATCCATTTCTGTTGTTTGAAGCCACCAGGTTTGCTGTACTTTGTTATGGCAGCCCCAGGAAACGAATTCACCAACTTACACTAGCTAATACAACAGTCAATGAAGGTTCCCTCTTGCAGTTATCACAGTGTCTGTTTAGTGAGATTTTCTGTACACCAGGCACATTGCTCAGTGCTCCACATACAATATTCATTCACTCATTTTTATTATTTATTTTCCTGTTTATTTTATTTACCACATGCCTACTGTGTGCCCAGCACTTCTCTCTAGGCAACGAGGAAGGACTGTGAACAAAACGGCCCCTCCTCACAGAGCTGGCTGACTAGGGGGATGTGTGTGTGGCTTTTCCAAGGAGATGGCATTTGTAGAGACGGGAAGGAGGCTCCACAGGTCCAGCTTTGGGGATTTAGAGGCCCTCTGCCTGGACTCCTCTTCCAGAAGGGGAATAAGAAACTGTAGCAAGTTCGTGGGCTGAAAAACCAAGGAGCTATTAAAAGTGAGGTTGTTGGAAAGATCCATGATATATTAAGTTACAAAAACAACTTCAGCCAAGATTTCTAAGGACGCCAAAAGCATGAATCATAAGAGAAAAGATTGATAAATTGACAAAACAGTGTGGTATTGGCACAAAAACAGACATATAGATAAGAGACTGATAAACTGAACATCATTAAAGTTAATTGCTTTTATTCCTCTAAGACGCGATTAAAATAATGGAAAGGCAAGTCACAGATGAGGAGAAAATATTTGCAAAACAAATATCTGATAAAGGATTTATATCCAGGGTATATAAAGAAATCTCAAAACTCAAGAATAAAAAAACAAACAACCCCCCAAAAATATGGGCTAAAGTTTTGAACAAAAACTCTCAATGAAGAAAGAGATACAAATGGCAAATAAGCACATGAAAAGTCATTTGGGAAATGCAAATTAAAGCCACAGTGAGATGCTACTACATATTCACCAAATGACTACAATCAGAAAGACTGACAACAGAGGCTGGTGAAGATGCAGAGCAGTTGGAACTCCCGTTCACTGCTGGTGGGAATGCAAACTGGTGCGGCCACTTTGGAAGACAATCCGGCAGTTTCTCATAAAGTTAAACATATACTTACCATGCAACTCAGCAATTCTCTGCTTAGGTGTTTATCCAAAGGAAATGAAAACGTATGCCTACACATATGTATTCAAATATTCCTATGAATAACATTATTCGTAATTAAAAATTACCCCCAAATGAAAACAACCAAATGTCACAATTTGTGAATGGCTAAACAAATTGTAGTACATGCCAACAGTGGAGTACTACTTAGCAACGAAAAGGAATGAATTATGTAGAACAACATAGATGAACTTCAGAAGTATTATTCCAAGCGAAAGAAGTCAAAACCACAAAAGAATTCATAGTGAGTCCATTCATATGGAGCTCTAGCAAAGACAAATCTAACCTACAGCTACAGAAAGCAGATGAGTGGTTGCCTGGGCTGGGGCCTGAAAGGTAGAGATTGACTGGGAAGGAACATCACAAAGGAACATTTTAGGGTGATGGAGGTGCTCTATTCTGGATCGGAGTGGTAGCTACCCAGGTGTACAAATTTGTTAAAACACAACAAACTATAAACATAGATGCGTGAATTTTATTGTATGCAAATTATACCTTAATGAAGCTGATTTAAATGATAACAGGTAGTGTCAGTAGGAAGACGCTTGACTCTTGGTGATCACCAAGGTGCTGGAACACTGCCTGCCTCTGAAACAAAGTGCAAGGCACTGTACCTCATCAGTAAATGGGAATCACCACCTGCCTCATTGTGTGATCCCTTGTGAGGATTGGAAATGATGCAGGAAAAGAGGCCCAAAGACCATAGTAAGTGAATGGTGAAGATTGTTACCTCTAATAAACGTAAGGATGGGTGAGTTTCCTTAAGGAGCCTAAGCATCCTCTCCCCATCTACTAAGAATTCATCCATCCATGCCTCCACCCATGCCTCCATCTGTCCACTCATCCATCCATGCCTCCACCCATGCCTCCATCTGTCCATTCATCCGTCCATGCCTCCACCCATGCCTCCATCTGTCCATTCATCCATCCATCCACTCGTCCATGTAATACATATCTATCGAGCACATGCTACTTGCCTAGAACTGCGCTTGGCCCTGTGGATTCAGGAGCAAACAAGGAGAAATGCTATCCTTGTTGGTTTATATTTTAGTGCAAGAAAGTGATGCCAAGCCAAAAATAGACAGAAAATGAATCCATTTGTGACGAACGCTGGGAAGGAGGCTCCAGGGAACCCCAGGCCAGTGTAACAGGGTCTCAACCTAGTCAGGGTCGGGAAATGCAGCCTTGTAAAGGCACATTTGAGTCGGGCTAGAGGGTGGTGAGGAGCTGCACAGGCATGGGGCCGGGAGGCTCCTTCCAGCAGAAGGCACGGCAGGGGCAAAGGTCTGACACAGGGAAGAAGGCGTGAAGAAGGGAGACCTCCCTCGTATGTGTGTCAGGAAGATCTGGGCTCCAAATGAGAATGGAATGGCCCCTCGGTCACTTCATCCCCCTGCAGGGCTGGGATCTGGCCGGGCGGGCAGGGTGGCTGCTCTCCATCTTTCTGTCCAGTAACTTCCCCACCCCACCCCCACCTACCACAGAAGCAGGGGGAGTCAGAGCCAGGGAGGTGCTGGGGACCTCAGGGAGGCCCGATACGGCTACGGTTTCGGCTCAAATCTGGACCAGGTACATAGGCTGGCACGGGAATGGGAGAGCTGGTGGCAGGGCCCCGCCAGGCCTGGGATGCCCCGGGTAGGGAGGAAGTGTGTCTGCAGGAGAGGAGGGAGTGTGGCATGATGCCATGGTTTTGAGCTCAGCTTTACAGACAGAGCTGGGTTTGAGTTCCATCTCTTCCACTATAATGATGAGACAGTGGGAAAGTCATTTCATGTCTCTGAGCCCCCAATTCCTCCTCTGAAGAAGAGAATAATAGAAAAACAGAGAAGTTAGTAATACTGTCTCCTTGGCCAGCACAGAGAGGCAGCAGAGCATAGGCCTGTGATCTCATCACATCTGCCCTGCTGACCAGCTGTGTGACCTTAGCCAAGATCCTTAACCTCTCTGTGCCTCAGCATTCTTCTCTGTAAGATAAAGTTAGAGACCATGAGTTGTTCCCAACATCTATATCCCTCTTCTTCATCAATTATACAAACTGTGAACTTTAGCTGGCTAAAGATGGAATTTCCCAGCCTCCCTTGTGATTAAATTCTGGCCAATGAGATCTAAGCCAAGATTTGTATAACATCTGCGGTAGGGATGGGGCTCTTTTCTTCTCCTGCCCTTTTTCTCCTTCTTGCTGTCTAGAGTGCAGATGTGATGGCTAGAGCTGGAGCACCCATCCTGGACCATGAGCTGAATGTGGGAATTGAGGCCACATATGGCAGAGCAGCAGATAGAAGGAGCCTGGGTTCCAGACCTGACTGTCTTCCCCTGGCTGGTAACTGAGACAGAAACAAACTTCTCTGTTGATTAAGCCAAACCACTCCAAATGCTGTAGTTCCTACCTCGTGGAGGTCTTGAGAAGACGAAATGAATGAATACACATGAAAGAGTCAGGACAGAGGTTGGCACAGCATACGCTCCAGAAACTGCTGTGTTACAGATATCACCTCTCAGCAATGCAGGGAAGAGTGAAGGAGCTAGTGAGAGCCACGTGCCGGGCACCTCACCTCTCAAACAGTAAGCCTCTCCATGAACGATAGCTGGTATTGTTGCTGACGTTATTTCATTATCATTGTCCAAGATACAACGTTGGGGCATGCATAGCCAGCAGTGCATCAAAGAGGAGGGTGACAGCAAGGCCTGGGCCCTGACGGAGCAGACTCTGAGCCCCTGAGGGTGGGGGGCTGTTTCAGTCCACACTGCTGCACACACCGGCCTCAGGAGGGCACCGGGCTCACTGGCTTCTGGCCTGGGACATTTTGGGCTCATCCTTCCCTCTCACTGAGTGATCCTGGGCGAGCCACGTGACCTTCTTGAACTGGGGGGGGATGGGCGCGTGGGGGGGGGTGTCTGCCTGTGGAAGGTGAGATAATTTTCCTTACGTCACAGGGGTTGTGGGAGGATTACGTGAGTGAGTGGATGTGAAGGCTGAGCCCAAGACCTGGAAATCCTGGAGGACAAGCAGATTCCCTCACAGGTATCACCTCCTCGGCAGAAATGCTTCTCTGAAAGTTGGCAGCCTAGATGAAGTTCCATCAGTGACAGACATTCTCAAACTGGCCTCTTTTCTTAAGTGGATCATTTTTCATTCCACATTGGGGTGAGAGGAGTATTTGGCCTGGGGGTTGCTGTACGTAGGTTCATTCATTCATTTAGACATTTCCTACGTGTGGGTCACCTAGGACCAACCTGGGCATCTTTGTGTTTGCTGTTCCCTCTGCCTGGATCACTGTTCTCCCAGTGGATATCTTATCATTCTAGCTAGGTTCCAGTATCTGCCCTCGAAGAGGTCTTCCCTGGGCAGCCTATAAAACAAACTCTTTATCCCTTTCCCCTCTGTGGTTTCTTCATGGCACTCTTACTATCTGACATCGGGTTTTATTTATCTATTTTCTGTGTGTCTCCTTCATTAGATTGTGAGGCCCCCAGAGCATGGACTATGTCTAAGGCATTTACTTTCGTCTCCCCATTGGGTACCCGGCACACAGTAGGTGCTCAGTAAATATTTGTTAAGTGGATAAGTGAAGTGTTGTAGTCTCCAATTCAAACGTTTCCTGAGTATCATCGAAAGCCTATGGGCTGTGGATATGAAAATAAATCAGACATAGTCCTTGGCCTCAAGGAGCACTTGGTCTAAAGGAAAAAGAGGAAGTTGGACAGATGCCATAGCAAAACATAGCTGGGAAATTCATCTCCAGTTTCTGCAAACTGAATAGAAGGAGGGAGGAAGGCAGTTACTGTGTGCTGAGGCGCACCTGGGACAGGACCTCTCACACACCACATTTGGCTCAATTCACACGATAGCCTGCTTCACAGAGTAAGCATTGGGAATTCAGAAAGGTGAAATGACTTGGCGAAAATCAGACTCAAGGCAGAGCTGGAAACTGGGTGGCCTGATTCTAAACTCTGAGTACTGTTTCTTCTACCATGAGGCCTTTCTTATGGAAGAGAAAAAAGTTAAGTCCAGCCTAAGGGGACAGGAAAAAAAGCAATATATATACTGTTTTATATAAAATAAATTATAGGGCTTCCCTGGTGGCGCAGTGGTTGAGAGTCCGCCTGCCGATGCAGGGGATGCAGGTTCGTGCCCCGGTCCGGGAGGATCCCACATGCCGCGGAGCGGCTGGGCCCGTGAGCCATGATCGCTGGGCCTGCGCGTCCGGAGCCTGTGCTCCGCCGCGGAAGAAGCCACAACAGTGAGAGGCCCGCGTACCGCAAAAAAACAAACAAACAAAAAAAAAAACTTTATAAAATATTTTATATGATATATTTTTATAGTTTAAATTTTAATAAAATTTTAAATAGAAATATAATATTTCATTGTTAATTTTTGCTCATGTAATAAATATATCCATGAGGGGTAGCCTTCAGGCATGGCTGGATCTAAGGTCTCAAACAACACCATCAAAATTGGCTCCATTCTCAGATGGCCTCTCATGTCATAGTAGCAAGGTGGCTGCCTGCAATGGCAGCCCTCCCATTCCTTCCTCCCCTCCCCAAAGAACCAAGTGTTGAGGGAAGAAGAATGTCTAATCGCAGTCCTTGGGCTTGGCTAATCAAGTGCCCATTCCCATCGACTTCCTTCCACTACAGAGGCTGTGTAGCCAAATATCCCCCTGTTCAGCCTTTTCTACAGCTGTGGGGACACATGACATACTGCTGGTCAATATGACATAAGCCAAAGCCGGCTGGCAGGAAGAGAGTTTTTGCTACTCTAATAACAAGGGCAGCAGTGGCTGGAGCTGCCTTTCCTCACTTTGTCTTGCGTTGTACATATAAAAAAATTAATTAACAGAAACCTCGATTAAAGGGAGTCGAGAGACAAGAACGGGGAGCCCTCACAGCCTGTGATGGTAGCAGAGCAACAGGAAGAAGAAAGACTCCTCTTCTCTCCTGGCAAGGACTCAGCCAATGAAAAACCACGGACATTTTGTTTACTACAGCCCTCTCAATTCCTTCTCCTCTCTATAAAAGTGTCTTCCTTTCCTTGTCGTGCAGGGAGCTGCATGTGGCTCACCGTGGTTGCCGACCCCAAATTGCAATTCTCTGCCGATTCTGAATAAACCCATCTTTGCGGGAGAAATATCTAGCTGTCTGTTTGCTTCAGGTCAATGAAAACAAGCCTGATGCTTGGAGCATGGACCATCTTGCAACCTCGAGGGAAAGGCCAAAAAAATTATCATGACATTAGCTCTGACATTGTTGATCAGCTGAATTCCTACCTTCAGACTTCTTCCTAAAGAGAAAAATAAGCCCTCTATTGTTTAAGCCACTGCATTAAATTCCCTGTTACTTGCAGCAGAAAGCATTCCTGACTGCTGCACCTCTCTGTCAAGTCCCCATAAAATCTCTGGGAAGGCATCACATTAGCTCCAATGGGGTCCTGTTCCTACTGCTGGACCAACCGTGGTGGCCGCAGGGATGGGATACGCCAGCTAACCACCCTGGAGGCCACCTTCACCACACAGGCTGAGAGTGGGCAGCAATGGCTCCCCTGTAGGCGAGGGGGGCGCTGTCAGCAGAGGTGGGAAATGGTGGCTGCTCTCCCTACACCCCAGGATCCAGGGAGACAACAGACTCCTTGTTCTTGGTCTGAGTTTCCATCCATCATTTCCTGGGACAATGAGGGAGATAACAGCTCGTTTACCCTGCAGATGTTTTATTGGGGAGGTGGAGGGAGGATAACGCAGGGGAACTGTCCAGATAGGGCATCTTCCTGGGAGTAAAGGACAAGCCGTAAAGCGTGTACAGGACCAGGCTCTGACCTTCCTGAGTTCATCCTATCACATCGCAATCCTTGCGACCCTGAAAGCAGAGGAAGACAGTCCTTTCCCTCCTCAGTCCTCTCCGCTTTCCCTGTAAGACTTCTGAGCCAGTCAGGCTCTGGGCCTCGCCTCAAAGCGCCTGCATCTCCAGGATGGGGGACAGAATGGCCATCCTGTGGAGGACGGCATGAGAGACAGTGGCTGGCCCCAGTGGCCCTGTGCCAGCAGCAACAGCCAGGGTGCTTTCTCTGCAAAGCCTTCCTCAACAATCCTAGAATCCCAGGTAGAAAATCTGCTCCCACCAGAGGCAGGAACCACCCGGCGGTAAGCAAACCCAGGCAGGTGGCGAGGCCATATTCCCCAGCCTCCTTTGCAGGTAGCAGTGGGCGTGTCACTGAGTTCCGCTCCACCACACGCCTTCCCCTTCCGTGGGATTGATGCACGCAGGCCTGGAGACCTCGTGGTGGAAATGGTGGCTCACGAGATGGAAGGAGCTTGGGTCCTGGAATCATTGCTGGTGAGAGCCGCTCACTCATTGGGAGCACCCATGGTGGACTTTGGGTGAGTGAGAAATAAACCTCTATGGTGTTTGGTGCATTCTGTCTCTTGGGCTTACTAATGTTGCCCTCACTCATCCACTGCCCGGGGGTCCTGTAAAGTCTTGTGGGGTGGGAGATGGACGGCCAGCCATGGAGGGCACACCATGTGGGCACCAGCAAAGTCGGTGGGGCAGGTGAGGAGGCCCAAGGAGCCAGCGGTGACCACATGGTTTGTGCTGAGACCAGACTCTCCTTGAGTTCTCCTCCCTTGACCGCCAGACAGCAGCCCATGACGTCAAGCCTGGAGTCAGGGTGAGAGACTAATAACCACAATAATGAGGGTTGCTGCCAGTGTTCAAGAGCGTCTGCCGCTTGCCAGGCGCTGGACTCATTGCTTCATAAGCCTGATCTCATTTCATCCTCATGATGATGACCCAGCAAGGAAGGCACTGCCCCATTTTACAGATGAGAAAATGGAAGCTCACTGGACATTCCAGGACACTTTGCAAAGGGCAGCATCTTTGGAGTGCAGCATCTTTCTGAGACAAGCTTCCTTCCCACAGCACGGCCTTTCCTTGGAGCTTGTGCCTTCACTCATTATGTGAGAGGCAATATTTATGGAACTGAGGACACAGCAGTCAACAAAATAGGGGGAAATCCCAGACCCCATGGAGCTGGTACCCTAATGGGGAAAACAAGCAATAAACACGTAGGCAAATAGATAAGTGATGAGTTCAGATAAGGATGAGTGACAGGAAGACAGTAAGTCAGGAAGATGTGGGTGGGTGAGGGGAGGAGGTAGTGCCCTGAATGTCAATGTCAGTGGAAGCCTTCCTGACGTTGAGCTGAGAGCGAAAGGAGTGAGCCCCCTGAAGACCTGGGAAGGGTGTCCTGGCAGAGGGAACAGCACATGCAAAATGCAAGTGCAAAGGCCCTGAGGCTGGAATGAGCTTGTCACCTTCAGGGAACAGAAAGAAAGGCAGTGCAGCTGGAGTGGAGTCAGCAGGAGAGGGAGGGGTTGATGAGGCTGTGGAGGGGGCTGGGATGGGACAAAGGATGGGTTTGGGTGGGCAGTGGTGGGGAAGGGTAGAGGACTCCCCTGGAAGGGCTCATCTGGGTGTCAGCTCTGGGGTTGCAGGGAGGGGGTGTCCAAAGGAAGAGAGAAGACAGGATCTCAGCCCAAATTTATCTCTTCTGCTCCACTTGACTTCTCTCTCTTGCTCTCTTTTTCTTGTCACATGTGGAGGCTGGATCCCTTGGGAAAACGAGGCCCGGGCTTGAATCTACAGGCCCTTGGAATGACAGGGGCACCCTCCTGCCCTCCTGGAGATCTTGACACAGAGCAGAGGACAGGGACAGACAGCCCTGAGAGTCAAGCCCTCATAGCCTCTGCCCTGCCTCTAGCTTGCCGTGTGACCTGGGGCTTGTCTCTGCCCGTCTCTGGGCCTCCCTTTTCTCCTCTGTTTGAGGAGGGGGCTGGTCTGTCTCCACACTTTTCCAGCAGTCTGTCCTTGGGCAAGCTGCTTAGCCCCCATGCCTCAGTCTCCTCATCTGTGCAATGAGGACGGCCCAGTCCCCAGGGTCACGATGAGGATTAAATGTGCAGTGACTGGTGCTCAGTAACTGCTGGGAACGACTATTATTACTCTATTTTACCATTCTATTGCTAGTGTTATTGTTGCATTAATACCAATGCAGATCCTTTCTGAGGCCCCTTCCAGCTTTCAGACTGACCTGGTTGTTGCCTATACCTCCACACCTCAGCCAGTGTCAAGGGGCAGTGTTCACCTACCTCACTGATGCTCTGGGGAATGGGGCTTGACCTCCTCTCCACGAGAGGGACCCAGCCCCTCCCTTCCTTCTCCAGCCTTGCCACTCTCCTTGCCCAACTCCCTTCTGCTGGGACCCAAGATTGTTTCCACCACGAGGAGCAGTCAGGACCAAAAATCATCCCTGAGGCCTAAAGGACTATTCAGGCCAATTTCTTGAGAGCCTGGAGGGAGCGGGGGGGGAAGTGAAGATGAGCCCCAAGCCCAGCTTTGCCTCTGGGAGGTCTTAGTCAGGGCCCAGGGGACCAGGTTCCCCACATTCTCTGAGCTTCCCTACCCCACCCTGGCTGCCGTCCCGTCCTCCCATCCTTCCCTCCCCTTTCCTGAAGGGATGCTCATTCTCTCCCCTGGGTCTTGCCTCAGCCCCACTGGAGAGCAGAAACTCGGGCTAGTCTCTCGACGCCCCGCTTGATTAAAATGCAGAAGGCACCTCTGTCTAAAAATGAGACTAGACCCTAATGGCTTCCAGTCTTCTTGGCTGACTGGCCACCGGCTTCTGGCTGCCCTCACCCAGCACTGGAAGGGGCTTACCAACAAGGGAGCAGAGGCCTGAGTTGATCACAAGCCAGGCTTCAGACTCCTGGCTCAGTGCTCAGGCTGGGTGGGAATGGAGGCTGTGAATGGAGGGTTGTGAGCAGAGGGTGTGAGTGGAGGCTGTGGGTGGAAGGTGTGAGCGGAGGGGTTGTGAGCAGAGGGTGTGAGTGGAGGGTAAGGTGGGCAGCCCATGGGTCACTCCCGGGCTTCAGTTTCTCCATCTGCAGAATGGGGATGATAATGTAAGATTTCATGCTTAGAACCTTACCTGACCCACTGCCAGCGTCGATGAATCCTCCATAAGATCTCAGCCCTCAGACTCCTGCTGTCCCCTCATCTTGGCCATTTCGCCACCTCCATAGACCCAGCTCTCAATCAGGCACTTGGGGCCACAGCGCAGGGAGGGGCTGCCGAGGGCCGGCCCTCCTCACAGCTCTCCCAGCTCAGCAGCCGCCAGGGGATCAGAACGCCTCCGCCCGTTTCAGTTGAGCCCCCTCTGTGTGTTAGGCACAGTGCTGCCTGCTCTCTCTTTCTCTTATTCTGAGAAAACAATGACTGATTCAGTGAAGGAAGTTCTAGAAGGGTGTAAAGCAGAGTTAAAATCCTGTCAGTCGGTCCGCTCATGGCCCCCTTCCCGCCCCCACCAACTCTGTGCGCACAGACCCCACCCCTCCGCTGTTCCCGGCGCACGCTGCCCCGAAGCCCCTTTGAGCAGCGCACAGCGGGGCTGGGACCCCTGTGTCAGGCTTTTCCACCACGGTGTCGTTTGCCGCAGTGTGGCTGGGCCGCGGTCAGTGGGGCCAGTGCCCCTGGTGGACCTCTGGGCTGCAGCCCAGATCCTTACACTTGTGAAAGGGCTGCAGGGTCCAGCCCTCATTCGTGCCTCTTTATCCACACGGCGCCGTTTCTCTAAGGCAGATTCCTGGACACCAGGCTGACGTGCTCTTAACGCGTGCGGGTACCGTCAAATCCCACCTCCCCAGCAGGCTGCTCTAGACTAGCACACTCGCTCGCCCAGCCTGTGTGTGAGGGTGACTGTCGCCCCCACCCCTCCACCCTGGAAGGCCCCAGCCTCCCTGCCTCTCTGGCTTTCTCCTCCTTCAAGGTGACTGGAGGTCCAGCATCCTCTCTTGGCTGTGCTGTGGATGCTCGTCTCTCAGTCAGCCATCATGGGTTGAGATCAGTGTTCATCTCCATCTCAGGTGACACTGTCACAGGCACCCACAGGAATCAGAGATCAGTGGAGAAGAGGTTTGGGTCTATAGAAGTGGTGTAGGGAGCGCCTTGGAGTGGGGATTCTGGAGCCAGGCGGCCTGGGGTTCAAATCCTGGCTATGCCCATCGCTGGCTGTGTGACTTTGGGCAAGTTATTCAACATCTCTGAGCTTCAGCTGGGTCATCAGAAAAGCCAAGTTAGTAGAAGCATCTAGCTCTGATGGTTGTTGTGAAGAGTTAGTACATACACGGTGCTCACAACAGTGCTGGGCACGTTAGCTGTTGATATTTGAGCACCTACAGTACAGGAATGAAACGTGGAGGGGTATCAGGAGACAAGAACAGTTACTGTTCATTGAACGCTGATGTGCCGAGTGCTCTGTATGAACTGGCTTACAGCGACAGGAACCCAAAGCTCTGAGAGGTAATGGGACATGCAGCCTGGAGCTGGAAACCCATCTCCTGCAGCTCTCAGGACCCTTGTTCAGGTCCTGGTGGGGAGGGTGGCTGGTGTGAGGGTGGCCTGGCCTGGCTGGAAAATGGGATTTCCAGGGCTGGAGCCCAGTCCAGAGCTTGAGCCTTGATGAGGAACAGATGCACACAGAGTCCGGGCCCCGCCCACACGCCGCTGTAGCCCGGGGTGGGCGGTGGTAATGGCTTCCAGATGGGCTCCGCTCCGAGCAGTACCTTAAGTGACTTGGTCTGGGTCCCTGCGGGGCAAGGCTGCAGTCCTCCTCCCTGGCTCTTAGCCCCTCTGGCCCTGGTAGATACCTGACAATGTACCTTGGTTTGGGCCAGGTGACCTCAGGAATGTTGGCCCTGGTCAGAGCCTCAGTTTCTCCTTCTGAGAAGCAGGCATTCTCCCTCAGCAATCATTCTCCATCACGCCGGCCTGGCAGGGATGTCCTGTGCTGGGAAACCTGAGGAGGAGTATGAGAGGGTTTCCCAAACTGTGAAGGGCTGTGCACCTGGGGCAGAATCTTCCAGACCGAGCACCCCTGGAAAAGTAAGGACTTTGAGTTTGGCTTTTATTTTCTATTCATACTTATTTTCTGAATGTATAATTCATATCCATAGTACAAAATCTCGAAGGTACAAAAGGAAGGGGACATAGTGAAAAGTGAGTCTCTCTCCCACCCCCGTCCTCCAGACACCCAGACTCTCCTTCCCCAAGGCAACCCTGTCACCAATTCCCTGTGAATCTGCCCAGAGGTATTTTATGCATTTGTGAGGAAATTCACGGGGTTCTTTTTTTTTTACCCAGTGATGGCAGACTTCACACAGTACTCTGCACTGTCCTTTTGTTCTCTAAAACTCCCTCTAGAGGTCTTTTACACGCTCCATGAAGAGGCCCCCCTTCCTTTTGACGCCTGACCAAGGTGATAGTCAAAGTATCATGCAACTATTTAGCATGGACATCACTGACAAATCGGAACGGAGTCCAGCAGTGCACAGCCCCTACACCTGTACGGTGTTGGTGGCTAGTGCCGGCCCTGGGTCTCCTAGTGTCTTCACTGCATGAGTGTGTCAGCACGTACTCAACCAGTCTTCAAGCGATGGGCACTTAGGCTGCTTCCGATATTTTACTTTTCCAATCAAGGTTGCATTGAATATCCATTTTATACATTTGCATTCTGCATCCATATGTAAAAAAAATTATTTTAACCTATACCTCACACCATACGCAAGAATTAACTTGAAATGGGCCGTAGATCTAAATGTCAAACTTAAACCCATAAAATATCCAGGCAGAAAGTAGGAGAAAATCTTTGTGAACTTGGGTTAGACAAGGATTTTTTAGACAAGACACAAAAAGCACGAATCAGAAAAAAAAAAAAGTTTGACTTAATCAAAATCAAAAACTTCTCTTCTAATGGCACTGTTAAGAAAATGAAAATACAAGCCACGGATTGGGAGAAAATATTTGCAAAAGTAATATCGGATAAAAGACTTGTATCCAGAACATATATAAAGAGCGCGCGCAACTGGATAATGAGAAAACAAATGATGCAGTAAAAATGGGCAAAAGATTTAAAAGGATACTTCACCAAAATATAGATATTGATGGCAAATAAGCCCATGAAAAGACACTCAAACCGTCAGTCATCGGTGGAATGCAAATGAAAGCCACAATGAGATACTACTACACACCTGTTAGCGTGGCTAAAATTAAAGATACCACCAAAGCCAAGGGCTGATGAGGGCACATAGCAACTGCAACTTGGGAAAACAATGTGGCAGTTCCTTACAAAATTAAACCTACAATTACCATAGGACCCAGCGACACTACCCAAACTTGATATCTACCCAAGAGAAATTAAAATTGTGAAAAAGTCATACACAAAAAGTTATAGCAGCTTTTCTCATAATCACCCCAAACTGGAAACAATGGTCCTCCAACCGGTGAATGGATAAAAAAATGGAATACTACTCGGCAAGAAAAATGAACTGTTGATACAAGCAAAAATACAGAGGAGTCTCAAAGGCAAGATGTGGGGTGAAAGAAACCAGACTTAAGAAGCTATGTACTGCATGATTTCACTTCCATGACCTTCTGGAAAAGGCAAACCAAATGGCCAGAGAACAATCCAATTAGTGTTTGCCCGGGGTGGGTGGGGCAGGGGGAGGAGATCGACTGAAAAGGGGCAGAGGAGAACTTTCTGGGGTGATGAAGCAGTTCTAGACCCTGATGTGGTGGTTACATGGCTATCTGCTTGTTAAAACGCAATAAACTTTACATCTCAAGGGATGAGTTTTATTTCCTGGGATAAGTTATATTCCAACAAAACAGTAATAAATTCAATATTGGATATTTTAGTATTGAAAAATGTTTAAGGAGACCATACCTGTGTTTGTAAACTTAATAAGTACTTCCAAGTGCCCCACAGAGATAGAGGTCGTACTGGTTTGTTTACCCTCCCAGTGTGAGTGAGGGCAGGGCTCTAAAGGGCAGTAGGGGTTGGGAAGCGGGGGTTCACTGACCTGACGAGGCTGTGTTCCGGGGCTTTAGGGCCGTGGCTGGACGCTGATCTGCTGCAACCCATGGATGGCACAGGCAGTGGCTGCTGACTCAGAGCTGAGTCAGACCCAGGCCTTACCCTCACGGGGCTCCCAGTCTAGGGGCGAGACAGACACATAGAGCGAGGAAACTCACAGGGAAGTCGGAGCAGAGCTGATGGGAGAGGCACCTGGCCTGCCTGGGGGGCTCTCAGGAAGGCTTCCAGGAGGAGGCAGAGTCAGAGCTGAAACCTCTAGGATGATGGCTTTAGCTAGGTGAAGAGGAGGGGGAAGGGGGCTGCGGGCAGAGAGCACAGCTGTGTGAAGGAGGTGAGGGGTAAGATCGGGGTGGGGCCTTCAGGGCCTGGTTGGAAAGCTCTGCAGCCACCGGCTGCCTGCTCTCCCTTGCGGTCAGGTTCCTCATTTGGAGAATGGGGCCGTTACCCAGCCTCCGGAAGCGGGCAAGATGATTCAAGAGAATATGTGTAAAGTGGCTGATGTACAGCTAGGTCTGCAACAGTGACGGGGGCCTGGAGGAGGGGAGAAGGGGGAAGTCTGGTGGCAGCCTTTTGAAACTGGGTCAGAATTCAGATGAGGGGGAAGATGTAAAGAGGTCGAGAATTAGATAAACAAGATCCTTTAAATCACCATAAAGGCTATGAAGAAAAATTTCAAAGGTACTAAGTAGAGAATGACTTGTGGGGAGGGGCATGGTATTTAGACAAGATTATCAGGGAAGGCCTCTTTGAAGAGGTGCCATTTGAACTGAGAGACTTAGAAGAAGCGAAGGAGCCAGCCACGTGGAGATCTAGAGGGAGAGCATTCCAGGCAGAGAGGTTAGCAAGTGCAAAGTCCCTGAGGCCAGAATGAGATTGGTGTGTCGAAGGAACAAAGGAAGCCAGTGTGGTTTAAGTGGGCAAGCACAAGAGGGTAGGAGACAAGGTCAGAGGGGCCACGGGGGCCAATAGGTTGGGCCTTGTGGCCACCGTGAGCTTGTTTGTACCAGCCCTGACATAGCACAAGGGGCGCTCCGGATCCTTGTTCCTGGTTGGCTCCTGGTCTCTTGCGTCCTCCTCTGTTCTTGTCAACGTCAATGGACACGTTGGCTGTCCCCAGATCCCTCCAGTGCCCCTCCACCCGCCCTGCTCATCCAGCAGTGAGGCCCACCCTCCCCGAACCCCCTTTTCATAGGCTCCTCGATCCTCTTGCCTGTTGTTAACACAGCCATCGCCCCTGACCACAGTCCCCCAAGATCATCAAGGAACCAGCAAACATTCATTGACTGAGTGGGTGATGAATGCATTGTTGCCATTGTTAGAGAGGTGGCCCAAGGGAGGGCTCCACCTTCTACTTCCTGGGCGCCTGAGCCTCAATTGTATGACCTGTAAAATGGGGGAGAATGTAGCAAACAAGTGTGTGAATAAATGCTTGTAAACCTCAGTAGTAATCACAGAAATGCAGGTTAAATGGTCAGGGGCACATCCCCTCTGCCTATACCTACCCGACTGGCAAAAATTAGGAAGTCAGGAACTCCCAAGTTAGTGAGGGTGTGGGAGATGGGAGTTTCATGTTCTGCTGGCATTTGGACTGGCACAGTACCTAGGGACAGTAAGCAGGAGAGACCCAGCCACCCGTCTTCTGCGTATAAAGCCCAGAGAGATTCTCCCGCAGGCCTAGGAGGGGACACTAAGAGGCGATGGGTCTCTCTCCCGTGCTGAGACGTGAGGAAGGGGGCAGTCAACGATAACCTACGTCTGATGCCAGGGTAAGTGAGGTGCAGGGATGCAGCTACGAAACACCAGGTGGATGACGGGTAGACAAGAAGATAGAAATCTGTAGCCCGAGGCCATTTCTGTAAATGAAAAACCACAGAAACCACAAAACATCCCCATGTGGTTCACAAGGATTCATGAGTATTCAAGGACACAGACCGGACTCATGAGAGTGGGTGCCTGTGTGGGAGGGGAAGGGGAAGGGCAGGAGCGTCAAGAGGGAAATTAAAAAGAAAGAGAGGGGCTTGCAGGAATGGAGAACGATCAATGCAACTTCCTTGGCACCCACACTGTAAAAAAAAATGAAAAAGAAGATAAAGTGGGCATGATGGAAGGATGGCCATAGCAACACCTTCCTGCAATGAGATAAAGCGGGCAGGGTACTCAGCGCGGTGCTGGCACACAGTCAAGCTTCATAGGGGTGAGCTTTCCAGCCACTGGCCCTAGAAGTCGGGGCCTTGCTTCTCTGTCTTCCTGGGCAGTGCTGCCCTCTCGTGGCCAAAACAGTTATAGGGCTCAGGCCACTCCCAGGGTATCAGACAGACAAAGGGTGTGGAAAGAGCGAAGGAGGAGGGCATCACAAGAGGCAGGGGACTTCCAATTGGGGAAGGATGGATCAAGTGAGGCTTCCTGGAGGAGGAGCATGTATGCTGAAGGAGAGATACTATTTGGAGTCTGGGATATTGATGAGCAAATGAAAGATTGTATGGAGTTATATTATCAAAAGCTACCATCACTAAGCCCTTCTGTGTGTCAGGACTTTACATACCTGATATCATTTTATCCTCTACCACCCTGGCAGTGGGTGTTACTGTTTTTGGCTTCATTTGAAGCTGTGGAAAGGGAGACTCAGGGGGCAAAGTGACACGCCCAGGGTCCTGCAGGCTGCTGGGCACAGAGCTGGGATCCGCACCCAGGTCTGTGTAACTTGCTGGTATGTTCAATCATCCCCACTTTGGGGTGGATCAAAGAACTCAGTGAGCCCAGGCATAATTCACTCCTGAATCTTGGTATCTGAAAAACTCCTTAGCAGACTTTCACACCAGGTTCGCACAAGTAATGGAAATGGAACCCTCAGAGACAGGGGGAAGCTGGTTGTGGGCTGGTGTGCAGGGGTTCGCCCCGGAAGCTGGCTCTCGCTCTTTGGCAGGCAGCTGGGGTGCCCACACTTGTGGGTGAAAGGTGGGGCCTCACTCTCTGAACTCAACGATGTGTCTCCAAGACACTGTCTGAAAAATGCTTCATTTCAGAATTTATGTCAAAGCCATTTGAATTTTTATTAGGAGTACTTAATGACCAGTTTGCAAAATGTCTTCAAAGTATTTCATTTTTATTTTTTGGGCTTGGTAATATATTCCCATATCTTAAAAGTCAAAAGGAACAAAAGAGAAAAGCAAGTCTCCTTTCCATGCCCTTCAACCCCAGCCCTGGTGCACGCTGCACCCTGCTGTACAACTGGCCTTTCCTGGGTGACGACGTACCTTGGGATTTGCTCCAGGCCAGCACACCACCCGCTTCCTCAGGCTTCTCGGCTGCATGGCATTCCATCACAAACTCTGCCATTATATGGTAAACAGATCTCCTAGAGATGTTCAGGATGTTTTCAGATTTTTGTGATCACACACAGGCTGCAGGGAACAGCCGTGTACCATGTACACTTGTCACTTTGCACGTGAACGAGGCTAATTAGGGGATAAATCACTAGAAGTGGATTGCTGGGTCGGGGACACACGCATTGTAATTTTGATAGGGGTCGTCAACTCTCTTCTGCAGAGGCTGGGCCATGTCCTCCCCTGAGGAAGGTAGGAGAGATCTCCAGAGGCTTGCCCACAGCCTGGCTGAGGCCCTGTGGTTTGAAATTCTGGCTCTTGACCAATCAGGTGAAAAATAGTAGCTCTGTGTAATTTTATTGTCACTTAACTTGAGTGAGGTGGACCATCTTTTCCAGTGTGTAGGTAAGAGCCATTTGGAATTCTTATTCTGGATGAATGTTTTTGCCGTAAGGGAGCAATGATGAGTGGGACATGCGTCCGTGGGTGTCTGTGCATGAATGAAGTGGCCGCCTGGTGGAGGGCAAAAGTTTGAGTTCCCATTCCACTACTTACTTTCTGAGCCTCAGATTCCTTGTCTGTAAAAAGTAGGAATAATAATAAAATCTACTTCAGAGGGCTCTAGGAACCTAGGATGAATTTAAGTTTTTAAGGTTAAGTGCCTGGCACAGTTCCTGGCTCAGACTTAGTGCATAAGAAATGTTAGTTGAGTGAATAAACAAAATATATGTCATAATAAAAAATTTATTTAGTACTTACTGTGTATATAAACCCTTGCTCATATATTAACTTATTTAAACCTCACAGTGGCAACAGGAGGGATACTCTTATTTTCCCCTTTTACAGATGAGGAAACTGAGGCACAGAGAGTACAGGGTCTTGCCTGAAGGCTGATAACGTGCCTGAAGGTCAGAGATGGAGATGGGATTTGTGGCCTTGCCATCTGCCCCTCCACCCTAGGAGAAAGGTCCCACTGTCAACCCCTGCTCCTGTTGTCTATTGCTACAAAAGCTCCCAACTTTAGAGGCGGAAAGCAACAACCATTTTATTGTGCTCATGAGTTCTGAGGATCAGAGTCCAGACAGGGCAGAGCGGGCCCGGCTTATCTCTGCTGGGGCCTTGGCTAGGAGGATTCTACAGCTGGGGCTGGAAAGGCCAGGGCTGGCAGACCCGCTCCGGAGATGGCTTCTTTACCGGCAGGTCTGGCTGGATGATCTATTCTGCCTTGTGGGTGGCAGGTTGAATGAAAAAGCGCTTCTACAGGTGAGGCTGGGGGTCATGGACTGCAGGGTAGGGAGCCAGCAGACCCCAAGGCTGTGTCCCTGTGTTCCAGGGTCTGACAGCCTAAGAGGCTTAGAAAGTCTAGGCCCCTCTGCACCTGTTGTTTCCTCAAGCTGGGACCCTCCCCACCCATCTCATTCACACTCCCTCATTCTCCAGTTCCCAGCTTGGCTCTCTGGTGCTGGGGGTGGAGCTCCCTGATCCCCATAGGCTGTAGGCAGATTTGCTGTTCCTCCTCCTAGATCCTGTCCCCTGTGCGGGGCCTTATCACACCATTGTATGGACTTGTCCACAGAGTGACAGCTCCAGGGACAAGGTCTGGGTCCTTATCACCAGCACCCAGCACAGTCCCAGGCACTTTATACATATTTATTGAGTGGATGAAGAGATGAGATCAATGACTTTTGAATGACTTTAACTTGAGCCTCAATTTCCTCTTCTATAAGTTGGCTTTCAGGGATGCTGTGACGGTGGCAGGAAATAAAGGATGTGAAAATGTATGTGCCTAGGCAGCAGTCAGAAAAGTAGGAGTTAGTATACAGCGGAGAGAAAAGCGAGGAAAATGAGATACTGTCCCTAAAGCACTTAGCAGTGTCTGGCATTATTAGTCACCATTATCATTATTACTATTATTTCCGTTATTATAAGAATGCACATTTCCTGAGCCAGAAGGACCACATAGGATGGTTTTCATATACGTGGAAATGGAGATACATGAAGCTCCACGAGTTGGGGGCGGGGGCGCCGTGTGTCTTGGCAGGAGGACCATAATTGCCGCCATCATGGAGACTGGCTATGGGATGCTGGGCGGGGGTTCTCCGCTGAGTCGGTTTCCCCTCTGTGCAAGAAATGGCCTGGGCCCTGGACCTCTGAGGTCTGACCCTCTCCGCGCTGCTGCGAACGCCAGTCATCCGAAGCCACCATCGCAAGCGGTGTTGCTCGGTTATGAGCCTGTTCCTGGTTGGGTGACGCCCTCTAGTGACAGAACGTGGGTAGGACGGGCACCGTGGTGCCCCGACAGGCAGGTGCGGAGTGAGCCCAGGTGGATGCAGAGCCGGGGCGAGAGGGCCGTAGCGGGCCTAGCTGGAGTGGGCCGCCGGAGGGGTCAGGCGGGAGCTCCTAAACCTGGACTAAGCTGTTAATTTTCTGCCACTGGGGTAGCATCCGGAGGGGCCAGAAGCCGGAACCTCCCCGTACTCTGCCTGACAGTCCTCTCTTGCTGGGTGGCCCCATCAGTTTCTGAGCTTCTCTCTGAGTTTGGCCTCTAAGAGGTGGTTACCTGGGAGGGTCTCCTTCCCAGTAAGGGGCCTAAATCCCCGGGAGAATGTGGGAGAGGCTGGGATTGGTGAGGGTTAGGAGCTGGGGGTCAGGGAAACATCTGCGATCCAAAGGTTAGAGGAGGGGCTTAGGCCCTGAAGAAACTTTATCTCCTAATTTGAAAACGTTTAGAAAGAATCTTGTCCACAGCCCCCAGTTGGGGCAGAGAGCCAGGCCCCCTGAGGGAAAGCACATGGCCAGGGGATTGCAGGACTGGAACTTTCTATTCCTATCTTTGTGTCTTAGAATTGTGGAATTTAGAACATTCAGCATCCTAGAATTTGAATCTTACCAGAAAACTCCATGTAGAATATAAACTTTGTAGAATCAGATTAATGAGCCTCGAGGTCAGAATCAAAAGTGCAGCCCCCTCAAATTTAGACCCAGTGATCTGGGACTGGAAGTCATCTGAGAGCTGCCCTCTCCCCCGATCTCGTCTTGGAATGAACGTTTGCTCTCACTGTCTGTTCCGAAATTTGTTCACAATTAGTAAGTCTGGGCGGGGCCCTGAAATCTGAATTTTTAGGAAGCACCCAGAGGATGCTGTTGGGCCACCCAGGCTGGGCAATGGATTTAATCCAGTTATGTCTCCTCTTCATCCATCAAACGGGGGCAACGAGGCCCAGAAAGAGGAAATGATTTGGCCTTGGCCCCGCAGATGGCTGATGACAGGCTGGGACTTGGACCTGTGCCTCCCAGTGCTGAGGCCCCTCTCACCAGCAGCCCAGGAAGTTTAGACGGCTCCGTGCAATTGTCACACCTCCTAGGTGTGCCTGACCCCTCAGACATGTCATATAGCACACAGATAGGTTCCTGGGGTCTCTCCTGTAATCTTGGGGCTGAAAGGCACAGGGTTGCTCTCTTCTGCCTCTGGCCGAGCCCCCTTCTTACAGGAGGCCTGGAGGGGCTGAGGGCCCAATTCTCCTCTCCCCCCACGCCCCCCACCCAGTCCCCGGCACACCCTGGCCCTCTTGGCCCCAGGCATTCCAGAGAAAACCACCCCACATCATTTAGATTTGGCTACTCCAAACTCATCAGCGTCATGATTTCGTAACACCTGCTTGATGCCCAAGAAGCATTTGCGAGTCTCTTTTTTTCCCTTTATTAAAAAAAAATAGTGGGGTATTGAAACAACAACAGAGCATTTCAGAGGCACAAACTTTTGCAGAAGAGAAGCTGGTGGCCTGGCCAGGCAAGGGGCTCTTGCTGACCTCAGGGAGGTGAGAGGGGGATTGAGGCCTGGGAAGGGGCAGGTTCCTCTGAATCTGTTGGAGGCAGTGCTAGGGGATCCCCATGCACCAGGTGGAGGGAGGCCTGGGTGTGGGCGCTGTCTCGGGTGGGGATGTGCCATTTCACCTTTAGCCTCTCCTCCAGCCAGCTGACAGCCCCAATTCCCAGGCCACCCTGCGCCCCTGGGGTCTCACGCTCTCCCTGCTCTTGGCTGCTGGAAATGCCAATGTGAATTGGGAGCACCGCTTCCTGGGGAGTCAGGAGAGCAAAGGAAGAAGGAGGCACTTGACAGCAGGACGACAGGCAGTGAGGAGATCCCTCCTGCTCTCCCGGCTGGCGTGCGGGGGTCGCAGGCTGGGGTGTTGGGGTGCTGTGGGTGAGTGGGGGAATCTTCCCCTGCTCCTGATCCGACAACTTCCTTCCTCAGCTCCCCAAGGGCTCCTGAGTTCTCTCTCAGCCGTGGGTGTGCTGAGCAGGGCAACCAACAGGTGGAAGGCACAGCCCCTGGGTTCCCTGTGTGACCTTGGGCAAGTCCCTTCTCAGGCCTCAGTTTCCCCAGCGGTACAACAGGCAGGAGGACCCGGGGGGACAGAGTGGCCTGGATGATCTCAACATTCCTTTCAGCCTCCATGGCCTCTTCTAGGATGGGCTGGTGGTTCCTCCAGGGGTGACAGCCCCACCTGATGCAGGACATGGGTGTACCGTGGGCTCAGGACGCAGGGGCCAGGGAACCGCGAGAGGGAGGGTGCTGAGGGAGCCCTGATGTGTGCAGCAGGCAGCTCCCAGGAGGGTGACTGCGACACAGGAGGGCACGGGCTGGTTGACCAGCCAGAGGCCCCGTCGTGGCTCCTCCGTGGCCAGCTGGGGCAGCAGGAAGCCCTGAGACTCTTCCAGGGGGTTCCCAGGGGAGCTAGTGGCTGAGGGCTGTGGAAATGCCTCCAGGGATTGGCCAGAGCTGGAGGCACCCACAGCTCCGGGTTCTGGGGTCTCCTCTGGAGCAGAATAGGGTCTCTCAGGACTCAGTAAGCCTGCCTGGGCTGGGGCCTGGGCCCTGCTCTTAGAAACACCTTCTCTGCAAAGGGGTCAGGGAGGGTCCGGGAAAGGCCTAGAAAAAGATGTTTGCTTTCTTTAAGGAGGAGACAGAGAGCGAGGGGGTGAGGGATGGAGTGCACAGGAGCTGGTGTCTGTCTTAGTGTGTGTGTGTCGGGGTGGGGGTGGGGGTGGGGCGGGCGGTAGGGGACGCAGTGAAGAACAGAAGAAAAACAGGAGGAAAGAAAAAGATAAAAGGAAAGAGAGAAAGAAGAGAAAGGAGGGGAGGGAGAAGGGGAAAACTGAAGTGGAAGAAATGCAGGAAATAAAAGAGAAAAAAGAGGAGAGGTGGGTGAGAAAGAGAAGAGAGAAGGAAGAGAAAGCAGCAGCAAGAAAGCGAGGGGCGCGCGAGAGAAAGCTTGGAGCTGCCGGCGGTCTGGCTGCGGGGTCGTGCCTAGGCGGGCGCTGGGCGGGGCCTCCCTTCCCCCCTGCCGTCCAGCTTCCGGTCCTTGCGGGGGCGCCGATCTCTCCCGCTCTTCTTCTGGTTGGGGTTACTCTCTGCAACGAGAGCGCGGGGCGTTGTTGCTGAGGACATCCTGACAGACGAGGGTGCCCCCCACTCCCCGCAGCAGGCTCGGAATGACATGGGGGTGCTGACCTGACAATCACTCCTTTTTGGAGTTGGGACGGCAGCATCGCTTACCCCAAACCGGACACTCCCCTCAGTTCCTCGGCGGGGGGTGGGGAGGGCGCTGACCTGCTGAGCACCACCCATGCTGGGCATCTGCCCCGCCAGGCCCGGAGGTCCACTGTTGGGACCCCAGTTGGGACGTAGGGTGGCCTCGAGGGGGCGCCCATGACACTCCTACGTGCACTCACTGTGAGGTTTACAGGGCTCTTCCCTGGAGACTCAACACCTTTCACCTGGGTCCCGGCACCAACCTTCCCACTCAGCTTGGGCCCAGCTCTGACCTCAAAACGACAACAGTAACGTCAGCACTTACTGATGCTCCCACTGAGTATGTCACCCTCATAACAGCTGGGAAGCAGGCGCAGGCCCACTACCCCATCTGACGCCATCACGGGGGTCTGTGCCTCACCCAGTTCCCACCGTGGGGAGTGGATGCAAACCCCAGACCTGCCTCGGGATCCTGACCCCATTTTGCCCCACTCCCCATCCCCCATGGAGCTGGGGTGAGTTTCTAACACAAACATCTTATCAAGTCCCATTTCTCAGGTGAGGTGACTGAGGCCCAGGTGGGGCCTCACTTAACTCAGTGGCACAGCCTGGGCTGGAGTTCTGGGCATCACTTTCAAGTGACTCCTCACTCACTTGGAGGAAAAGGCCATGTTGTCTCTGTGGCCTCCCCGCACCCGCCCCAGCCCCCTTGCTCACACCGTCCTGGCCACTGGCAGGGTCATGCCACCTCCACACCTTTGCACTGGCTTTGCCCTCCGCCTGGAATGCTCTTCCCATTGTTTTTTGTCATCTTTATTATCAACAGGTGAGAAGACTGAGGCATGGCTGGGAGCAGGGCCAGCCCTAAATTTCTGTTTTAAAAGTGTCTCCACATCCAGGCCGTTTTCACCCATCGTTGGCCCCATACTCTTCTCCCACAGGAGCTGTGTGCCCCCTTGAACATGAAGGAACCGGGGCTCAGGGAACCACTTCCCAAGGTCACAGGGTCAGGCAGTTAGAGAGCTGGGAGTGGCAAGGGGAGGGCAATTTTATTACCTGAGTATCAGCTGTGTGCCCGCCTCCTCTGGAGTCAGGGCTCCTCCCTTCTCAGGGTCATCCCCTGAGACCTAGCTGCCCGCTTCTGGGGCCCCCTACACCCACTCCTGGGCCCTTCAGGGACGCTGAAGCCAGGTGCCCCTCTAAGCTCCCGCTGACTGTGTCAGCCCTCAGGGGAGGACAGCATCTGGGGGATGGGGTGGGGGGCTGCCTGAGGGGCCCTTGCCCGCTGTGAAGGTGGGAAATGGGGTGAGAGGCTTTGGGTCCCCACCTCTTCCCTAGGCCTGCCTACCCACCCACACCTGCCATCCACAAGTGTTGACTGAGCACCTACTATGTGCCAGGCCCTGTTCTAGGTGCTAGAGAGGGAGCTGGAAATAAAGCAAAGAGCTTGCTTTCACTAGAGGTCCCACTCTATCGAGGAAGACAGACATTAAACAAGCAAAGAATGTGCATGATCATTTCAGGAAGATTTAAGAGCTGTGACGTGATATGATGGAAAGTGACTCTTGGTTGGGGGAAGCTCATGGAAGGCTCCCTGAGGAGGGACATTTGAGCAGATGCCGCAGGGAGCCCACAGCAGGGCTGTTGTGAGGATCAAAGGCATCATATTTACAAAGCACTTAGCACAGTGCCCAGCATGTGGTCAGCGCTTTATGGATGTTCGCTGCTGTTGCTATTGTTGTTATTATTCTTATTGTTATTACCTGGGGGAACAGCTTTCCTCTCTCAATCCCTCCACAGCCAATCAGCCACTAGCTCTCAGATGCCATGAGAGATGTGGCCATAGTGCTACGGACACCTGTCCGTCTGTGTGGGTGCTTCCTCAGGTCTGGGGTCTCTTAGTTTCTCTGGTCCCATCTCAAACTCATCCTCTGTCCCCAACTGCCCACTATGGCCCTGAGGTGACTCCATCTCTGTTATCTGCACTCCCAACCCGGACACCACAAGCCCTTCTGAAACCAGGGGTGCCCCTGGGTTTAAGTCCTGACTCCACCCCGACCCAGTGAGCCCCAGGTGACCTAGCTCTAGGGCCCTCACCCTTACCGTGGCTGTAGATTCTTCTTTGCACACAGACCTATGTTTGAATTCCAGGTCCACCTTTCCCTAGCTGTGTGACCCTTGAGCAAGTGGCTCAACCTCTCTGGGCCTTAATCTCCTCATTGGTAAAACTAGAATAACAATACCCACCTCATAGTGTCATTGTGCAGATTAAATGACTTAATGAATGTAGAGAATTATCACAGTGCCCTGTGCATAGTAGGTGCACAGTTAACATTAGCTAATGCCACATTATTACCACTCACTGTTTACATTTTACCCATACACTCTGTGGCCTCTCTTCTATTTAAATCAGTGGTTCTTCATAGCCACTGGGGTATTCTGGAACTCTGTGGTGATCTCGGTTGTTACAATGAAGGGGTTCCCTGGGCCATTCAGTGGAAGGGATGGGGGGGTGCTGCGTGGGACAGTCCCCCAGGAAGAAGACCCCATCCCAGCCAGCTCTCTAACGGCTGCTCCAGCCTCACGTAGGGAGCTCAGAGTTGAACTCTGTCTCCTGTGTGAATGCCAAGTGTTTGCGAACACTTGTCCATTACTGAATATTCTAGGGCTGCCAGCGTGGTGTCAATCGAGAAGTCAGACAGTTTTGCTGGACTTTACTAAGAGCTGGTCACCATTTGGGAATTTGCGTCTCTGATGGCAACACAGCCGTGCATGAGGCCCTGACCGTGGATGGCTACCACTTTCACTGTGATTTGACTTCGGTAGGTACTCCCTGGTGCCTTGGGCCCCAGCGCTGCCATAATGAAATTTCTTTTCTTTCTCTTTTATAGTTAAGCACTATACTGAATCTTTTTAAAAATGACCAGTGCCAGTGGGTCACATTATCCATGACTTTGTTTCAGAGTGTAAAGAGGGCGTCCCAAGTCCTTTGACAGGAGGTGTCAGTCTGAAAGGGTCGCAAACTCCCTCTGGAAAGGGCAAGCTTGATCTTCCCAAGGGGTCTGGGACTGACCCCAGTAGGAGGACACCAGAGGGGGCAATGCTCAAGACACAGAAAGGTGTGGCTAGTGGGGGGCTTTCAGGCAGCCTTACAGCGACTCGTTGTGGGGGCTGTGTCCCAAGGCCACTCAGAGCCACCCTGGGCCCTGCCTGCTGCTGCCCCCCGTGCCCGGCCTGGTGCTCACCTCCTGGGCAGGGCCTCCGAATGGGACATTGCCTTGACTCAGATAGCACCTGGCAGGTGGCTGCCTCCTCCCGCCCGGCCCGGCCGGCCTCCCGCACGCGGGTCTCCAGGCCCCAGGCTGAGCCGCAGGTCTTCCCGTTGTGTGTGCAGGGGCTCCAGCTGCCCCAGGGGCCCAGCTCACACTCCTCTGTGAGGTGGAGAGACAGACAGACAGATGGGGTCAGCCGGCAGTGAGTGTTCCTCAGCTCAAGGGCAGGGTCTGAGCGGTTCAGTTCCCTGAAGACACCATCTCCTCATGCAAAGGAGTCACAGGCTATTACAAGCAGCAGAGGGGGACGTTTAAACAGCTATTTGTAAGAGCCTGGGATGAGAGCTGTACTAGAGCAAGCACAGGCTGCTGCGGGCCAGAAGCCGGAGGGACCGGTTGTGTGGCTTTAAGGGGGAAGGCTTCCCTGAGGAGGTGACAAAGGAGCTAAAGGGAGAGAGGATTTCATCAGGTCGTGATGGAACGAAGTGCATGCGGGGCAGCTGTGCACAGCCTGGGGGCCTGGCCGCCCTGTCAGGGACGAGGAAGCTACAGTGGGGGTGGAGTGAAGGTTCAAGGTCAGCTGGGAGGCCCTCAGGGCCAGGACCTGGATTTTGAACTTGATCGTGTGCCTTTGATCAGCTGTACGAGGTGGGAGCTACACCCGGCTGTTGTGAGGAAAAATGAAGTCATGGACATAAAAGGTCTTAGTGGGGAGAAATTTTCAAAATATATGAACATATATAGTATTCTTTCACATTTGACTCTTTGAAGAGTCCCTGAAAGGTAGGCAGAGAATCAGGCAGCTATTAATACCCCATAAGATCCAGTTGGGCCCAGAAACCAGCTCTCCAGACCTTAGAATGATGGTCCTTCACAGATGCATTCATTTGGGAAGCAAAGACTGAGCACCTACTGTGTGCCACATGCCGTGCTGGGTGCCGAGGTGCAGCAGGAACAAGACAGACCCTGCCGGTCTGTCTGCTGGTCTTGGGTCTGCCTCCCAGAGTTCACTGTCTAGAGCGGTCAGGCTGGAAGGCAGGGTGCTCTGACAGTGATGGGGAAAAACAGGCAGCTGTGGGAGACCAGAGGGTCCCAGCCTGGGTGACCTGGAAGGCTTCCTGGAGGAGGAGACTCCTGATCTGTGTCTTGAAGTAGGGCTGGGGAGGTCAGCCAGGCTCAGGGAGGGGCAGGAAGGAG
This sequence comes from Delphinapterus leucas, assembly GCF_059928025.1. Lineage (NCBI taxonomy): Eukaryota > Metazoa > Chordata > Mammalia > Artiodactyla > Monodontidae > Delphinapterus > Delphinapterus leucas. Next base: position 60,868,876 of record NC_143143.1, on the reverse strand, counting down.
AAGTGCTCCAGGTGAAAGGAATAACCCTAGCAAAATCCCCAGGATGACTCTGCCCTCATGGGGAAGTTGGAGCACGGACTCAAATGGGGAATGAAAAAAAGGATAGGGGTGGAGAGGTGGCAGATGGGGACCAGACTGCCCATAGCCTGGGGACTCTACCTGAGGACCATGGGAGCCACTGAAGGGCCTTGAGCAGAAGAGAAGCCTGATCAGATTGTCATTTTGAAATAATCACTCTTGCTTCTGAAATGAGCCAGCTGGGCTAGAGGCAGTGAGACCAGAGGCAGGCAGGTAGGCAAGAGGCTGTGGCCAAGATCCCAGCAATGGGCAGAGGGTGGGGAGAAAGGGATGTGTGGGGATGGGGTGGGGAAAAGGGGGAAGGAGGGGTGGGGCAGGTTTTGGGGCTTTATTCTCCTTCATTTTCCCCAGAGTTCTTTTTACCACCTAACATCTGTATTTATTTTTGTGTGTCTTCCGTCTCCCCACTAAAATGTCACGTCTATAAGGGCAGAAGCTTTGTCTGTTTTGTTCACTGATATGTCCCCAGCAACTTTGAAAGTGCCTGGAGCGTAGAAGATGCTCTAGTAAATATTTCCTGAGTGAAAGAACGAGATTGGATTGGATGTAGGATGAGAGAGAAGAGCCCACAGTGATGCCCGGAGCTGGTTATTGATGGAGGAAGCCCAGAGGAAGCCCCAGGCTGGGGATGGGGAGGGAGGGAAGGAGGTATCCATAGAGCAGGTGAGGATGTGAATCTGCTGCCCATGGAGAAACGCAGTTGAGGACAGTGAGTTAGGAGCCATCAGCTTTTGGAATGACCGTGAACATGTGCCCAGAGAGAATGTATAGGCAGAGATGTGTGATTTAGGTGAGAACGCTGGAGAATACCCTTGTGTAAGGACAGATCACAGAGGAGGGGCTCACACAGGAGTCTGAAAAGGAGTGATGGGAAAACAGAACAGTAATGACAGCTAATATGGTGTGTAATAATAATGACATGCATTGAGCATTTGCTGTGTTAGTTACTGTATTAAGTGCTTTAAATTGTATTAATTTACCCCTTACAACAACCCTCCCCCATGAAGTAGGTTCTATGTTCTATTGTAATTTTTTTAACATTTGGAGAAACTGAGGGACAGAGGGCTTAACTGACTTGCTCAAGGTCACTAGAGGTGAATTTTAGAGCTAGCATCTGAACCCAGGCCTTATTCCAAAATCAGTGCTCTTCTCCTGTGCTCCGTGGCCTCTCTTGGCGATAGTATTGGCGTAGATGTTGGGAGTGATAGTAATCATAACGGTGGTGCTTATGGTGGGTCTACTGTATTGAAGGGTTCATATGTGTACCTGACATGGTGTTGGGCTTCCCATCACCACGTGACATTCTCCTATGATTTCTTCCAGGTCTCCTGACACCCCTCACCAGCCCCTGCTTCAGGGAGGGAGGGGACAGGGCAGGGTGGGGATGCCCCCACTCACCCTGGCACTCCCGTGTGCTCTGCTGGGCCGCGGTGCCCGGCGGGCAGGTGGGCAGACACTTTCCCTTGTACAGGTAAAACCGCCTCTTGCACTGGATGCAGAAGTCCTGGCTGAAGCAGCTCTCACATGTGGCCCCACATTCTGTAATACAGCCAGGGCCACCCTTGGTGAGGGTGGCTGCCCAGAGAGGGGACCCTCTGGGACTGCCTGGGACTGGGGAGGGCCTCTGAGTAGCCCAAGCTCTGTAGCCCTGGGGTCTGGATTCAGTGTGTCCTTTGAAGCCCAGACTTGTCCAGGGTCAAACTGGGCTGCATTCAAGAACTCTTGTTCTCATTTGAACTGAGGCTCAGTGGGGGCAGGTGACATGTCCAAGGTAACATGGTTATTTTGACTTCCTTTCTCATTTTAGCTGAGGCTCAGAGAGGGCAAGTAACTTGCCTAAAGTCACACCGTAAATCTGGACTGGGAGTGAGGACTCCCCACTCCATTTCCATCAAAGCTCAGAGATGGTCATGATTTGTCCACGTCACAGTGAAAATTAGAGTTAGGAGTTAGGGCTCCTTTTCCCATTGAGCTAGGCCCAGAGAGAGTGAGTAGCATGCCAAAGGCCACAAAGCCAAACTAGGGTAGAAGTGAAGGTCCCCTGTCCCATTAGTGTTGAGCCCAGAGAGGGCACTGACTTGCTTAGGGCTTCGCAGCCAGCCCGAAAGCAAGCAAGCATCTCAGAGTCTGGGCTCAGGCATCTACTTCCCCTGGGGCTGCACTGGGCTAAGGTGGGATGTGGGCCAGAGGTGGGATCTTAGGAGCACAGCGCTAGCACAGGACACGGGAGGGGCCACATACTTTTGCACCTGTTGACCTCCTGGCCGCGGACGCCGAAGTAGCCGGGGGGACAGTCATGCACACACTTGCCGTACTGGCGGATACCTTCCCGGCGGATGAACAGGAAGAGCCTCTGCTGGCAGGTGGAGCAGCCATTCTCCTCTGAGCAGATGACACAGCCTGTGCAGTTGCCCCCCAGACCAGTGCCCACTGCCAACCAGACCAGGGTGGAGGGTGGGGAAAGGAAGAGAGAGATAGTCAAACCATATGCGTGAGCAGCTCAGACTGTCTCATTGGTATAGCAATTGAGCACATGGCCACCCAGATGACTACATTTCCCATGCAACTAGATGTGGTCATGCGACCCAAATCTGGTGTGTTATAAGGTAAAGCAGTGTGTGCAACTTCTAGAGAGCTTAAAGGGCAGGGGCATACCCTTTGTCATCCCCTCATCCTTCCTGTTGGGTGGAATGTGAACATGATGGCTGGAGCATGAGCATCTATTTTGGATCATGAGACAGAGACCATGTGTTAAGGATACTGGAGAAATAAGATAAAAAGATCCTGGGTCCTCGAGGAAGGTAGAAGTGCTGCATCAGCCCTCTTCTGCCTGTGCAGACTGTTACATGAGAGAAAAATCAGTATCTATTTTGTTCATACCACCGTTATTTGCAGTCCTCTGTCACTCACAGACAAACTTGATCTTCACTAACATAGTGTGTATGTTTGACTGGGTGTGGGGTTCACATGCCTGTGGAGGAGCCCCTCACCCTCCTGCTGCCTTTCGGAACAATACCCCATTCCTCACTGCCACCATTATCAAAGGCTCCCCAAATCATCAAGTATAGCAAGTGGAGGAAAGGAACTTTTTGTTGTTCCAGAATTGGCAACGAGGGCTCAAAACTGCGAAGAAAGAGGTGGAAAATACCCTGGAAAGAGAGCTTCTCAGAGGCTTATAGGGAGTCTCTGCTGTCTGACCACCACCTGATCAAGCTGACCCCATAGAGAGGGGGACTCAGGGGACTTAGGAGCTGTCAGCCTGGGGAAGGGGGAGCGCTGTGGCTTTCCCGCTGTTCCCAACCCCCAAACCAAGAGGGAGGAGAGGCAAGGGTACCCCTCACAGAGACGGATGTCTGCAAAAAGGGGTGACCAGCACCTCATGCCTTGGTTGGACATGAACCTGTGTGGCAGCCCTGCCGGTCTGCCCCGTCCAACACCTCTTTGAGCAGAGAAAAGAGACCAGGAGAGAGAAGGGCCAAGTTGGGAGGGGGAGGCAGCAGAAGAACCTGCACATCCTTCATGGCAAGCAAGGGGGTTCTCAGCAGCAAGGGCCCCCTAGGAGTAGCCAGGCTCAAGTGCCGTTGCTGCTGCCTCCCCAGGAAGGCTGGTTGCTGGCGGGTGCCCCAGCAAGAGGCAGCAGGGCAGACCATCGGGGGAAGATGATATTTGGGGAGAGTCAGAAAGTGACCAGGTGTCATTAAGGGACAGAAGAGGACCAGGCAGCTTCTTAGACACAGCGATTAGGGAAACATGAAGCTGTTTCATGTATGTTAATACTCCATCAAGGTCAGCCTGTTTAATAAACTACTTATACACTTTGGCCCACCCGAGCCCATGGCCACCTAGTAGGGGACATTCTTGACTCTCCAGCCTCACCCCCACCCCCTTCCTATTGGTGCCCCATCTTCCTTTCAGAGGAATTCCCTGTTGTGAGAGGCCCTGGAGAAGGGCAAATCCTGGTGCCTGCCCCCGGGAACAGAATCCATAGAGGCCTGGCCCTTCAAGTCGACAGTGAGTGGGCATTGACCAAAACCTGGCCAATCAGATATGCCTGGTAGTAGGGCTGAAGCCCACAGAAGTGACTGTAATAGCAACGCAGATGGTGACAAAGCAAAACTCTTACTAACAACTGTCTCTTGGAAGAGCTTAGGGGTCACTCAGCACAACCCATGCCACATCACTGGGGACGCTGAAGCCAGAGGAGGTGCAGCCTTCCCCAAGGTCAGGTAGCCAAACAGCAAAGAAATTCCAATTAGAGCTACAGCACTATTTGTAGAGTGATATTTCAACATGCTGCAGAAAAAAGAACCCAACAAGGACCCTCCCCTGACCTCAGAGGGTGCGGTGTGTGTGTGTGTGTGTGTGTGTGTGTGTGTGTGTGTGTGTGTGTGTACGCGCGCGCGCGCGCGCGCACGCGCACAGGTGATGGGTCTCAACTAGCATCGTTCATCACCGGGGTTTTGTAGAGAGTTGTCTCTGCCTCCTGCTGCATCCTTGGTCCCGGCAGTTGGTAGGGTGCCCTCTAGTGCCTCTATGTTGTAATGGCACCTCTGACTTTTTCTTTCTGATGGCCTCACTCAGGCTTGTCATCATATCTCTAACTCACTAGAAAGAGCAGTACTGTTCCTCCCACTTCCCCAAGGCCACGGGTATAGAGACCTGAATGCTAATTTTATGAATAATGAGTGACGACAGCTACAGTTTGTACAATGCTGCTTTAGAAAGATCCAAACTTGATGGTTCTTAAACTTGACTGTGCGTAAGAATCCCCAGGGAGGCTTGTAAAGTATATAGGCCCAGGGATGTGCATTTAAACAAGACCAAAATAGATGTAATTGGCATTGTGGAAGTGTCTTCCCTGCTCACAATCTCCTTTCCTTGAGAACCAGACGTGGCAAATATTCTTGTACTGCATGACCCTGTCCCCTGGCCAGTGGTGGACAGGCTGTACCAGGGCCTGACAGTTCATCCAGGCTGGGACAATTAGACCATCTCTCTTGAGAATTTTGACTGTGGGCCAACAGACAATGGTCTAGGATGGCCTCTTGACCTAAGGACGTTTGTAGGAGGGCAGGGTGGCCTGTGCGAGAAGCTTTGGTGAGCACTGGCAACTGTGGCACCTTTCTTTGCTAACAGAGGCCCCATCTTTGACTTTCAGGTTCAGGTGGAACCATCTCTGTCCAGATGCATTTAACCTGGGATTCGGCAACCAGAGAACCAGGTCCCCTTGACTGCAGTGACTGGTTCAGACACAGGCACATGTTTCAGCTAGAGCTAGTCTTAGGATTGCGTGTATGTGTGTGTGTGTGTGTGTGTGTGTGTGTGTTTGCACTCTGTTTGGATTTGAGAAGGTGTAGACCACAGCTGGTGGGCAACGCATGAGGGGCGAGTGTCCCGAGAATGGAGGCCACACAAGAGATTGTCTGTGCACCTGGATCCATCCCTAGGAGGGTCCATAAAGTCTCCTCTTTTCTAAAGCCATTTTGAGTAGGGTTTTCTGTCACGTGCAGCCAAAGACCCCTGACCACACAGAAGCAGAGAGAGAGAGAAAAAAAAATAAATCAGATGCAGGGAGAGAAAAAAAAGCAACCAGAAACTTCATGGGCCCTAGATGGTCAGACAGAGTTTCTGACCATCTTCCAAGCCCAGGTTCCAGTCCCTCAAGGCTTGGCTCACCCCATAGCTCCAAAGAAAGTCACTAGTTCACTTGAGCTAGTTCTCCTCCTGTCAAATTGCAATCAAAATGATGTATCTCGGGCTTCCCTGGTAGCGCAGTGGTTGAGAGTCCGCCTGCCAATGCAGGGGACATGGGTTCGTGCCCCGGTCCGGGAAGATCCCGCATGCCGCGGAGCGGCTGGGCCCGTGAGCCATGGCCCCTGAGCCTGTGCGTCCGGAGCCTGTGCTCCGCAACAGGAGAGGTCACAACAGTGAGAGGTCCGCGTACTGCAAAAAAAAAAAAAGATGTATCTCACCAGATAGGTGGAGCCCAACAGATCATGGTGGAGTAGCTCTGCTTCAGCAAGGCCAAGGGACCTGAAGCACTGCCCACCCAGCCTGACCATGGCACGCCAAGGGACCCTGGGATTGTAGGGAGCACAGTTTGAAAACCCCTGGCTCCTTCTACACCTCACCTGCATGCTGGCCTTCTTTGCTGCCCTCTAGCAGCTCTGATACACGTTTCTAAATGAAGTATTTGAGCTCTGATTTGCAAGTTCCCCGAGCTTTCTTGGGGCATCAGAGGGGATGGCACCCCCTGTGATTTCCCTTAATCAGTATCTCCCATAATCAAGACCATCCTCCCCTGGTCAAAGTGTCAGTTGTACCAAAAAGGATGGCCTTGTGTTGCTCCAGCAGCTGGAGGGGCTTAGAATGACATCTGAGTCATACTGTCCTTCCCCAAGCACCCAGGGGACAAGCTGAGACATGGATGTCCATGTTACGGAGAATGACAATGGGGTTGGCAGTTTACAAAGGGATGCAGGCTTATAACAACTCTGTACGTGCATTAGCCCAAGGTTGAGTGATCCATCCATCCATTCACTCAACGGTTACTGAGCCCCTACTTTCTGTGAGGTCCAGTGCTGGGGGCTCGATGGTTATGAAATGTGGCAGCAGCTGTGTGATCCCGGGCAAAGTACTTTTAACTCTCTGGGCCTCAGTTATTCTAGCTGTAAAAGGGGGGATAATGCTTAACTTGCAGTGTTGTTGTGATGAAAGGAGATGGTACATGGAAAACTCTTAGCTTAAAGCCTGGCAGCAGACTTCTGATAAATTGGATATCTTGTTATTATATTGTTTTCTGCCCTCAAATACCTAAGGACATGTATTATGGTCCAGGTGCCCAGGTTCAAATCCTGGCTCCACCACCCACTGACTGACCTTGGATAAGTACCTTCATCAATGTGGGCCTCAGTTTCTCCACCTGGAAAACTGTGGCAACGACCCCTACTCCCACACGTTTCGTTATGAGGTGTGTGCATGCAGCTAGTGCCTGGCATGTCGTAGGTGCTTCTCCGTAAATATAAATTCCTTTCCTGTTCCCTCACCGTCACGATACATGGTGGGATTTGGACCCTCCTCCCCTTTCACTGGTGAGAAAACGGAGGCCAGAGGCATTGGTGGAGGACAGCCACCAACCACCATCTCCAGGGAGATGGTCTTTCATCCTCAGGATGGTGAAGGGCTCAGGGAAGAGAAAGAGGAGGCAGATTTGGTCTTGGGTGAAGGGCAGGTTTTTCTTTCTGTTGGGATCAGGGAATGACCTGTGTTCTTTGAAACAAGGGTTCCCAACCTCAGAGTCATCCACATCCTGAAAATGACCCCAAGCCCCTTGTTTTGTTTTGTTTTTTGTGGTACGCGGGCCTCTCACTGTTGTGGCCTCTCCCGTTGCGGAGCACAGGCTCTGGACGCGCAGGCTCAGCGGCCACGGCTCACGGGCCCAGCCTCTCCTCAGCACGTGGGATCTTCCCGGACTGGGGCACGAACCCATGTCCCCTGCATCGGCAGGCGGACTCTCAACCACTGCGCCACCAGGGAAGCCCTCCAAGCCCCTTGTTTTGATAGGAGTCAATGGTTCAGTGTTTGCAAGTGATCTCTATATTTTTTCATTTAGGGATTTGAGTGGATTCAGGGTCATCTCTGCATTATCATGCCTCCCACCCACCTTCACTCTGCAGTGCTTTCCTTGAGGGGGTCAAAAGGCACAGGGAGACATCTTGGACCCTGAAAATTACCTGTTTTCCCCAGACAGGCTCATCTCAGCAGCCCACAGTGAGTCTGTCAATGAAAAATCCTCAATACCCAAGCCAAGAACTCCAGCACACATTTAGAAAACCAAAAAAAAAAAAAAAAAAAAGATTTGCCAACATTAAAAAAAATCAGATTTCACATAAGAAGCTGGAATTTGGACTTCTCTGGAAAAGGTATGAATACCTGCTAACACTGGGCCTGCATTCCTGCAGGGCAATATTTGGTTGGAGTTCCATAGATGGGGCATGTGCTCTCCAGTTTGTCAGTCCCCCCCCCACCCACTCCCTATTGCTACCCCTGACACTGAGGGCAAAGGTCAGCTGCCATGTGTTATCCCCCTCGAGCTGCTGTTTATCTTGTACCTGCTTCATTCGTTCACATTAGAAGACAATGTAGAGCAGGGGGTCCCAAACTTGGGCACGCATCAAATTCACCTAGAGGGCTTGTTAAAAACACAGATTGCTGGGCCTTCCCCCAGAGCTGCTGATCCAGTAAGTCTGGGGTTGGGCAGCGGGGAGGCTGAGAATTTGCACTGCTAACAGGTTCCCAGTTTAAAGTGGAGTTGGGTTAAGAGCCAGGCTGCTCGAGTTCAAATCCCAGCTCTACCCTTTATCCTTGCCCATGTGACCTAAGCTAGTGCCTTAATCTCTCTGTGCTTCAGTTTTCCCATCTGTAAAATAGAAATCACACTGGCCAACCTTACAGAACCTTGAGGACCTGAGCAGGCTTGACACTTAACGAGGGTCTCAGTAATGTTACTGTCGCCACCTGCCACACCTCCACTGGTGTTTGTGATCTTGGACTTGCTTTGGCAATCAGTGCAGAACTTTTAATTTGATGTCAACATTTTTGGGGTAGAGTTTCTTCATAATTGGGATGTGCCCAGGGAAGTGTGTTTTGCATGAGAACATTGTGTGTCATGGTGGACTAAAGGATTTGACACAGCTGTCCCGAAGGACTCGCTGCTCCCTGCCCCAAGGCAGTGCAACCTGAGGAGGGCCAGGCCCGGCCCTGGGCCCTGCTATGTCCTTGAGAAGGATCCAGAACCATGTAGGGGGGCCCCATGCAGGGAGTGATGGGCAGTGCCTTCTCGGATCCCTGCCTGGCAGTGTGGGATGCATGTCACTGATAACCAGAGGAAATAAACAACGTCTGGGCTCCCGTCTGCCTGCTCAGACCGCCACATATGGGAGGCAGTCGCTGCCACTGGAGGCTGGCTCAGAGGCCGCAGGCACATTCCTGCCTCGGGGGCAGATTGCACCATCGTCAGCAAGGCACGGGCCCTAGAGATGACTCCAGGTTTGGAGACTCCTGCAGGTGTGGGGACATTGAGCTGATCTCCGCTTTGCAGCATGACAAAACACCATTTTCTGGCTGGTGATCTTGGGGAAGTGGCTTCACTATTCTAAACCTCAGTCTCCTCTTCTGCAAAATGGGGACAATGGTAGTAGCATCACCTCCCAGGCACTTGTGAGCTCATCCATGCAAAGTACTTAGCACAGCTCATGGCTGATGAATGAGCATTATGTTATTACTTGCTTCATGGGAGATACATGAGAGGCACCCCGAGGTGCTCACTTGAGGGCTGGGGCCCAGCCTGGCTCATTCTCCTTCAAATTTCCACAGTCTTGCCCATTGTAGGTGCCCACTATTTCTTAAAAGAAAGAATAATGCATGCATGAATGAATGAATGAATGATGGCTTAATAAAAGTTCTCAAAACTGTTCTCAGGGAGGCTGCAGTCTAGTTGGGAGAACTAGGCTCATACATTGCAAAGAAAGCTCATGATGTCTGCCCAGCAGAGCTCAGAGCCAGGGGCTGGGCACAGACTGCAGTCATCAGGGATGGTTTTCTGGAGAGGCAGATGTGGGGATGAGAGCAGGGCTAGTCTGTGTGGGAGAAAGAAAGGTTTTTAAGAGAGGTGAGTACATGACAGTATATAAGTTGGTGGCAGGGAGGGAGCTTGGGCAAGGAGCAGACAGTGAATCCTTGCTAAGGTGTCTGTGCATGACACCAAGGGGTTAATGCACAGGACCCTCAGAATATAATAACAATAGGCACACATCCAAAATGGAAACTTGTAATCCTTTCCCCTCCTTCCCCACAAACCTGCCTCTCCTGTCCATCTGGGTGAATGGCTACTCCACTCATGGTCAGAAATCTTGGAGTCACCCTGCCTCTTTTCTTTCCTTCCTGTCCCACATGGAATCTATCAGAAATTGGTCTGCACCAACACGTTTTCCCCCTTCCCTCCCAATCATCGCTTGCCCTGCTCCAGTCATGCTGGCCTCATCCTTGCCGTTCCTCAAACATGCCAAGACCACTCCCTCCTCAAGGCCTTTGCACTTGCCCCTCCCTCTGCCTGGAATGCCCTCCCCACAGACATCCTCAGGGCTTACTCCACTTCAGGTCTCTGCTGGAACGTCCCCTTCTCTGTGAGACCTCCCTGACCACCTCGCCTGAAGTAGCACCCATCCCTGCATCCTTGTCTCACCCTGCTTTGTTTTTCTTTGGCATTTATCCCCAACTGATATGTGATGTGTTTGTTTGAATTTTTGGTGTCTCTTTCCCACCACTGAAAGGTGAGCTCCAGGAGGGCAGGGATAAACCACAGCACACTCCACAGACTCTTTAGCACCATGCTTTGCTCACTTAAATTATCCTGGCGAATGTTGCACATCACTGACTCATGCTTTTTTATAGCTGCTTACCATTCCATATAGAGATGCTGCAAAATTAATTTAGGTATACTTATTATATCTATTTCAGAGAGGAGGAAACTGAGGTCCAGGACAGGGCTGCTGCTTGCCTGAGGTCACTTAGTAAGAGGACCCAGGCAGTGTGGCTGCAGAACCTGAAGGCTTCATCTCAAGGCCACACGGCCTCCCAGCTGCCAGTGTATCCCAGCACCTCCTTTAATCCTCCACACAGAATAACAGGTCCCCTTGCTAAGGCCTTGCTAGGTTCCCAGTGCTGTGCTAAGGCTACTGCCTCCTTCAATGTCCATTTGACCTTGACTGAGACAGGAAATTAGCCAAACAGTGGCAGTACATGTGTTCGCAGGACAGACCCTGCCTCTTCTGCATCTCTCATTCATTTTCCCCTCATCCCGTACTCATCTCCCCTCATTTCCATGATGTGGGGCAGATCAGTGCCTGCGTGTTCAATCAGGGGTGACATGCTTATTTCCCCGTCCTTCAGATCCCCTCTAAGCTCTCTACAAGTGATTCTCTTGCCACCCACCTAGGCCTGGGGAGGTGGGGAAGTGCCCTGCCCCAGCCCCTGCTTGAAATCCACATAGAATCCTTTTCAGACATCGGCTTCCATGGGCTGGGGAGGTGGGGAGATGGAGGCTGGAAGTAGAGCCAGGGTTCATACCCACATCTGCTGTTTCCCAGCCAGTGGTGATCCTGAGATTTAAATCCACATCAGAATCACTTGGGGCTGCTTATTAAAAGCAGAGACACCTCCATCCCTCGATATATGCTGTTGGTTTAACGTGTACACCGGTGTGCCTGGGGTCATATGTGTATGAACTCACGTGATTTTCAGAAACCACTCTGTGAGGTCAGCCAGGGCGTCCCAAACTCTAAGGAGCACACAGAGTGCCCAGGGACCTTGGGTTCAAGTGTAGATTTTGATGCTAAAGGTCTGGGCTGGGGCCTGAGATTCTGCTTTTGTACGATGCTCCTGGGGGATGCTGATCGTGCTGGTCCCCAGACCTCATTTTAAGAAGCAAGACGGGGCTTCCCTGGTGGCGCAGTGGTTGAGAGTCCGCCTGCGGATGCAGGGGATACGGGTTCGTGCCCCGGTCCGGGAAGATCCCACATGCTGCGGAGCGGCTGGGCCCGTGAGCCATGGCCACTGAGCCTGCGCGTCCGGAGCCTGTTGCTCCGCAACGGGAGGGGCCACAGCGGTGAGAGGCCCGCGTACCCCACCCCCCACAAAAAAAGAAGCAAGACGGCAGGTGCTGTTATTACTTCTTACTTTACTGAGGAGCAAACTAAGGCTCAAAGGCCAACAACTATAAGTCACAGAGTTAGACAGAGCCCCCAAACTCTACTGTGTCACAGTGCCTGTCCCTGCTGGCGTGACGATGGATGAGAGGTTGGGCTGATATTTGGAAGGGGCAACTTGGCCCCTCTTACCACTCATAGGAGGGGTATTTTCCCAAGTGGCCCAAGTTGAGGACAGTCCCTGCCAAGCCCAGCATGGCAAGAAGAAGAGGGGCTGGGTTCGTGTGCCCTGAGCGTGTGTGTGTCTCTGAGACAGTGGCAGGTGTGTGCGGACAGATGAGACCCATACCGAAAGGATTCTAGTGCCTGGAGGTTGAAGCATGGAGAAGGCCTTGGCTGTGCTACCGCTGCCCAGCCCTCCTGCTAGGCGGGGGAGGCTGGACAGTCCAGAGCGGGCTGCTTGTGCCTGGAATGCCTCCCCACATCAACCCAAATATCTGCTTCCTTAACCCTTAACGACCCACCCTGGATCCACAAGATATGGTCTGCCTTCATTAGCTATTCATTAAGGGAGGTCACCCTTGTGTTCCTGATGGGAGCACTGGGGGCCCTGAGCAGCCCAGAGCAGCTGCCAGAGACCTTCAGAAAATCATCGCTGCTTTACAAAAGAATTGTTGGCAGACAGCAGAAGCAAGAAGAACTACAATCCTGCAGCCTGTGGAACAAAAACCACATTCACAGAAAGACAGACAAGATGAAAAGGCAGAGGGCTATGTACCAGATGAAGGAACAAGATAAAGCCCCAGAAAAACAACTAAATGAAGTGGAGATAGGCAACCTTCCAGAAAAAGAATTCAGAATAATGATAGTGAAGATGATCCAGGACCTCGGAAAAAGAATGGAGGCAAAGATCGAGAAGATGCAAGAAATGTTTAACAAAGACCTAGAAGAATTAAAGAACAAACAGAGATGAACAATACAATAACTGAAATGAAAACTACACTGGAAGGAATCAATAGCAGCATAACTGAGGCAGAAGAACGGATAAGTGACCTGGAAGACAGAATGGTGGAATTCACTGCTGCAGAAATGGATAAAGAAAAAAGAATGAAAAAAAATGAAGACAGCCTAAGAGACCTCTGGGACAATATTAAATGCAACATTCGCATTATAGGGGTCCCAGAAGGAGAAGAGAGAGAGAAAGGACCAGAGAAAATGTTTGAAGAGATTATAGTCGAAAACTTCCCTAACATGGGAAAGGAAATAGCCACCCAAGTCCAGGAAGCGCAGCGAGTCCCATACAGGATAAACCCAAGGAGAAACACACCGAGACACATAGTAATCAAATTGGCAAAAATTAAAGAAAAAGAAAAATTATTGGAAGCAGCAAGGGAAAAATGACAAATAACATACAAGGGAACTCCCATAAGGTTAACAGCTGATTTCTCAGCAGAGACTCTACAAGCCAGAAGGGAGTGGCATGATATACTTAAAGTGATGAAAGGGAAGAACCTACAACCAAGATTATTCTACCCAGCAAGGATCTCATTCAGATTTGATGGAGAAATCAAAAGCTTTACAGACAAGCAAAAGCTAAGAGAATTCAGCACCACCAAGCCAGCTCCACAAAAAAATGCTAAAGGAACTTCACTAAGTGGGAAACACAAGAGAAGAAAAGGACCTACAAAAACAAACCCCTAACAATTAAGAAAATTGTAATAGGAACATACATATCGATAATTACCTTAAACGAGAATAGATTAAATGCTCCAAACAAAAGACACAGGCTCCCTGAACGGATACAAAAACGAGACCCATATATATACTGTCTACAAGAGACCCACTTCAGACCTAGGGACACAAACACACTGAAAGTGAGGAGATGGAAAAAGATATTCCATGTAAATGGAAATCAAAAGAAAGCTAGAGTAGCAATACTCATATCAGATAAAATAGACTTTAAATTAAAGAATGTTACAAGAAACAAGGAAGGACACTATATAATGATCAAGGGATCAATCCAAGAAGAAGATGTAACAATTATAAATATATACGCACCCAACATAGGAGCACCTCAATACATAAGGCAACTGCTAACAGCTGTAAAAGAGGAAATCGACAGTAACACAACAATAGTGGGGGACTTTAACACCTCACTTACACCAATGGACATATCATCCAAAATGAAAATAAATAAGGAAACAGAAGCTTTAAATGACACAATAGACCAGATAGATTTAATCGATATTTATAGGACATTCCATCCAAAAACAGCAGATTACATTTTCTTCTCAAGTGCGCAGGGAACATTCTCCAGGATAGATCACATCTTAGGTCACAAATCAAGCCTCAGTAAATTTAAGAAAATTGAAATCATATCAAGCATCTTTTCTGACCACAACACTATGAGATTAGAAATGAATTACAGGGGAAAAAACGTAAAAAACAGAAACACATGGAGGCTAAACACTACTTTACTAAATAACCAAGAGATCACTGAAGAAATCAAAGAGGAAATCAAAAAATATCTAGAGACAAATGACAATGAAAACACGACAATCCAAAACCTATGGGATGTAGCAAAAGCAGTTCTAAGAGGGAAGTTTATAGCTATACAAGCCTACATCAAGAAACAACTCAAATAAACAATCTCACCTTACACCTGAAGGAACTAGAGAAAGAAGAACAAACAAAACCCAAAGTTAGCAGAAGGAAAGAAATCATAAAGATCAGAGCAGAAATAAATGAAATAGAAACAAAGAAAACAATAGCAAAGATCAATAAAACTAAAAGCTGGTTCTTTGAGAAGATATACAAAATTGATAAACCATTAGCAAGACTCATCAAGAAAAAGAGGGAGAGTACTCAAATCAATGAAATTAGAAATGAAAAAGGAGAAGGTACAACAGACACTGCAGAAATACAAAGCATCCTAAGAGACTACTACCAGCAACTCTATGCCAATAAAATGGACAACCTGGAAGAAATGGACAAATTCTTAGAAAGGCATAACCTTCCAAAACTGAACCAAGAAGAAATAGAAATTATTAACATACCAATCACAAGTAATGAAATTGAAACTGTGAATAAAAATCTTCCAACAAACAAAAGTCCAGGACCAGATGGCTTCACAGGTAAATTCTATCAAACATTTAGAGAATAGCTAACACCCATCCTTCTCAAACTCTTCCAAAAATTTGTGGAGGAAGGAACACTCCCAAACTCATTCTATGAGGCCACCATCACCCTGATACCAAAACCAGACAAAGATACTACAAAAAAAGAAAATTACAGACCAATATCACTGATGAATATAGATGCAAAAATCCTTAACAAAATACTAGCACACAGAATCCAACAACACGTGAAAAGGATCATACACCATGATCAAGTGGGATTTATCCCAGGGATGCAAGGATTCTTCAATGTACGCAAATCAATCAATGTGATACACCATATTAACAAATTGAAGAATAAAAACCATGTGATCATCTCAATAGATGCAGAAAAAGCTTTTGACAAAATTCAACACCCATTTATGATAAAAACTCTGCAGAAAGTGGGCACAGAGGGAACCTACCTCAACATAATAAAGGCCATATATGACAAACCCACAGAAAACATCATTCTCAATTGTGAAAAACTGAAGAAAGCATTTCCTCTAAGATCAGGAGCAAGACAAGTATGTCCACTCTCACTGCTATTATTCAACATAGTTATGAAAGTCCTAGCCACAGCAATCAGAGAAGAAAAAGAAATAAAAGGAATACAAATTGGAAAAGAACAAGTAAAACTGTCACTGTTTGCAGATGACATGATACTATACATAGAGAATCCTAAAGATGCCACCAGAAAACTACTAGAGCTAATCAATGAATTTGGTAAAGTTGCAGGATACAAAATTAATGCACAGAAATCTCTTGCATTTCTATACACTAATGATGAAAAATCTGAAAGAGAAATTAAGGAAACACTCCCATTTACCATTGCAACAAAAAGAATAAACTACCTAGGAATAAATCTACCCAGGGAGACGAAAGACCTGTATGCAGAAAACTATAAGACACTGACGAAAGAAATTAAAGATGATACCAACAGATGGAGAGATATACCATGTTCTTGGATTGGAAGAATCAATATTGTGAGAATGACTATAGTACCCAAAGCAATATAC
Organism: Delphinapterus leucas; assembly: GCF_059928025.1. Taxonomy (NCBI): domain Eukaryota; kingdom Metazoa; phylum Chordata; class Mammalia; order Artiodactyla; family Monodontidae; genus Delphinapterus; species Delphinapterus leucas. The sequence goes on along the minus strand of NC_143143.1, from coordinate 60,852,919 downwards.
ATATTCAATGGAAACTCTATCCAATGGCATTTTTAATGGAACTAGAACAAAAAATCTTAAATTTTGTATGGAGACACAAAAGACCCCAAGTAGCCAAAGCAGTCTTGAGGTAAAAAACGGAGCTGGAGGAATCAGATTCCCTGACTTCAGACTATACTACAAAGCTACAGTAATCAAGACAATATGGTACTGGCACAAAAACAGAAATATAGATCAATGGAACAAGATAGAAAGCCCAGAGGTAAACCCACGCACCTATGGTCAACTAATCTATGACAAAGGAGGCAAAGATATACAATGGAGAAAAGACAGTCTCTTCAACAAGTGGTGCTGGGAAAACTGGACAGCTAAATGTAAAAGAATGAAATTAGAACACTCCCTAACACCATGCACAAAAATAAGCTCAAAATGGATTCGAGACCTAAATGTAAGACTGGACACTATAAAACTCTTAGAGGAAAACATAGGAAGAACACTCTTTGACATAAATCACAGCAAGATCTTTTTTGATCCACCTCCTAGAGTAATGGAAATAAAAACAAAAATAAACAAATGGGACCTAATGAAACTTCAAAGCTTTTGCACAGCAAAGGAAACCATAAACAAGATGAAAAGACAACCCTCAGAATGGGAGAAAATGTTTGCAAACGAAACGAATCAATGGACAAAGGATTAATCTCCAAAATATATAAACAGCTCATGCAGCTCAATATTAAAAAAACAAACAACCCAATCCAAAAATGGGCAGAAGACCTAAATAGACATTTCTCCAAAGAAGACATACAGATGGCCAAGAAGCACATGAAAAGCTGCTCAACATCACTAATTATTAGAAAAATGCAAATCAAAACTACAGTGAGGTACCACATCACACCAGTTAGAATGGGCTTCATCAGAAAATCTACAGACAACAAACGCTGGAGAGGGTGTGGAGAAAAGGGAACCCTCTCGCACTGTTGGTGAGAATGTAAACTGATACAGCCACTATGGAGAACAGTATGGAGGTTCCTTAAAAAACTAAAAATAGAACTACCATACGACCCAGCAATCCCACTACTGGGCATATACCCTGAGAAAACCACAATTCAAAAAGACACATGTACCCCAATGTTCATTGCAGCACCATTTACAATAGCCACGTCATGGGAGCAACCTAAATGCCCATCAACAGACGAATGGATAAAGAAGATGTGGTACATATATAGAGTGGAATATTACTCAGCCATAAAAAGGAACGAAATTGCGTCATTTGTTGAGATGTGGATGGATCTAGAGACTGTCATACAGAGTGAAGTCAGTCAGAGAGAGAAAAACAAGTATCGTATATTAACGCATATATGTGGAACCTAGAAAAATGGTACAGATGAACCGGTTTGCAGAGCAGAAATTGAGACACGGATGTAGAGAACAAACGTATGGACACCAAGGAGGGAAAGCCGCGGGGGTGGTGGTGGTGGTGGTGTGATGAACTGGGCGATTGGGAGTGACATGTATACACTGATGTGTATAAAATTGATGACTAATAAAAACCTGCTGTATAAAAAAATAAATAAAATAAAATTCAAAAAAAAAAAAAACTGTTACTGGATTCCTCATCATTCGGCAAGCTGCACAGTGGGTGAGGGGGCGGGTAGGAGCAGCGGCTGAGACCAGGACCAGGGGAGGCAGTCACACCCCCCAGCTGGCTTCCCCGGCATCCACGCCCCCAGAGCTCGGCACGCCATTATCCATGAAGAGAATTGTCACGAATCTGCCCGGAGTGCGAACCTGTCGCAAAATCCATCTATCTGTGGAATTGTCATAAAACTCTCTTGCGTGTGAAAGTCTCAAGTATGTGAAATTGCGTAAGGAATTGTCTTGCAATTGTCCTACATGTAAAACTGTCATGAAGTGTTGGGTACGTGCAGCTGCTATTCTTCTGAAAAAATACGGAGAGGACAGTTCCTTTTCTTTTTGTGTTAGAAGAATAGGTTTGCTATGTGCGTGACCTTGAACAAGTTGCAGAAGTACCCTGTGCCTCAGTTTCTTCTTCTAGTGACTTTTACAGTGCTATTTTGCAGATAAAATGCATTATGCTCAAAACAGTGCCTGGCACATAGTAGGTGCTCAAGAGACCCTGCTACACCACACACACACACACACACACACACACACACACACACACACACATGGAATCTCTCTGAGGCAGGTGTTTCTGACTTGTTCATGTCTGTAGCACCGGTACCTGGTACACAGTGGGTGCTCAGTGAGAACTTGTGGGCTGGGGAGTGGACTCAGACAGGTTTTGGCTTTGCCTATGGTGGGGCTGTCTGGCCGTGTGGCGTCGGACAGGTCTCTTGCTTCTCTGATTCTCTCTCTGAGCCTGCCTTGGGTGCTATAAAGTGCCCCAAGAGCTGTGTATAAAGCACCTGGCAATACTGGGGACAGGAAACACTAGCTGCTAATTCCCTTTCCCTCTGTGGGGAGTTCACGGTTCCTGGGCGCTTTATGGCTGTGGAGGCCTCCCGTGGCTCTTTGGGAGGCGGTGAAAGCTTCAGCTTCGGCTGAGGGGGAGGATGCTGCAGCAGTCAGGACCTGGTGGGACATGTCCAGCCAATCTGGAGACCTGATGCCACAGGCCGGGGGTAGGGGGGATGGTGCCCACTAATCCAGTCCAGGAGCCCCCCATGAGCCGTGGGGAGGATGAGTGCCAGGATTCCAGGGAAGGTGGGGGAACTTCCTAAGAGGAACTGAGAGCACATGATTCCTAACATGCACGCGACTGAGAGGTACCAGGTCTCGCAGTTTGCTCCACAAATGACCCCTTCACCCCACCATGCTGAAGACCCGCAATGAACAGAGCTCGGGGCTAGGAGCCAGCACCGTGCTTCCCGTCTCGGCTGGGACTCAGGCTCACTGTGTGACCTTGGCAGCCTCAGTGTCCCCAGCAGAAAAACAAGGGATTGGTCTTGACAGAGGACTTTCCAACTTTTTTCAGCCAAGGAAGCTTTCTTTTTCCCAAGATAGGATGTGATCTGGGAGCTCGATTAATGGGGCAGCTAAGAGTTGAGCTGCTTTGGCTGAGGCTTGCATAGGGTGAGGGGAAGGATCTCGAGCCAGTCCTCTTGGTTTCGTCTGCTCACTTCAGAGGGCATCCCCTAAGGGCATGGATAATCTCTAAAGGCTTTCAGACCCCGAAGTCCCTCAGCACCAATGGCAGGAGAGGCAGTACAGCATGGTGTAGCAGTTAAGTCAGCCTCTGCAAGCAGACAGCCTGGGTCTAAATCACAAACTAAGCCTCAGTTTTCCCATCTGTAAAATGGGCATAATCATTGTCCTCATGCATTGCTGAGAAGGTTCAGTATGTTGGTGTGTCTGACATGCTCAGAACAGGGTTTGGCAGATGGTAGGTGCACGACAATGGGGTAGCTGTGAGCAGTGTGGAGCTCTTACAAGGCCAGGCTCTGTTGCAACAACCCTACGAGGTATTATTATCTCCTCTTACAGACAAGGAAGTTAAGGCACAGAGAAGGTAAGTAATTTGCTAAGGATCACAAAGTGGCAAGCTGGGATTTAAAGCCAGGGAGTCTTAGTAACTGGTAGATATTATTAAGTACTGCGGAGAACCTAGCCCCTAGAATATGTCCCATGAAAACACCCTCATTGCCTCTTACAATTAAGCCGCCAGTGAGTATCAGGGAATGGGGCTGGGCCTCAGCACTGGACCCTCTCGGTGTTCCAGGGACAGCCCCAGCCCCTCTCATCCAGCACCCGGGGTAACTGGAGGTTCCGAGCGGTGACAAAGAGTTGGGAATCCAGTTTGGACCTCCAGACATGGGGTGAACATCTTTAGGGACCCTATTCTGGGTCTGGTCTCTCCCCACAGGCTCCCTCCCCCTCTCAAAACCTTGTAGAAGGGAGAGATCACCAGATACGGACTCTTATCCCAGTTCTGTGGGTCCTCAGCTAAGTCCCTCCCTGTCTTTGGGCCTCAGTTTCTCCATCTGTCAAATGGATGGTTAAACTCAGTGTTTCTAAGGGCCCAATAGCCATCCATCCACCCATCCATCCATCCATTCAGTAGGTGTTTCTTGAATGCCTACAATATACCAGGCCCTTGTCTAGACTCCAGTGAAAACAAGAAACAAAACCTTTTTTCTTTTATTTGATTTATTGGACAAAGTTAAAAGACAAATCACAGACCTGTGGAAACATTTTAGAAAGATGAGCAAAATGATACTAGATCAGGAAGGGAAATTTCCCAGGCACCTTGTCTTGTTCACCCACGCCTCCCAGTGCCATGCACAGTGCCGGGGTACACTGGGTGCTCTGTAAATGTCCATTGGGTGAACGAAGGAATAAGATGTATCTTGCTGCTCCAAAGCCTGTGACTAAGGGTGGAAACAAAGTCTGAGTCCTCCCCTCCCCTTACCACTGTGTTCTAAAGAAAGCTGCCTCGTGAGTATGGAATTGGAGCCAGACACCCCCTTCAGAACTTAGCAAGGGGGAGGCCAGATATCTTTGCACCCTCCATCCTCTCCCCCTCCACTGCCTACCAGCTGGTGTAAACCGATGTCTGAAGAGGATCCAGGAAGGATTGTCTAGCAGGGGCTGCGGCGGGGCACGGCACTTCCCCAATTCCCTAAAGCCAGGTGGGGTGGCAAGAGAATCACTCACAGTTTGGAGGGAACCCGATAAGACATGGAAATGGGCATTTCATCCCCTGACTGGACACACACTTGCTGATCCTTCCCATGTCTATTGGGGGAGGGGGGAGAATGAATGAGAGATGCAGAAGGGGAGGGCCAATTCTCTGTCCGGATCACGTGGACACTGAAGGAGGCTGTTGAACTTGATCCAAAATTTCCAACCCAAAGGTGCTGTAGGGGTACCATGGGGTACCCCTATGAGGGAGCTGGGAATATGCGAAGAGGTCGAGGCCATGCTCCTCCCCTAATAAGTCACAGCCGTGCCACAGGTAGGGCACCTGCCACACACGGAGGGTGTGGAGGGAGGCATAGGAACGTTTAGACCCATCCGCTTCCTTGTGCTCACTGGTGATGCGGCCCTGAGTTTTCTCACTGCTGGGACTTGTGGGGCCACAGCAGCACCAGAGAAGTAAGACACAGCTGTCCCTGTCCCCATCCCTCTTCTGCTCCCCGGCACACAGGGGAGGAACGGAGGGAGGACGACACATCTCCCCACAGGGCAGATGAGTGGAGTCAGGAGCCAAGTCAGTGATGGGGAAGGAGACAGCGTTGAATTAGACCTGTGTTTTTAAAAATTTAGCACCAAACTGAGCTTTTTAATACCAGAAACTCTGAGATCTACCCAAAGTTATTAAGGATTGGGTTTTAGAGATATAACAGAATTAGAGAGAGAGAGAGAAAAAAAGCAAATGTCCTGTTTGTGATCCTCTGTTACATGTCCACTCTGATCATTATGCCTCACAAAAGAAGGCCAAGGATTACCATCCTTAATATACAAAGAGCTCTTAGAAATCAAGAAGAAGAAAAACAGCAACGACCCAAGGTTGTGAAATGGGCAAAAATATTACAAGTAATTCAAAAAAGAAAGACAAATGGACCAGTAACCTCAGGAAGAGCTATTATATTGCACTAATAATTTTCAAAATGATGTTTAGAATAAGAACAAAATATTACTTGTGACCTACCAGAAAGGCAAACTAAAAGACTGACAACATCCAGTGCTCACTTTTAAAAAGGATTTGGGCAGTGTCTATTAAAGTTTGAACTCTGTAGTATACGGATAGTAGTATTATTTTACAAATGGTGCCCTGAGGCTCAGAGAGGGGCAGGCACTTGTTCAGAGCCACACAGTGGGTCACTGGAAGGCAGGGCTGGAACCCTGGTCTCTGGATGGGTGCCTTTGGCTTTTTATCTCCAGCCAGCTGGCTCTCCCTGTCTGGCCTTGTGAACAGCCTGGTCCCTGGCCTCTGACTGGGGCGGCCAGGCCTGCTATACCCACTGCTGCACCTGCTTTGGGACTGAGGATGGCTGGGCTCTTGCTGTTCCAGGTGACACAACTAGATAGATGTGGCTCCCAATCAGTCTTGCTCAGCAGTGAGGCATAAAGAGTGGAGGTGGGAACCCAAGGCTTGGGATCAGACAACCCCGCCTTCAAATCCCAGCTCCACACTTCACTCCCTGGGCCCGTTATTGAACCTCGGTTTGCTCATATGTAAGATAGAGGCAATCATCCACTCACTGGAAAGCTTGTTCCTTTCACAAATGTGCTCGAGGGCCTACTATGTGCCAAGAACTGTTGTAGGCACTGGGGATACATCAGTGGACAAGACAGCCCTTCCCCTCGGGGAGTTTGCATCCTAAAGGAGAGAGAGGTCATTTGAGATAGTGACAGTGAGTGAATGACAGTAAGCAGGGTGAGGAGAGGAGAGGAGGGTCCCGGCCACAAGACAGGACTCGCTGAGACATATAAGGAAAGCGTTCTTGGCAGAGGGACCAGCAGGTACAAAGGTCCAGGGGTTTAGCATGCAAGAGAGCAGTGAGGCCAGAGCACAGGGACTGGTCGGAAAGGCAAATCAGCCCAGACCTGGGTGGTAGGCTCAGAAGGAGTGTGGACGGCGCTGGGTTTTCCTGGAAGCAAGATGAGAAGGCCCTGCGTGGTGCAGGCCAAGGAGTGTCTGCCATCTTGAAAGCTCCCTCTGGGGCTGAGCACAATGAACAGTAGGGGGCAGGAGCTGGGAGCCCAGGGCGGAGGCCTGTGACCACCTAGGGGGTCTGGACCAGGCTGCTGGCTGTGAGCAGCAGATGGACAAGTCTTGCTTGTGGGATATTATGAGAATTAAAAGGTAAGTGGCCTAGCCCATGGTGCAGCAGGTAGCTGGTGTGAGCAGGCCTCAGCTACCCGTCCTCAGCAATCAGGGGACCTAACCCAAGAATCCCATGACTGCGTCTGCCCTGCAGCCTCCTCCAGAGATGCCTGAATCACTTCTGCTCCTCCCTGCCACCGGCTCGGGTTGTGCCTCTTTGACCTGCTGTGTCCTCTCGACTTTCGCAGGCCACCAGGACAAGGTCTCATTCAAGGTTCCCTCTGGTTGCTTTAAGCCGCCTTGCTGTTCAGTGGCTCCCTAAACCAGCTGTATACCGCCGCCCCCAAGCTGGACTGAAACCCGAGGCCCTGTCTGGATGGTTCCCTAAGTCATTCTCGAAGGTGAGAATAAGTGGTGAGTCACAGTGACATCTGCCCGGGCCAGGTCCCCAGACCAACTGCCCAGGAAATGGGAGATGGGAGGGAGGCAGTGCTGGGCAGGCGGGAGTCCAGGTCACACACATTTGGGTATGAATCCCAGCTCTGCCACCTTGACTCTGGGAAGTCTCTTTCACCTCTCTGAGCCTCACACTTCAGCTGCAAAATGAGAATGATGCTATCGAAGGGGTGCCCGGAGGATAAAGGGAGGTAATAACCTGCAGAGCCCCTGGCTCTGTGCCCAGCTCATATGCCAAGGACATCAAATGGGAGCCAACTTTGTCGTTATGCTCTGCCCTGGGTTCTGCTCACCAATTCCTGGCACAGTGAAAAACAGCTCTGGTTTCGGAGCCCCAGCTTGGCTTCCAACCCAGACTGTATGGGGGCTGTGGAAACCTGGGCAAGTGGCTTCACCTATCTGGATTCTACTTTCCTCTTCTGTTAAATGGGTCCTATCTTCGAAGGTTGTGGGTAACTAATGCACAAAAAAAATCACCCGGCACATAGTAGGTGCTCAAGAAATGGTGTGATGCCAGTAGGGAGGAGCTGAATGGAAGAAGGGGACACAGGCACAGTATGTGGTGGGGCTCTATCTTGGAAACCTCTCGTGGTCCTGGGGCACTGTCTCCACCACACCGAAACCCAGCCAGCTGGAGGGACCTAGGCTTGCAGGGCCTGGAAATTCTACAACCACTGTCAGTGGATCCCAGTTTCCTCATGTGCAAAATGGGAACCGTAATCCTTCTTGCCCAGTTAAAACCAGGATTAAGGGCTGGAACCAAGATGAGCAGCCACAGCCAGAGGTGCTGGTCTCTGTGAGCTCCTGTAGATCCTCTGAGGGACCAGGTCTGCAGATGGGCAGAACCAGGCTGATGCCGTCTGCAGCATGCAGGATCCTGAGCTACTAGGTCCTGTGTTAAATCACTGCAAACCCATCACAGCCCTGCAAAGCTGGGTTACATTTACACATTTTCATGGATGAGAAAACTAAGACTCAGAGATGTTAGGGTTAGGGTTAGGGTTAGGGTTAGTGGTTAACCCAAGAACCCACAGTGAAGAGTCAGGTGGGATGCAAACCAGAGTCCTAGCTCCTAACTGCTGGGAGCCATGCCTCCCTGATGGCCTCTCAGCCCCTCCCTGCTGCCTAATGCCCAGTGGCTCTCCAAAGGCAGAGAAGTGCCACTGAAAGTCATATGTCTCTCAGGGCCAAAGAGGGGCCCCGAGCTGTGTGCAGGGTCAGACAGGAGGAGAAGAGGGGAGGCTGCAGGAACAACCCAGTGGTCTTAAGTCTGAAACCATGGAGCCCTTAGCAGCATCCCCAGACCTTCAATAAAGTGTGTTACCCAGAAATGTCCTGAGTGCTCTGTTTTTTTCTTTTTCTTTTAATGGGGGAGGTGGTTGGAGGGAGGGTTATTGATGTAGGGGAATAAGATGGTCTACAAACTGAAGCTATTCAGCCAAAGCAGCCCTGGGAGAACGGCAGCCATTGTGAGGATGCTCTGCTCTCAGGGAGGACGTCAAGCCAACGTCCCCTGTCCCAGGGGTGGGGGTCTCCAGCTGACACCTCTGCTATTCACTCTATTGGGACTGCCACCTTCATCAGTGTGGGGCCCCCAAGGACAGGGGCCAGCTGACAGCAAGTGTTCAGCAGACATGTACTGGCTGAAATGCGATGACTCAGGGGACATCCAGGAATGAGGGTGGACAGAGAAGCGTCACCTGAATTTGAGTTCCAGGAATGTACTCAGGAAGGGCTGAGGGCTGCTGCATCAGGACTGTCAACACTTGTCAGGGAAGAATCACTTGCGGGAAGGGTGATCCGCTCAAGGGATACAGAATCGGGGGCTCACACCCTTCTCATGAGACCATCTTATGAGGACTTTCTGTAAAATCAAAAAGCTCAGAACATACGGCAGAAACAATGCCCTCCTACCTAAAAAACCTTCAAGGGATTGATCACATGAACAGTATTATAAGTAACAATTTCTGTTCTCCAAAGGACATACAAAGTTAGCAGCTGGGTGTCAGATTGAAGAAACATATCTTCCATGTCAAAACCAACAGGGGATTAATATGTAGGTAATACAAAGAAGTCCTATAAACTGACAAGAAAAATTCAGGAAACCCAATAAAAAAGTGGGCAAATAAAAATACAATAAAAATTTTAAAATGAAAAAAACCCAAAAAGTAAAATTAAAAGATTTAAAATAAAAAGTAACTAAAATTGGGCTTCCCTGGTGGCGCAGTGGTTGAGAGTCCGCCTGTCGATGCAGGGGACATGGGTTCGTGCCCCGGTCTGGGAAGATCCCACATGCCGCGGAGAGGCTGGACCCGTGAGCCATGGCCGCTGAGCCTGCGCGTCCAGAACCTGTGCTCCGCAACGGGAGAGGCCACAACAGTGAGAGGCCCGCGTACCGCAAAAAAACAAACAAACAAAAAAGACAAAACTAAAATTAATAAAAAATTTAAAATAAAATGGCATTTTAAAACTAAATGATAAAATAAAAAACTTAGAAAAATAAAATGTAAGAATAAAATAAAAATACATTTTAAAGTAAATTTAAATAAATTACATTAAAATTAATAAAAATTAAAACTTTAAAAATAAAATTTTTAAATAAAATAAAAATGAAAAAATTTTAAATAAGTGAAATAAATTTTGAGTAAAATTAAAAATTGTCAATGTGTAACCATTTAAAAAATAAGGAAAGAGAAATAAAATAATACAAGAGTACTATCAGCTCGGCTGATGCTGATAATGCGCTATGAATTAAGTCTGATTGACTCAGATGCCTGTCAGAAGCGGGGCAAGAGGGGAGGAGGAAGGAAAATCGGGTCTGAAAGACAGCATTTGACTGGGTTTTTCCAGCCTGCCATATGGGCAGAGGGTAGGATGTCAGGCCCCATCATGGCCTCATCCGCAAACAGCCACCACATCATTTATACATTTACAATGTGCCAGCAACACACACACACACACATCCTTCCATCCTCACTGCTGTTCTCTGAGGTTCCCTTTCACAGAGGAGTGAACAGAGGCTCAGAGAGGGTGAGTCACTGTGCCATAGACACAGAGCACCTAGGACCTCCCTATCCTCTGAATCTGGGCTCCCCAAAATAACCTTCTTTTGGAGAGTTAGGTCTACAGAGGACTTTCAGACACAGGCGGGGGCACGTCTGACATCAGGCTGGAATGTCCTGGATGCTAGAAGGAGCCAACCTTCCCATGACGCATTACTGTGATCACCATTTATTAGCATCTACTGTCTCCCGGGTGGGTTATATGCACAATTTTGACCTTCAAGGCAATCCTGTGATGTAGATGCTATTATCGTCCCCATTGTATTGATAGACAACAATGAGATTCAGGAGTGAAATATTTTCACCCAATCACGGCAGTAGCAGAGCTGGGAGCTGAGCCCAGGCCTGTCACAGCCCAAATCCCACACCCACTGCCTGGCACTGGACACTCTTCATAGTCACTAACTGAGCACTCACTATGTGCTAGGGATGCGTTTCATGCCCCATTTTGCAAATTAGCCAACTGAGGCCCAGAGGGGAGAGGTGACCTGCTCAAGGTCACTCAGCTGGTGAGCAGTAGAGGCCGTGGCCTTCGTGACAGCCAGCCAGCCTCCCACTGCTCATCTGGCACTTGCTAGAGACAGCTGTGCCTGCCTGCCAACACCAGAGCAGGCTGCAGAAGGGCAGTTGTGACATTCCTTTCTGGGTGTCTCCACCCCTGCGGATGTGGGTACTGCAGTCAGGCTGCAGGGAAAGGGAGTGGTTTCCCTATGTAGTCTGGGTCCCCCAGGCTTGAGAATGCCTTTCTTCTGAGCTGCTGAAACAGAACCCCCCCACCCACAGCAGCACAGAGGAGTCCCCACCACGGGACACAGAGCAGGGGCCCTATGAGTCACGCGGCATTACAAGAAACCATCCCAGGGGCAGGCAGTAGTGGCCTAGCCTGAGGCAGCAGTGCTCAAGATGAGTGAGCTTCACCCAGGCAATGGGAACAAACCATTCCCTTCGGGACCCTGGAGGAATCCCCAGGGGTGGGGCCGAGGGCTCCTGTGTCCCGAGTGGCGCTGAGTGCTGCACAGGGTTGAGAAAAGGAGGTTCTGGCTATGGAGACCTGGGGGGCACATTCCAACCTCTCCCCATCCTGGCTGTGTGACCCTGGCAAGTCGATTGCTCTCTCTATGCTTGGACGGCCTCTGGAGAATAAAAGGATCAAATCACCTCGTGGGCTATCACCTGGATGAACTGGGAGGAGGCCAGGCAGGATGGCTATGCACCCAACCTTTGGAATCAATTGTCTGGGTTTAAATCCTGACTTTGCCAAACTTACTTGCCAAGCTATTGGGAACATATGAAATCGCTAATATTTGGCTGTTTTCAACCTACAGAAATGGCAGTTTCACATACTTCAACTAATGCCCCTCTCTTCCTAATTCAGTTTCCTCTTCTGTAAAATATGGATAATAACAGTCCCTTGGCAAGTTGATCTGAGGACTAAATAAGGGTGGGAGGCAACTGAGCTCAGTAGTTGGAGCTTGGCTCTGGGACTAGGAAGGATTTGAACTTGGCTGTGTGTCCTGGGGAAAGTCACTTAACCTCTCTGTGCCTCGGTTTTCTCATATGTAAAACAGGGATAATAATAGTACCCACATCACAGGTTTATTAGGAGAATTTAGTCAGTTTATATGCATAGTACCTGACATTGACAAATAAAATAAAACAACACAGGTAACATCTGGCATAGAGTAAATGCTCAACCATAAAACCAAATCAAAAGGAGACTTTTCTAAACCTTTGGTGCCAGTGAAAATTAAGTACTTTAAAAAAAACAAATAAATGTTTTTAGGAACATATATGTGTGTGGATATATACGTGAGGCGTATGCTCCTGGGTGTCCACAGGGTCTGGGGCTGATCTACGTCCTGACAGTGTCCACAGCCTGGGGCTCTGATGGAAGGACTGCCCTCCAGGCCATGGTGGCTCTGTGTGGGGCCCAGGCCTCCACCAGGTCCCTCTTATGGAACCACACAGCCAGGCCACAGATCCCATGTGGCACTCAGGTAACTCTGGAGGCCCTTACGAGGCTCCTGGACCACAGGCTGGCCTCTGGTTATTAAGAAACCTCTGCAGACAGCCTTCAAGCTGTGAAAGCCCTCTTGGTTCCATCCTCTCATCTAGCATTTCTTCTAGGCCTGGGAGAAAGGCAAAGCAGACTGAGTATGGCCAAGTCACACAGGGGAAACTGAGGCTCTGAGAAGCTCTAAACCAGATTCCAGGCCCTGTAGTAAGCTGCCTTCCTCTGCCTATCCAAGGCCACCCTCACCACCCCCGTTCGCCTTCCTGCATCCTCACCTCCACTCCTGGCTAGATGATCCTGGGTGAGGTACTTCCTCACTTGAGGCTCCATTTTTACAAGCGTGAGTCTCAAAGGTCTCAACTGGCCTTTTCAGTCCTAACATTCCATTATTCTGCCTGCTCCAGAACTCCAGAGAGAAAATGAAAGTTGAACTGCTCTGCAAACAATAAAGTGCTATATAAATGACAGGGTGGTTAATGGCAGCATTAGATGGACTTTCTGGAGCAGTCTATAGTAGGCGGGATTTGCTCCTGTGGTTCTGGAATCAGGAACACTGGCTATGTGACCTTGGACAAGCCAGTTTCTCTCTCTGAACCAGCCTGCTTCTTCTGTAAAGGAAGAGGGGCAACCACATACACCTGGCAGGGTTGGGGGAGGGTCGATGAGAAAGGAACATGTAATGTCCAGTGCTCACTGGCTGCTTGAGGGTGTCTAATGCAGGAGGGATATTTAGGCCCCCAATGGGTCCTACAGCTAAAATCTACCTTGGGAAAAGAAAACACCTTGGGAAGGACGTGGCTGCCAGATCCTGGGCCTTTAGAAACAAGCATAAGAAACAGAGGTTTGCAAAATGTATCGAGGGTAGTTGCTACTTATAAAGGCAGTTCGGTGTCCTGTTTGGGGCTCCAGAGCCAGACTCTCTGGGTTCACACGCCTATGGCTGTGTGACCCATGGGGCCTTCGTCTCCCCATCTGCAATACTGGGATCCCCTAGAACCCGCCTCTCGGAGCTGTCAGGAGCACTGCATTGGGCTCGGCCAAAAGTTCCGCACTTTTGGGGGAATGGTAAAAATTACATTTTTACATCAGTACACACACAGTACACGGAGTACACACACACTCATTCACACACTCCCACACACACCCACATCCATGTGCACACACATGCACCCACTCATACATTCACATACATATGTAAGCCGAAACCCATTTCCCAAAATGATAATTAATCTTAACAGTTGCAACGCACTCTGATATCTTCTAAAAAGGGGGCTGGAAAACTATGGCCCATGGGCTAACTTTGGGCTATGGCCTCTTTTTGTATGGCCTGTAGGCTAAGAATGGTTTAATATTTTTAAAGGCTTGTAAAAAAACAAAACGAAACAGGAAGAATATATCCCATGAAGTCTAGAATAGTAACTATCTGGCCTCTTGCAAAACCAGTTTGCCGACCCCGCTCTATTTTATTCGACTCTATACTATTCTGTTCCGTTTTATCCATTCTACTCCATTTCGGCATTCTAAATGCTAGCTGCATTTACTAAATTTATCTCCCTCATCTGCTGATGGAAAAACTCTGCATCGACGTGAGCTTCAGTTTTTTCACTAGATGAAAGGATGGAAAGGTGGATGAAGAGACAGTGGACTGACAGATGGACTAGAGGAGGCAGGGGAACAAAGGGAAGAAGGTCCCCTTATCCTGTGACACCTCAGCCAAGTAACGTCCCACCTCTGAGTCTCAGATTCCTCAGCTGAGACCAGGACTGCCGCCGACCAGTCTCTCTAGGCTGCGCTGAGGGATCCTGTCCATGTCAGTTTTTCTGATGGATCCATTCCTGACATCCCTAGGAGATGCTGGGCTCTGGCCTGTCCGCCATCGGACCTCCACCCCCTCTGCCACACAGCCCCTTCGGCCCTTCCCATCCGGCCAGACCCTCCCCTCCTCCTGCCAGAGTCCCCAGCTCCTATGCTGCTGCCACCTCTGCAGCCCTCTGATGGGGCTCTTCTCAGATGCCTCCTCCTTGCAGCCCCTGGCAAGTCTCTAGCAGAATTCATTTATTTTTCTATGCACAGGCTTTGGAGCCTCCAAAACTCTGGGTCCACGTACCAGCTCAGCTTCTGGGAGTTCCTGGGCAGATCCCTGCCCCTTTTGGAGCCTCAGACCCCTTGTCTAGGAAATAGGTGTAACACAGGTAGCGCCATAGTCAGTCAGATGTCGAAACCCACATGCAGAGCTCCCGGCACGTGGCTGGCCCCAAGTGGCCTCAAGGGTCTCCTCTGGTGGCTGGGCAGGGGTCGGGTGGTCTGTGGGATACACCTTGTTCTGGGCCCAGCCATGGCCCTGACCTGGAGACTAGAAACCTGGGTCGTCCCCGATCGCCACCCCTGCCTCAGGTACTTGCTTGCTGTGTCTCAGCTTCTCTGTCTGTGTACAGGGGACGGTGCTGCTGGCCTGGCCATCCGCATAGGGCTTTTCAGTTTACAGAGAATTATTATATTCAGTCCCCCTAACGGGACTCTGGAGTGGGCGCTGCCACAGTCCTTTTACAGATAAAGAAAAAGAGGCTCAGAGAGGGGAGAAGGGCAGAGGTGAGATTCAACCTGCATGAAACTCCCCTCCCCCAGCCCAGGGAGCATCCAGCTCTGCTGTAAAATGGGAGGGGGAAGTGGCTGAGTCCTCATGAAGCACCTACTCTATGCCTTTGGACACCTTCCCTCTGGGGCTGTGGTGAAGCGTCCCAAACGCCAAAGAGGTAGGTACAACTGTTCCCATTTCACAGATGTGGAACCAATGCAGAAGGTACACGGACTGCCCCAAATCACACATCCAGGGAAGGAGAGGGCCCTGAATTTCAGAGCTCCTCCCTCTGCCCTTTGCTGCCTCAGGTCTAGAAGGATCTAAAGGCACCATGTGAATGTGGGTGACAATTGCCTCCACCAAGCCCCCTCCCCAGAAGGCCTTGGACGCTGGGAAAGTCAGTCATGGCCTGTCCTCTCCTCATTGCCTAAATGAAGCTCCGTATTGAGGTAGGGGTACAGACCAGGGCCCTCTCACCCTGCCCGACTGTCCTATTGCGGGGACACCCCAGCATGTTTCAAGAGAAACGTCCTCATCTGGTTCTGATTCATTTATACTTAATTAATCAACATGTTGTTTTGTAAGAGTCACTTGAGATCCAAGAACCGTTCTCAAGCCTTTTCTTTTAGTCTTTCTTGTCTTGGAAAGAGAAAAATTAGGTTTCATCAAAAAACAGTGATGCTGGAGCTTGAGGAAGCATGGGTCTGTGGGAACCAGGCCCCGAGTGTGACAGCTCAGCCTGGGCGGCTGCTGGGCCCAGCGAGTGTTCCTCTTGACCTTGAAGAGGAGGCCAAAGGCTGGGCCAAGCACTCGGGCACGCAGGGGAGGTAGGAGAGGGCCAGGGAAGGGCATCTCTCCACACTGGCAGCTCCTCAAGGACAGGCCCCAGGTCTGTTCACCTTGGCACTCCCAAAGTTCCCAGCACAGAGCCCGGCGCACGGTCTGCCCTGTAATGCTTGTTGAATGAACAAGGGGAAGAGGGAGAGAGAAAGGAAGGGAGGAAGGGAGGAAGGAAGGAAGGGAGGGGGAAGGGAGGGAGAAAAAAGAAAAGAAAACGAAAGGAAAGGAAAGAAAAGACACTGCCAATACCTAGGTGCCTTCAGAACACATTCTCCTGCCAAAGTTAGACCAGAATGTCAAAACTGGTAAGACCCTCAGGGATCTCATGTGCAATTTTCCAAGCAGCTGTCTTACGAAAAATGGTCTCTAATCTGTAACTGGTTTGGGAAAGGTCCCACTCTCTATCCTCAGCCTCTTCACTATGAATCCTCTGATAAGTCCCACAGTTAAGAAATCTGCTAAAGCCAGCATCTCTCATACCTATTTGGCCAGGACTCCTATGACCACCTTGCAGAAGATGCTACAGGAAGCCTTCTGCTACCCCCCCACCTCCACTCCAGTGCCAATGGGGAAACCAAGGCTGTGGGCAGCGGGCAGGTGGTGGTGGGGAATCCACTTACCCAAAGGGGTTGGCGGTTGGACTGAAATCCAAGGCTATCTCCATTGCACCTGACTGATAAATGGAGCCACAAGCCTCTTTCTGAAGATGCTGCGCTGGACATGCATGTGTCCCAGATGCAAGAGATCACCTGCCGTGGGGAGGGGTGCCAATAGCCCCCTCACCAAATGGTGGCTATGTAAGGCGCAGCCATGCCCGACCTCACTGAGCAACTGGGGATGGGGGGAGGGACTGGAAGTTTTCTTTTTCTTTATTCTTTGTGTGTGTGTGTCTTTTAGAACTGACTGAGAAGCATCTTAAAGATCTTCTAAACCAGCTCCTCTTCAGATGGGGAAAGTGAGGCTCTGAGAAGAGAAGACCAACACAGCTCAGGAGATATCTTCTCAGCGTCATGTCAGATGGATTGAGATTCAAGCCTGCTTTGCTACTAACCCTCTGTGCAACGCTGGACAAATCAATTTTCCTCTCTGAATCTCAGTTTCCTTGTCTAGGAAATAAGCATCCCCCCAGCCTCACTAGGCTGTTATGAGAGGGAAAGGACGCAATGGACAGGAAAGGAGAATGACTATTGTACTTGACTACTCATGTAACATACACACTAACTCATTCAGTCTTACCCACATCTGCCCTGTGAGTTGGATACTGAAGATTATTATTTCTATTTTAAAGAGGAGTCGCTGAGGAGACAGTTTTTATTTATCTATGTTTTTTGTCTTTTTAAGAACTGAGAAAGATCTTAGAGAGCTTCTAAAAGACCGTCAGATGGGTAAACTGAGGCTCAGAGAGGCAAAGTGACTTCCCCAAGGTCACTCAGCTGGTAACTGGGGAAGCAGGGATTTGAACACGGCAGGCTGACTCCAGAGCCCATGACCGTAACTACTATACAAGGGCCATTCACAGAGCAGTGTCCCCATGAGGTCCCAGATGCCCCCCAGCTCATGTGAAGCCCACCCACCTCTCCTCTCCCTGGATCCCTCTGTCCAGTCACACCTGGAGCTGGAGTCCTTCACACCACAGTCTCTCTGTCCCACCCAATCCCACCCCCAATTCTCCCACAGCCTCTCTCTGCCTCCTGTTTCACTCCAGGAGTGACTGTGTCCATTTAGGGCTTTTTCACTCAGGTGGACTAGAATCCCCCAGAGGGAAGACTCTCATTCTCTTTCGCACGTAGCCAAGCTCAGACCTCACACCAGAGCTGCAAAGAAAGAAGACACAGTGTCTTCATTCACCTGCTGGTCAACTTAGCAAAGTTATTTAGCCTGTCTGAGCCTTGGCACCTGGATTTTAGAATGGGATAAGCCCTACATCATGAGGGTGTAGTGGGGATTCCCTCCGTGAGTAGAAAACCCTGGGCACAGTGGCTGGCTGTTGATTCTCAGACTGCCATCCGGAGGCCAAAGGGCTGCCGGCTCAGGTATGGGACTTGCTCACCTTCCTCGGCCTCCCAGGCTCTGCCAACACTGGCTCTGCAGGGACAGCCTCAAACCCACCACCTGAGGATGTTTTGACTCCTTCAGGGAGGGGCTGTGGCACAGGGCCCCGAGGTGAGAGTGCAAGGGGCCCCTGGCTTTGTGCCCCAGGTACATTTATGGTCTGAACCTTGATACATCCTCCTAGTGGCCCTAGGAGGTCAAGATGGAAAAACTGAGGCTCTTAGAGGGGCTGGACGTCTTCCAGGTCATCCCAGAATAAATGTCTTCAAACTCAGGTCTCTCTAAGCTCATGCAGCTCATGACCTCACCAGAGGGGAACCCACCAAAAATTACTGGCTTCTTGAAAGTGATGTGGGGGATCAGGGTCTATAATGGGGCTGAGACCGGGGCATCTGGACTCCCAGCTCAGGGCCCTTTATGTCACCTCCTGGCTCAGTATGGATGCTTGGGATGATTTCTGAGCCACTAACTCTGTCCCCTAGGCCCTGCGACTTCTAGCCTGCCACCTGAGGCTTCCTGTCTCTGCAAAAGTCACTTCCCTCCGCGCCCCCCCCCCCAACAATGCTGTGATTATAGGGAGCGGGGGCAATGAGAGAGCCCTGGCAGCTCCTTCCCTCCCTGGAGAGCCTCTTGGTCCAGCTTGCCCCACGGGTGCCCTGGGGCCTCAGTTTCCCCATCTGTAAAGTGGGATTGACAGCTGTCTGGAAGAGTTAACAGCCCCGGGCGTCGGGCAGCAGGCAGATGCCCCAAGGGCGACCCCCCTGACTATCCCGCGGCGTCTTCCCGGCCACCCTGCCGGCTGCCCCTCGTACCTTGCTTCTTCCTTCGGTTCAGGGGGAGCATGTCCACGGCGTGGGCGACGAGCAGCAACAGGCAGAGTGGCGCCCGCATCTGGGCAGCCTGGTCTGGGCGGGGGCGCGGGGCTCCCTGGGAGGCCCGACGGCCCAGCGGCTATCGGCGGCGGCGGCGGCACAGCGGGCGCGGGGGCTGCTCGGGGCGCGCCGGGAGCATCCGCGAGTGCGGGGTCGGTCCCGCCGCCAGGGACCCGCAGTCAGCCCAGGGGCCGACCTCCAGGTCTAGAGAGGACGTCGGCGGGGCTGGGAGGGGCGGGCGGGGAGGAGCCAGCGAGGCGGGGGCGGTGCATTAACCCGCTTGGGGAAGGCGCGCGGTGGGGTTGGAGGGGGTCTCCCGGCCAGGTCGGTCTGTCACGCCGTGCGCGCTCTGGCGTCGTTCCCTCGCCCGGTACTGTCCCGTGGCATACACAGGTACGGTCCTCCACGCCACACACAGAGGTACAGACGCGCGGACGCCAGGTGATCCCCTCCTCTCAGCATCTCCCTCCACCCCACTGTCCGCCTCGGATTTTCTTTTTCCGCTTTCTCTGTTTCCTCTTTCTCCTAAGCCCCGAAGTGACCAGCACCTGATAAATTAGCCAGTGAAGGGGCCCAGGACCTGAACTGTGTTTCCTCCAGCCTCGTCTACAGGATGGGAGCAGCTGGTACAATTGTAACGCTTTCAGAGACAAATCCCTCCTTCTCCCCAACAAACGGTGCGCCCTGCCTCCGGCCACCTTGCCGCTAAAAGCAGTGAGAGTGAAAATAATACTGCCTGTCGCCTTGAGGCCTGTGTGCTTGGCGGCGTTCTAAGCACTTTACGCATAATATAATCTTCAAAATAACCCAGCGAGGTTCTATTCCGATTAGCTCCACTTTACAGGGGAGGAAAGGGAAGCTCAGAGAGGCCAAGTGACTTGCCTAAGGCCACACAGCAGGGCAGTGGTTTGTCTGGGTCCAGTGTCCACCCTTTTAGCCACTGCTTGGGGCACAGAGGAATTTACCCTTGACAGTCTCTTGCTGACTAATTATCCTTCCTTTATCCTGTGTGTGTAGTTTGATTTAAAAAAAAAAAGGGAGGTAAATGCCGGCATCTCCTTCTCCAGCCCCTTGACCTCATCCTTAGTAAGGTCCCCAGTATAATGAGGACATTTGAGGGCATGTCGGGGGAGGGAAACACAGAGAGTGAGGCAGCTCTGCCCTGGCTGTTCTTCTGTAGGGCTCCACGAATACTGACAAACAACATCCTAGGGGTCTTGGTGGAATGTCAGAGCCACCCCCCCCCCCCAAATGGCTCCATTCCACAGGTGGGGCTACTGAGACCTCGGGATTGGAGGTGCCTAGCTCAGGCAGCCCAGCAAGTCTAAGGCAGAGGTGGGATGGGCACCCAGGTGTCCCAGCATGGTCCCCATCCACCAGACCCTACAAAGCCCTCTTGTTCTGACTTCTTTGATCTCTGTCTTCCCCTCTACCCCACCTTTCACCCCTTTAATCCCAGATCTCAACTCCTTGCAGTATTTCACAGACACCTCCAAGCCTCTCACACCCCTGAGCCTTTCATGAGTGGCCTCTCCATGGAATGTAGGTCTACATCCCATCCCCATCCCCACTGACTCATTCAGGACCCAGTCCTGAATATGCCCCTCATCCAGAAAGCCTTCCCTGATTCTCAGGCCAGGTCCAGTGTCTCCTCTGGGCTCCCACAATCTCTTTATTACAGCTTGTATCACAGCAGGTGGTAACTATGGATTTGTCTGTCCCTTCCTCTGAACTGTCAACTCTTTAAGGCCAGAGATGAGGTCATATTGGGATGCCTGGAGCCTAGCTCATGCTGGACACAGAGCAGGTATGCAACATGTTTGTAGAATGAATGAATGAATGAGTTCTCCAGATGCAGGAGTCTCCCAGCTTATACATGGAATTTGGGTACTTGGAGAAATTAGGTGACCCTAGAAGTTCAAACTTTAAGAAGTTTGAAAGTCAGCCCCTACCCAGCCACCACCGGTCCTGAAGTCTCCGGAGTCCAGAGCAGGCCATCCCCCAGGTGAGCAGGGCTGGGGAAGGGCAGGGTGCATAGGAGTCAGGCAGAGGCTGGGGCCACTTAGTAGCCACAGAGCTCTGCAGCCTGTAGCCTCTCACCTCTTCTCGCCTCCACTCCCTCTGCTCCACCTACACCGCCCCCCCGCCCCCCGCCTTCTTCTGCTTCTCAAACTCTGCCATGTGTCCCCAGCACGGCTTTTTGCTGTTACCTCTGCTTGGAAAATTCTTCCTCACATATCCTCAGGGCCTGTCTCCACTCAAGGTTACCTCCTCTGAGGGGCCCTCTCTGATCACTCCAGACAAAATGGATGCCTGGGCCCTTTATCCCCTGGTCCTGCTTTATTGTCCATAGTACCGAGCACCACCAGGCCTGTTCATGTTTGTAATTTGCCTGTTTGTGAATTCCATGAGGGCAGGAATCTTCTGTTTTATCCTTGTGCCTGACACATAAAGTGCGAAATAAATATCTGTGGAATGAATAAAAGAATGAATGAATGTTCACTCATCCCTTCATTCATTGTGGGACGTCAACTACCTCCTATTCTCTCTCAGGGCCTCAGTTTCCCCATTCATTCAGTGGTACGGGTGGGATTTTGTGTTCTCCAAGGGCCCTTCGAATCCTTTCAGAATTTGGTATTTCCAGGGTTCTAAGAGCCAGAACTCAGGCCCCCACCCAACCTTGAGCTGCTCAGAGGGTCTTGGGTTCTCTGTAGCTGTAGAGGGCTGTCTGGGAATCCCAGCCTGCCATCCAGTCGCCTTCCCCCAACATAGGTACACAGGGAGGACATCAAGACCAGTGGTGCTGATGGCAGAATAGGAGGTGTCCACACCAGGGGCCATCAGTTAAGGAACTACCGGACACCGTCACAAATAAATGAAGATGGGTATAATGGCTGCAATGCATTATGCTCACAGTGCGTGCTCCTGATCAGCAGATCCTTCTCTGTGGGATAGCCAGGACCGAGGTTCCTTCCAGCTTGTGCTCTGCTCTCTGGTACATGGCTTAAAGCTCACTGAGGAAGGGGCAGGGCATGGAGGACCACACATTGGAGGTGAAGATCATGTCCCCCCGCATCTCACTGGCCAGAACTCAGTCATGTGCCACATCTGTCTGCAAAGGTGGCTGGGAAATATAGTCTAGCCATGTGCTCAGGGGGAAAACGAACATTTGGTGAACATCTGGCCAGTCTGCCACTCTGGCCCCATTGATGTAGTAGCTCCTGGCTGTGTCAGTTCTGGCCCCTACAAGCTCTTCTTCCTAAGCAGCCAGAGGACCTGGCTTTGCTTCCAGGTGAAGCGCAAACTCCTCCTCAGAGCTACAGGGGCTGCTGGATGGCCCCTGCTAGAGTGACCAACTTTCCTGGTTTGCCAGGGATTGAAGAGTTTCCTGGGATGCAATGTTATCTCATGTATAGTTTCATGTAGCCGCTACCACATCAAGATGCCTAACTGGACCATCACAAGACTTGCTCTCTCGTGCTTTCCTTTAGGATCCCACCCACTCCCTCCCCTCCACCCTAACCCCTAGCAACCACTAATCTGTTCTCCATTTCTATAATTATGTTGTTACACTTATGTTATATAATAGAATCATGCAGCATGTGTCCTTTTGAGACTGTCTTTCGTCACTTAGCATAATTTCCTTGAGATTTGTCCAAGTTATTGCATGTATTGACAGTTGCTTTTTATTGCTGAGTAGTATTCCATGATATGGATGTATTATAGTTTGTTTAACCATTCATCCACCAAAAGGCATTTGAATAATTTCAGGTTTTTGGTTATTAAATCTAAAGCAACTGTGGATGTTTGTATACAAGTTTCTGTGTATCCTCTTCGGCAAAAACGTCTGTGCATGTCTTTCTGCACATTTTTAATTAGATTTTTTTATTGTTGCATTTTAAGACTTCTTTATTCTATATGTTATTTGCTAATATTTTCTCCTAGTCCATAATTTGTCCTTTCATTCTCTTACCAGTGTCTTTCATAGAGCAGAGGTTTTACTTTTGATGAGGTCCACTTTATCAATTTTTCCTTTTATGGATCATGATTTTGGTGTTAAATCTAAAAACATTTGCCTGGTCCCAAGTCTCAAATATTTTCTTCTATTTTTTTCTAGAAGTCATATTGTTTTACATTTAAGTCGATGATCTATTTCAAATTAATTTTTGTATAAAGGGTGAGGTGTAAGTCAGGTTCTTTTTTTGCCTGTGGATGTCCAGTTACTCCAGTATTATTTGTTGAAAAGGCTGTATTACCTCTATTGAATTGCTTTTGCTCTTCTGTCAAAAATTAACTGGGTATATTTGTATGGATCTATTTCTAGGTTATCCATTTTGTTCCATGAACTATGTGTTGTTCTGGCTGCCAGTACCACATTGTCTTGATTATGGTAGTTTCATAAGAAATCTTGAAATTGGGTAGACTGATCCTACCCATTTTATTCTTTTTCAAAACTGTTTTAGCTATTCTAGTTCCTTTGCCTTTCAATATAAATTCTATAGAAATTTTGTCTATGTCTTCAAAAAATCTTGTTGGGAATTTGATCAGAATTGCATTAAGTATGTATATCTATTTGGGGAGAATTGACATCTTGACTATGTTGCGTCTTCCAATCCATGAACATGATATGTCTCTCCATTTATTAAGATCTTCTTTGATTTTTAAAAAAATCAATGTTTGGTCATTTTCAGCATATGCATATGTTTTATTAGATTTACACCTAAGTATTTCTTTTCCTTTTTTTAAAAGCAATTGTGAATGGTACTGTAGTTTTAGTTTTGCTGCCTCACGTGTTCATTCCTAGTATATAGAAATGCAACTGATTTTTTAAAAACTGAAGTATAGTTGAGTTACAATGTTGTGTTAGTTTCTGATGTACAGCAAAGTGATTCAGTTATATATATGTATTCTTTTTCATATTCTTTTTTATTATAGGTTATTACAAGATATTGAATTTAGTTCCCTGTGCTATACAGTAGGACCTTGTTGTTTATCTGTTTTATATATAGTATTTTGTATCTGCTAATCCCAAACTCCTAATTTATCCCTCCCACCCCCATTTCCCCTTTGGTAACCATAAGTTTTGTTTTCTATGTCTGTGAGTCTGATTCTGTTTTGTAAATAAGTTCATTTGTATCATATTTTAGATTTCACATATAAGTGATATCATATGATGTTTCTCTTTCTCTGTCTGACTTACTTCACTTAGTATGATAAAATCTAGGTCCATCCATGTTGCTGCAAATGGCATTATTTCATTCTTTTTTATGGCAAATTCAGATATATATATATCACATATTCTTTATCCATTCATCTGTTGATGGACATTTAGGTTGTTTCCATGTCTTGGATATTGTAAATAGTGCTGCTATGAACACTGGGGTGCATGTATCTTTTCGAATTAGAGTTTTCTCTGGACATATGCCCAGGAGTGGAACTGCTGGGTCATAGGTAGCTCTATTTTCAGTTTTTAAAGGAACCTCCATACTGTTTTCCATAGTGGCTGCACCAACTTACATTCCCACTAACAGTGTAGGAGGGTTCTCTTTTCTCCACACTCTCTCCAGCATTTATTGTTTGTAGACTTTTTAATGATGGCCATTCTGACTGGTGTGAGGTGATACCTCATTGTAGTTTTGATTTGTGTGTCTCTGATAATTAGCGATGTTGAGCATCTTTTCATGTGCCTATTGGCCATCTGTATGTCTTCTTTGGAGAAATGTTGTTTAGGTCTTCTGCCCATTTTTGATTGGGTTAATACAACTGATATTTATGTGTTGCTCTTTTATCCTGCCACATTGCTGAACTCACTCATTAATTCTAGGAGTACTTTAAAAAAGATGTTTAGGGCTTTTCAAAGTAGACAATCATGTCACTTGCAAATAAAATAAAAGTTATTATTTCTTTCTTTCTGATTTATGTTCCTTTTATTTCCTTTTCCTGCCTTGTTGCATTGGCTAGAACTTCCAGCACTGGCTGAACAAGAGTGATCCTTGCTTTGTTCCCAATCTTAGTGGGAAAGCATTCAGTCTTTCACCATTAAGTATGATGTTAGCTGTAGATTTTCTGTAGATGCTCTTTATCAAGTTGAGGAAGTTCCTCTCTATCACTGCTATTGCTATTGCTATTTTTTCTGAGAGTTTTTATCATGAATTGGTGTTGGATTTTGTCAAATGCTTTCTTTGCATCTATTGATATAATCATGTGATTTTTCTTTAGCCTGTTGATATGGTACATTCATTGATTTTTGAATGTTGAATCAGCCTTTCCACCCTCGAGTAAATCCCACTTGACCATGGTTTATGATTCTTTTTATATATTACTGAATTCTACTGGACAATATTTTATTAAGGATTATTGCAGCTATATTCATGAAGGATATCGATCTCTATATATTTTTGTGTACTGTCTTTGTCTGGTTTTGGTATTAGGATAATACTACCCCAGTAACACCAGAAGAACAAAGCAGGCCAGAAGAGAATTGCAAGGGCTCTGGAAACCAAATGGTCGTTGCAACTACAGCCCCCAAAGTAGGTGAGAACCTATATGCTATACCTAAACAGTGAGACTGCATGCTAAAATGAAAGATTTAAATAGGACCTGGAGTTTTCTAACATAATAGCCCAAATGTCCAGGATATATAGAAAATTACCTGTCATACCAAGAACCAGAAAACCATAGTTTGAATGAGAAAAGACAATCAGCCAATGCTAAACCATGGTGATTCCGATGTTGGAATTACCTGACAAGGATTTTAAAGCAGCCATCAAAAAAAAAAAATCCTTTGAGAAGAAATTATACAGTCTTTTGAAAAAAATGGAAGGAGAAAATCTCAACAAAGAAATAGAAGTTACAAAAAAGAACCCAAAAGAAATTATAAAACTGAAAAATACAGTAATTGAAACAAAAACTTTGCTAATAGACTCAGTAGCAGAGTGGAGATACCCAGTGATGGACAAATACCCCCACTCCCTCCTTCAGTAAGTGAGAGAGCCTGAGGCACGTTCTATGCTGTCTCCCAGAACTCTCCAGCACGGTTGAGCTCCAATTGTGCCCAGTGGTAACTGTCTTGATGAGCCATCCTTCATGGGCTGCCTTTCGGTCCTGTTTCACTCCTTATTCTCATTCTTGTGTTTCTCAAGATCAATTCCCAGATAAACGTCCTGAACTCCAATCTGTGTCTCAGGGTCTGCTTCTCAGCAACCCCAAACCAAGACAGTATTTTACTAATTCTGTCCTGACTGCTTCTGAGGCAGTGCAGGTAAAAGCAATGCCTAAGCCAGAGTAAATCTTCACTAATAATTTCCATTGTCTATACCTCGGTTTCACCATCTGTAAAAGAGAGGCACTGAACGCCCACCTTCCTCCACCAGACTTCGTCTTGTTCTCCTCTTAAATCACAACCTCTGCAACCCCTGTCTTCCTTCTTCACTTTGTCTGGCTTTTCCCAAGGGAAGGCAAGCAGCCTTGGCCCTGGAATGCTCAGGCAAACAAAGGAGCTGCTTCAAGTCAGCCACCCCTCCCTCACCAACCCCAGTGGAATCACAGCCTCCATGGTAGGCTGGGTTGTTGTTTTTAATACCAGTGTGAAATAAATTGAAAAATTACCCATAAAATACAGGTTTTCAGCAGCTGGCCCGAAATTTCTTTCCATAAACAAGTTTAAAGAGATGCCTTAATGCCGCCCACCAACTCCTCCCCCGAGCCTTTTATGTCCCTGTGTAGGAGTGGGGTCTGCTGGCTCAGCCTCCTGGGCACAGGCAGGCTGCTGGGGGCCATGGGTCATCCTTAGGCCTTTTGCTGACCCGCATCTCTTACCCCTGTCTGTTCCATGAAGAATCCCCCGGACTCATCCCCCACCCTAGTTCCTATACACAGCATAGACTTGGGAGCCAAACTGCCTGGGTTTGAACCAGAGATTTCCTGTGTATTAAGTGTGACTTTAAGCAAATTACTTATTTCTGCCTCAGTTTCCTCCTCTGAAAATAAGGATGATATTAATACCTACTTCTTAGGGTTGTTTGAGGATTAGGTTAAATATACATGAAGCTCGTAAAACAGTGCTTGGCACAAGGCCATGCTGTGTAACTGTTAGCTATTATTAGTTTTACAGACCGAAGAGAAAGTGGGATAGAAGATGGAGTAGGAGGCTTAGTGACATTTAGATTTTTCCACAATAAGCCTTGTTTGGGGTTTCCTCTGGGGTGTTTATATAAACATCTGTCCAGTGCCCTACAGTTTGCAAAGCTTGCTGACATCTACTATTTCATCTGGCCTGACATTTAACTATGGAAGGATTCAGGACACCGGTTATGGTTAGCCCAGGTTACAGAAGAGGAAAGTGAGGCCTCGTAGGTGGACTGACTCACCCAAGGTCTCAGGAAGTGATAGACCCCTATTTGGTCGTTCAGGGACCCAAGATGAATCCTGTTCCTGGTCGTAACATTGAACCCTGATTCTCTCATCATAGACTGAGCCTTGGTCCTTCATCACACACCGATACTTGACCCTGATCTTAGGCTGAATCATAATCCTGGTCCCAGGTGGGGCTTTGACCCCATTCTTTTTTTATATAAATTTATTTATTTTATTTGTTTATTTTTGGCTGCATTGGGTCTTCGATGCTGCGCACGCGCTTTTCTCTAGTTGTGGCGAGCGGGGGCTACTCCTCGTTGCGGTGCACGGGCTTCTCATTGCAGTGGTTTCTCTTGTTGAGGAGCACGGGCTCTAGGCACACGGGCTTCAGTAGTTGTGGCTCACAGGCTCAGTAGTTGTGGCTCGTGGGCTCTAGAGCGCAGGCTCAGTAGCTGTGGCGCATGGGCTTAGCTGCTCCGTGGCATGTGGGATCTTCCCGGATCAGGGCTTGAACCTGTGTCCCCTGCATTGACAGGTGGATTCTTAACCAGTGTGCCACCAGGGAAGTCCTGACCCCATTCTTGATCATGGACTGAGTCCCAGACTAAGCTACCATCTTGGATTTGGTCAGAACCTTGAATGTTGTTTCACAGTAGACCCTGACTCCAGCCTCCGACTGAGCCTGATCCTGTGACACGCTGAGCCCTGATCCTTCTTATAGACTGAGTCATACCCCGGGCCCCATACTGACTTATGATCTTGGTTTCATACTGACCCCCTGCTTTGGCCCCAGACAGAGCCCCCAGTGGGGTCTCTAACCTGGGACTCCAGATCTAGCCTCATCCTGGATCTGCTGTATGAATCCAATTTCCCATCTTCCCCAGGCTTCAGTCCATCTCCCAGAAAAGGATGGAAAAGAAAACTGCTCTCAGCACCCTTTGGAGAAGGTGCAGGCATCAGAGCAGGATTTACAACCTATTACTGGAGGCAAGATCCGCATATCCTCTCCTGTGTTTGCAAACCCTGTAAACCCCACCTGGGGGCAGCCTCAAAGACCCAAGTCCTCCTGATGCCAGAACTCTGAGGAGTTCTATTGTTTGGGTGGTTTTCAGTTCTGATTATTTAATACAGTCGTTCCTGGTTTTACACTCACAGCCTTTGTCCGCTAGGATAGGGTTTTTCGTGTTCCTGCGGTTGAAGTTGTAACACGTTTTCAAACAAAGGGGAAATGTTTCAAACAATAGTGAAAATATTTCTAAAACATGTTCACAATCAAGTTGATCTCTCAGTAATTGGCTGGGGGAGAGAAGGGAAGGACAAAGAGAAGTTTTGCATAGTTGGGGGCAGCAGATCTCTGGTGGGCTGGGGGCAGGGGTGCTGGGACCAGCCTTGGCTCTGGGAAGATGAGGGAGAACTGAGTGCAGAAAGGTGGAGGAAAAAGCCAAGGTTCAGGCCTCTAAACTTTCCCACTCTGGGAGGAGCTGAGAGCCAGAGCCTCTTACTTTCTGTGCACCCTTAAATCTGAGCCTCACTTTTCTCATCTATGAAATGGAGATAATACATGCCCAAGGAGGACTCTGGAGATCAACAGATAACTGCAGAGCACCCAGACAAGTGCTGACCCTGGGAAGGTGCAAATTACAGCAGGTGGTGCCACCATTATTATTTATATCCATTGTTTGTCAGCTGAGAGGCGGCGGAGCTTGGTGACACATGGAGGCTGGCATCCAACTGCCTGGGTTCAAGTCCTGATTCTATCACTTACTACTCATGTAACCTTGGGCAATTTGCTGAACTCCTCTGTGCCTCAGTTTCCTCGTCTGTAAAGTGGGGATGGTAATCAAGTTATTGTGAGGATTAAGTGAGTTAATACCTGCAAAGCACTTAGAACGGTGCCTGGCACATCGTAAGTGCCTAATAAGTGTTAGCTATTACTATTTGTTCAAACAATATTTCATGCAGCCCTATTATGTGCCGCTTTTAGGGATAGAAAAATTACTTCACGTGAAGTGCAGTGAGGGACACTGGGCCCCCAAGTTTTCTTGACCCATATCCCCTGTCTCGATTCCAACCTTTAGGAGTCGGATAATTGATTGATTGATTCATTCATTCATTACCTAACACCAACTGTGTGCCAGGGAGCGGTGAGAGTTAAAGACACAAAGTCCTCATGGCCTGGTGGGGAGCAGAGAGGGAAAGCAGGCAATTACAACAAAATTGGATAAATTCTAAAGTGCAGGCATGTTGGAGGGGTGGTGGAGACCCCGGGAAGGTGCTGGAAGGAGGCCTGCAAGAGCTGATATCTGAACTGAGTCTTAAACGGCTCCCAGAAGTTAAACATTCATTTATTCAACAAATATTTACTGAGCACTGGTCCACACGCTGAGGACTCAACCAACAACACGACAGGTCCAGATCCCGCCCTCCTGGGGCTTACAGTCCAGCAGGGGTGAGGGCGAGTGCTATGAAGAAAACGAGTGGCGTGAGGAGGCAGAGAGCGACAAGGGGTAGTCAGGGAGAGCTTCTCTGAGAGGTGACACTGGCTGGAGACCTGAATGAAGTGAGGGAGCGAGTTGTGTGGAGATCTGGGGAGAGCATTCCAGGCAGAGCGAACAGCAGATGCAAAGGGTCGGAGGTGGGAATGAACTTGGGGTCAAGGCAGTGAAGGGAGGTAGAGTGGCTAGGATGGAGGGAGCGAGGGGGTGTGCAGGAAGGGGAGCGGAGCAATGGCAAGGGTGGTGGGATTGGGGCAGGCGTGGCCTTGTCTGAGTGTATTCCCAAGGAGATGGGGAGGGGCGGGTGGCTGGGGGTGGGTGGGAAGAGAGGAAGTAGGAGCTGCCGCCCTCGAGGAGGACTGGGGAGGGACAAGCTCAGACACTGGCCTTAGAAAGGCTGGAGTTCTGGGTCTTTCCACACTCTGTCCTTAGTTCTCATAATGACCCATTTCACAGGTGGGGAAATGGAGGCCCCAGAGAGTCACACAGAGAGAATGCAGATCTGGCTGCCTCTAGCTTCCGAGCCCTGGTTCCCAGAGCTCCCCGCTGTCTTCTCTGGTGTCTGACTCCCAGCCCTAAAGATCCTCAGGACCCACAGCCTCCCCCAGCCTACAGAGTCCTCAGCCACCTCCTTCTCAGCCAGCTCAGCCAAAATTGGGCTGAGGAGGAAATGATAGGCAGCAACCTTCTGATCTTCCTCAGCCCCTTAATCCCAGTCCCTACCTGGGCCTCAATGGTCCCCCACCAATCCCTCGTGACTTCTGACCAGTTCAGCTCCTGAGAATTCTTGGCAAAGGCATCCAGTCCCAAGTCTCTCCGTCCTGCCATTTCTCCGGCTCTGTCAGTGGGTGCCCTGCCCATACCATTTGGTGTTCATCATTCAGGTACTTGCTGTCCAGAACCCAGGGCTCCAGCCACCCACCGGGCAGGCTGGGAGTGCTGGTAAGTTAACACACCTCCTCCTCGCCCCGCCCCAGGATGATACTGGGAGTTGTGGATAAGCCCGCAGCTTCCTCGCCCCTTGGGTGGGATGACTCTGTCTCCAGACTTCCCAGTGGGATTGAAGCCGGGTTGCCCAACCTGATCTTCACTCCTTCCATTCACTTCCTTTCCTTCCCTGTCTTCCTTCACTTCCTTGCTTTCTGGGTCCACTCCCAAGTAACCAATGTGCACTTGAATTCTTATTTCCAGGTCTGCTAAGACAACGACCATGACTCGTCAGATTTGCCTGTGAAATAGCTCTCAAAACAGCCCCTTCTGTCCATCACCTCTGTGACTGCTTACCCCACGCATCCGGCACCCCTGACTGCATACACGTGAAGGCCTCCCAGGTGGTCTTCAGCTTTACCCCTGCCCTCTACCCCCACCCCCACTCCCACCCGGCCCCAGGAAGCCAAAGAGATCTGATATAAAGAGAACCAGGTCATCTTCTCCTGCTTAACACCTGCCATGGCTGCCCCTGGTTCTCCCCTTATCATGGCCCACAAGGCCCACAGGATCCAGCCCTGCTGGCCGCTTCTCTGTCTCTCTGCCCCAGGCCACACAGGTTGCCTTCCTGCTCTTTAAACACACCTGTTCATTACCATCTCAGGGCCTTTGCTCTTGCTGTCCCCTCTGCCTGGAACACTCCCCAGATCTCCAATGGTGAGCTCGTTCTGGTCCTCCTGGGCTCATCTTGAATGCCACCTCGCCAGGGAGGCCTTCCCTGACCACGCAGTCAAATACACCCCGTCCCTCATCACCATGCTCCATCCCCTTAGGCTGCTTCGTTCCCTTTATGCCTTTCCCACCATCTGAACCGATCTTGTTGATTTGTTGTCTTGCTGACTGTGCGCCCCCAAAGCAGGGGCCTTGTCTGCACACCTTGGGCTTCTTGCCCCAGGCCCTTGGCCAGCTTCCTTGTTTAGCTGTGGGTTTGGTGATGTCCCCGCCCTCCTGGAGTTGATAATCTGGTTGGACAGGGGCTGCGGGAGGAAGGCAGATGAGGCACCAGTTGTGGAAAATGCCACAGGGGAAGAGAACTTGGAGAGAGAAAGTAGACAGCTGGGGGAGCAGTGGGTGCCTAGATCCTGTGTAAGAACAGAGAGCTGGGATAAGAATGATTTAAATAAGGTGCAAGTGTAACTCCTCCCACAGCAGCCTGGATGCGAGCAGCGCAGCCTGGTGAGGGGTCTGCATGGTGCGCGGCTCCCCAGGGGCTGCCCGAGAGAGCCCCCAACACATCTATCCTCCAGCGGGTGGGACAGGTCAGCCCACAACCACATGGCTATGTCCAGCCACAAGGGAGGCTGGCAAATGTGATATCATGCAGGGCAACCATGCGCTCAGCTAAAAATCAGGGGAAATATTATTCTCCAAGACAAAGGGAGATTGGGTATGGAGGCTGCCTGGTGGTCCTTGCCTCAGGCACCAGCAGGAAGCCACCAGCCCTGGCTTGCCTGTTTTCAGCATGTCTGTCTCTTGGTCCTTCTTTGTGTGAGGAGGAGGGAAAGGTGGCTGCTCGTGGTCCTGAACGAGCCTGAATCCCACCTCTGGGATCCCACCCCCTCTGCTAGTTCCCTCCTTCCCTTGGTCCTTTCTCAGCGTTTCCAGCTGGGCCCTCGCCCTCCCCCACCTCCATCTGCCTGTCTCTGGTCTCTGTCCTCTCTGTCCCCTTTGCTCTGATCTTCACTTCACTTCTCCCTCTTGTCATGAAACATCTTAGAAGTTCTGCCCACCTGTGTGGGGGCTGCTTTCTCATCCTCTTCTCTCTCCACCCTCTCTGGAGGTCTGGCCTCTCCACTCCCTGTTTACTCAGGGACCAAGCTCTTCCCACGCATCAGCTCAGACACGCTGCCCTTCCCATGGCCCTTCTGTGCTCTTTTCTCTTTCTTTTCTAACTCCTCTTGCTCTTCCCTCACCTAGCTACATTCCTGTGTCAGTTTTCAGCTCTGTTCTCCTATCTCCGCCTCCGGGGGGCTCCCAAACCCCGTCCCCAGCTGTGACATGAGGCTCCATCCGCCTGGCTGGTCCTCTCCACTTGAAGCCCTGTGGGCATGTCAAACCTGGGGTGTCTGGAACCTGACTCAGCCTCCTCCCCTGCTGGCTTCCGACCCTGGGAAGGGCCGATCCACCTCTTCACTGGGTCTGTGGGGCCAGGCCTGGTCCTTGGTACCCCCTCCTCCATCCCCAGCCCCAGCAGGGCTGGGTTGCAGTGTCTGCTGCGGCCACTTCCCCGGGCCTCAGCCTCTGACTTCCTCCCGTCAGTGCCCGCCTGCCTTCCACAGCTGCTCAGTTACTCTTTCTAACACACTACTGTAGGTGTGTCACCCTGCCTATATCACAAGCTGTCGTTGTCCCTTTGGTGTCAGTGTGCCCTTGGTGCTCGCCTTTCCATGCCCAAGGGGGCTTCCCAAGACATCTGCAACTCTCTGCCCGAGGCCAGAGGTGCCGGGGAATCAAGGGTCCCCCCGCGCCTTTGGCCAACGACTAATAGGATTTGATGGGTAGATACGCAGCTCCCAGCCCTCAGCTGGGATGCCTCTTCGTTGTGTCTCTCACTGTCTCCCAGAGGTCCCCGGCTGAGGTCCAGTTGGGGTTGAGCTCTCATAGCCCACATCAACAACCTGCTGGATTATTTTGGTTGTCTTTCCTTCCAGGCCTCACTTCCCTCTCTTCACAGTGCTTCCTGGAGTCACCTCCCAAATTAACCATTTGCTTCGTTCCTCATCTCCGTGTCTGCTTCACGGGGAACCCAAAACAACTCACCCTCTTCTGTTTAGAAATAGAACACAGATCTTCAGTGGCTTACCCCAGTGGACCCATTGTCTCTGGGTCACAGAATTTTATGAAAGTGACAGCATCTCTCCCCAGAGCCCATCTGTGGAGCCCCTATTTGAGAAGCCCTGGTCTCCAGGATGACATCCAAGCCTGGCCTTTAAGGCCATCAATGCACTGACCCCACCACACGTGTCTGCCCTTCCACACTGGGCTCATGCTGTTCCCTCTGGTCTGAAATGACTGTCCTTTGCTTAATGAGTTGTACCTACCCTCAAGATTCAGCTCAAATCACCTCCTCCAGGAAGCCTTGCAGACTACATTAACCCTTGGAGTGTTCCCACAGCCCTAAGTGTCTGCTTCCTACTTGTGGCACAAATAGTGTCTTGAGTTTTACGTGGTTTGTTTCTCCAGCAAATAGTTAGGTAAGCACTTTCTCTGAGAGCTGGGAGAGCCAAGAATGGAAGTGAATCAGCACAGACCCTCCCGTGAGGTCTGAGCAATCCAGTGGAGAGGATGTACAGGAGATGGCATTCCAGGTAAGACCATCAACTCTAAGAAGAAAGGGACCATTTTTATACACCGTGAGAAATGCATGAATCATTTATTTTAGTGGCTTAAAGCAGGGGTTGACAAACTATGGATCAGAGACTGAGACCGACCCGCTACTTTTTATTACCAATAAAGTTTTATTGGAAAACAGCCACATTTATCTATGGCTGATTTTGCTCTCGAATGACAGAGTACTTATGACAGTGACCACAAGGCCCACAAAGACTAAAATATTTACTATCTGGACTTTTACGGAAAAAGTTCACTGACCCCTGGCTTAAAACACCAATAATTATTTATTATTTCACACAGTTCCTAAGGGCCAGGAACTTGCAAATGGCTTGGCTGGCTGGTTCTGGCTCAGGGTCTCTCAGGAAGTTGTTGTCCAGATGTCAGCTGGGACAGCACTCACCTGAAGATTTGGCTGGGACCAGAGGGTCTGCCTCCAAGGTGGCTCACTCACATGGCCAGCAAGCTGGTGCTGGCTGTCGGCTGGGCATCTCAGTTCCTCTCCACGTGGGCCCCTCTGCAGGGCTGCTTGAGTCTCCTCACTACATGGCAGCTGATTTCCCCAGTGAAGGGTTCCATGCTAAGCACTTTACACACAGTCTCATTTAATCCCCACAACATCCTTAAGGGCCAGAAATGATTATTATCTACATTTCTCAGATGAGGAAACCAGAGTTCAGAGAGAGGAAGCAACTTGCTCAAGTCAGGGACAGAGCTAGGACTCAGCTTCAGGTCCCTCTGGCTCCAAAGTGCTACTCCTAACTACTGGGCTGCCTCTCTGAATCATCACAAAGTTCCAACAAAGAATCCGTGGCTGGGGATCCAGGATCATTTTGGTTTGATTTAGATCTCTCCCTCAAGCAACCAGCCAGTGCTTTTCACAACTGCCACTGGAGCTGGTGCCAGAGATGGGGGCCTACGAGGCTGAGACCTGTGCAACAGCTTCCACAGGAGACGCGTCTGTCCTTCGCTGGTTAATGAAGGGGAGGGGCCCACCATTCCTAAGCACTGTTCACATCCTTTAACCTGTTCCACCTTCACCACTTTCCGAAGCTGGCATCATCGAATCCATTTTACAGAAGAGGAAGTCGAGGCTCAGAGAGGTCATGAGCTTGCTTGAGGTCACATGGCCAGGAGGTGGCACCAAACTCACCCATATTCTACCTTTTCAACTCTACTCAGTTAAATCTTTCAAAAAATTTGAGTTCTTACTGGGTGCTGAACTCAGCGTGAGAGACACTTGTAAGCTTATGGCCAATTCTGGAGGCGAACTCCACAACCGCCCGGCAAAATCCACCATTCTCTTGATGGGGAAACAAGAGGCTCTGTGAAGGTACATCCTGCACACAGCATACAGAGGAGGGAGCTGGGATAGTAACATTCAGCTTATTTTACTACATCTCTGCATGGTAGGAAAGGGAAAGAGCCCATATTTTCCTCCACAATTTTAGTAACTTGACTTGGAGCTTGACAACAGATGTGTTCTCAGACTGTTGGCTGTAAAACGAACCAGCTTTCCCCCCTGATTGTCATTGTGTTTTGGGGAATAGAGCCTAGGACTTTGCTGTGTCCATACTGGGTCAATAACTCTCCCAAATAAGCACATCTGGTAAAAATGGGAATTAATTCATCAATAGGTTTCTTAATTGATTGATCAATTGATTTCTATGTCCTTATTGTACAAAGGGTTCGAGGCAGCTTAGGAAGAAAGCCAAGGGTGGAAACTGGTCATCTTCTGTGCTTCTTACATTCCACTCATCAAGGAATAAAAAAAAAAAATCCAGCTGCTACATAGCGGGGGAACAAATTCTTGGTATGGAAGTAATTCTGCTAAGGCTAGCCTCCTCAGAGTACATTCCAAATGCTTTTCCTATTTTCAAATTTAATTAGAAGACGTTTCTGTAATGTGAGTCATCACTTAATAATGGGGGTGTATTTATTAGGGAATGGGTGGGAAGGGGACAGGACCGTTAGACAAGTCAGATTCTAGCTCTGTGAGTCGCTCACTGGCTTTGTGATCTTGGGTGAGCCACTTCACCTCTCTGAGCACCAGTTCCTTTTGTCTGTAAATTAAGATTTAAGTGGCAACTGTTTTCAGCTTCTTTCTTGTGTTTCCACTCAGAAGTGGTTTATGCACTTGTGAGCATATGCACATACATTCCCTCCTCCCCTTTTTTCTTTACCAAATGGTACCTTACTTTTCAGTGTTTTGCATTTCACTTGCTGTGACACACCCTGGCCAGCAGTACTTAGAGATCCGCCTTTTTTCTTTTTCACAGCTGCATGAATTCCATGGTTTAGATGTGCCATCACTTATTTAATTGGATGAATGTTAGTTGTTTCTTGTCTTTTGTTATTGCAAAGGCTGCAATGCCTGTCCTTATGCAGACATCATTTTGCAAATATGAGTATGTGCAGAATAAACTAGAACTGGAATCAGTGCGGCAAAGGGGATATGTGTTTGTAACCTGCTAAATGTTGCCAAATGGCCTGACACTCCAACCAGTGTAGCAGAATTCCTGTTCCCCACTGGCCAGTCTGTCACCCAGTACTTTTCATCTAATCTGCAGTCTGTATTCCAACTTTGTCAACTGTTCCGATTATGTCCCTTATAAATTTTTTTTTTTCCACTGCAAGGTGCAGTCGTTACCCATTGTATTAGTTGTTGTGCCTCTTTAGTCTTCTTTAATCTGGAACAGTTTCTGACCTTTCTTTGTGTTTTATGACTTTGACATTTTTGAAGAATATAAATATGTTGTTTTATAGAATGTCACATCCCTCACTTTGGGTTTGTGCACTGTTCCTCATGATTAGACTCAGGTTATGCCTCTTTGGCAGAATGTCTTAGAAGTGGTGGTGTATCCTTTCCCGTGTATTACATCAGCAAACACATGGTGTCAATTTGTCCCCTTATTAGTGTTAACTTTGATCACTGGGTGAAGGTGGTGTCCTTTCTCCACCATAAAGGTATTACTTTTCCTTTTGTAATTAACTTTTAGGGATGTACTTTAATATCTTTATTAAATAGCTGTCCTTGTCAAACCCATTGTACATTTCAAATGTAAATTTCTTCATTGGGAGTGATGGGGAGCATTTGCTTCTGTATTTAGGAACCATTGGGCTTCCTTTTTATTAAATTTTGATAATGATTTTCTTTACTTAAATTTAGATTTTATTTAATTTAAAATTTACTTTATTTATTCTATTTATTTTAAAAAACCTGCATGGTTTGAGCTTAGCCCTATAGCTCTTGATCCACGATGATACTAATAATTTTTTAAAAATCCTTATTTCTCTAGCACATGCAAGTAGGATTGCTTTCCAAAAGTCATCTGGGTCTCAGGTCGAGCGATGGGCCTGGCATGCCTCGCCATTCCTGATGACAGCCAGAGGCAATCTTTGCTGCAGGAAGGGGCAGAGAAATGCCTCCTGCTGTTCCCAGGGACTGCAGCTGTCATAGGCTGTAGGTCAGAGGTGGCCCCGGCCAAGATTACAGCTTGCCCTGAGAGCCAGCCCTAGTCCTACAGTTATCACCCCCTAACCATCCCCCGATCCCCAGTCCAGGGGAAGTCCCTCTACCATTGCATCCTCTGGATGCTGAACTTTGCTCCAGAATGGTGCCCCCCCCCCCCACCAATGTTGTGCTGGCCTCAGGCTCCCAGTACTGCCCCTACTACTCCAGACTGTCCCATACCACCTTTCCCACCCAGGAGAAAGCCCAGGAGTGGCCCCAGGAGAGGAAAGTTTCCAAGGCATTTTGGCCACAGATCTCTGCTCACATAAAATCCTACTCAAAACTCCAGTT
The DNA here is from genome assembly GCF_059928025.1 of Delphinapterus leucas. NCBI lineage: Eukaryota > Metazoa > Chordata > Mammalia > Artiodactyla > Monodontidae > Delphinapterus > Delphinapterus leucas. The sequence continues at coordinate 60,815,301 of NC_143143.1, read as the reverse complement.
CATTCAACATCTCAAGTTGGAGTTGAAAACCCTTTGTAGGTTCTAATTTTTTTCACTTTGCAAGCATTCCTAGGGGTGCATGCCAACTGCCATAAAGTTTAGACAACTGCTAATGAAATAAATTATTCATAGCCAGTAAAAGGTTTAAACTCTTTCAAGTTGTGTTATGGCTAAAAATATATTTAGTGTAAGTACATTTTAGAATATTTGATTCAATTTGATTAAAAAAAAAAAGGATGCCAGGGGCCCATAGTGAGACACCCTCTCACACCTCCCCCCTGCCAAATAAATTTGGTTTTGTCTGTCTCTACACTGTTCCCTTTAGTGTTATCCTCACTTCGCATGTTATTGATGGGACTAAGTTCTCTCGCCTTTGACTGTTAGCTCTGTGAGGCAGCCTGGTCCACCATCATCTCCCCAGCTCCAAGAATATGGCCCTATCATAAAAGAAAAGATTGATACATTGGGCTACATTAAATTAAGAAGCTCCTTGAGGTAAGGTGCTCAAAAAATAGCTGTTGGATAGATGAGGGAATGAATGAATGAGTAAATGAATGAGTGAGTGAATCCGTGCTAGCTCCTTGTGAGGTCTGAGGGGTGTGACGCCTCATTTGCGCGGTGATTACAGAGTGTTTCCAGTGATTGGATCTGGAGGGAGAGCGGCTGCCCTTTGTCCCCACTTCTCATACCCCACTGATGTGGGGAGCCACTCCCACGAGACTGTGGACACCCTGAAGCCACCTCATCCTTCCCTGGGGGGTGTTTATTACGATGCTGTCTGGCAAAGTGACCAATCACATCAGTGACTCTGCCAGACCCCATGGGACTGCAATGCCCTCCCTCCACCATATCTCTGAGAGGGATAGGAGGACGCCCTGTTTTTTGTTTTTCGGTACGCGGGCCTCTCACTGTTGTGGCCTCTCCCGCTGCGGAGCACAGGCTCCGGACGCGCAAGCTCAGCGGCCATGGCTCACGGGCCCAGCCGCTCCGCGGCATGTGGGATCTTCCCGGACCGGGGCACGAACCCGTGTCCCCTGCATCGGCAGGCGGACTCTCAACCACTGCGCCACCAGGGAAGCCCGGACGCCCTGTTTTTAAGGGGGCTAACCTGGGCTCCAGGGGTGGGGATGGGGGAGGCCTTCCTTGTGGCCGGCTGGTATTTAATGGGAAGGTCCTGGGACCACGTCTGGACGTCGGCTTCCATCACCTCTAGGGGTGCTCCTGCCGGGAACACTACACAGCTCTGGGAGGGACCTGCCACGAGGAGATCTGACCTCTTCTCCCAAGCACTAGGGCAACCTCGGCCCTGGCTGCAGGCGGGCAGCTGGAGGGAATGGAGCTGAGTTGACATGCCCACTCTGGCACTTTGTAGCCCTGTGACCTTGGGCAGGTGACTCCTCCTCTCTGGGTCATCCTGAGTTTCCTCCTCAGTAAAATGAGGATAATCATCCTTGCAACCCTGCACCCACATAATGCCAACGTGAAGTTCAGACAAGGGTAGGTGTGAAAGGGCTTCGCAGGGAGCTCTGCACACACAGGGTAAACATTCTTATTAAGAGGGAAATATACTTTTATTAAAGGAAAAATAAAATTCTGAAGAATGAGCTGCCCAGCATCTTTAAAAGAAGTGGCAAACAGGACAGTGCTTATTCCTGGCTCATTCCTGACCGCTGCACTCCTCCTCCACCTGGCAGGCTCCTGCACCTCTCTGAGGGGCAGTGTCTCCCCAAGAAAGCCCTGCCAGACTGCACTGTCCTCCCATCATGCCTCCTCCATCACCGCCCTAACTTATGACTGTTTACCTGACAGTCTCCCCTACTGGCCTGGGAGTTTCTCTGGGTAAGATCTGCATCTGATTCATTTCAGAATTTCCAGCACTTAGTACAGAGCCTGGTGCATAGTAGGTACTCATAAGTGTTTTAGTCAGAGTGACTGGCTAGAATACAGTTAATGGTGGAATATCGGGGGCTGGAGTCTAAGGTTGGCGGAAATTTAAGGCAGGCAAGTTGACACTTCCTTCCTAGCAACTTATCTGGATGACTTTCTGCATCCAGGTTAGAGACAAGGTCTAGTCTACCCCTGACTTCAGGCCAAGTGAAAGCTCCTTGGCATAGGGTGACTGACATGTCCTGGTTTGCCCAGGACTTTCTCAGTTTTAATTCTAAAATTCTCATTGCTCAGGCAAACCAGGGCATTTGGTCACCCTACTTTGAGTTAAGGATCTGGGCCCCGTTTGCCACTGAATCTCTGTGGCAAATATTGTATTTGCTCACTGATCAGATATTAGAGAGCGATCAGAGAGATCAGAATCAGAAGTTCTCTTCTTCTCCCATGCTGGTAGAGCCCACCTCTCATGGTAGAGGCCAAAAATGCCAGATACTTTCCTAGCCTCCCTTGTAGTGAGGGTTGGTCATGTGACCCAGTGGCCAATAAGGCAAAAGAAAGAGTCAGCTGAGAGCTTCTGGGAAAGGGTTTCTTCCCTCTATCTATACTTATCTCCCCCACCCCCCTTCTTCCTGCTTTTGGTTATTGTCATGTAAGAATGTGTTGCCTAGAGCTGTGGCAGCCATCTTGTGGCCATGAGGGAACATCCGCACAATATACTGAAGGATCAAAGGAGCCCAAGACTTTGATGATGAATCAACCCTGGGGTCAGAGATTTCTTACCGTGTGTGATAATAATAAATCCCTTTTGGTCTAGTGAACGTTTTTTAGAAGAAAACATATTATAAAAATATTTTAATAATCTTGGCAATTGTCATATACCTTACACAGAACACAAAAAGCATGATCACAAGAAAATTGACAAATTGGACTACACTAAAATTAAGAATTTTGTTTATCAGAATAATCATTAAGAGAACAAAAAGATAACCCATGTGCTTGGAGAAGATATTTGAAATATCTTTCCAACAAAGAACTCATCTGTATAATATATCAATGATAGATGAACAACCCAATTTTTAAAAAGTGGGGCAAAACTTGAAGAAGAACCCCACAAAAGAGGAGATCCAAATATTCAATAAGCACATAAAAATGTGCTTAACTTCATTATTCATCAGGGAAATGCAAATTAAAACTACAATGTGATATAACCTCATACCCACCAGAATGGCTAGAATTGAAAAGACTGACAATACAAAGTGTTGATGAGGACATGGAATAACTGGAACTCTCATATTCTGGTGGTAGGAGTGTAAATTTGTACGATCACTTTGAAAAGTGTTGACCAGTAGTTACTAAAACTGAACACAAACTTACCCAGTGACCAGGTAACTTCATTCCTTGGTATTTACCCAAGAGAAATGAACACATGTTCACCAAATGATTGTGTACATGTAGTTTTATTCATAATAAAGATGTTCACAGTAGCTTTATTCATTAATAGCAGAACACAAGAAACACCACCAATGTCCATCAACAAGAGACTAGACAAATAAGTTGTGATATATCCATACTACTCCATGCATAATGGAATATTACATAGCAGTAAAAAAGAATAAACTACTGATATATGCAGTAACAGGGATGAATTTTAAAATCATTACGTTGAGCAAAAGAAGCTAGACATTAAAAAGTACATACTGTATGATTCCATTTCTATGAAGTTCAAGAACTGGCAAAACTAATCTATGCTGTTAGAAGTCAGGTTAGTTATTACCCTTTGCAGTGGTGGCAGATGGAGGGAGAGTTAGCCATGAAAGGAAAATGAGGTTGGCTTCCTCATTATGGGGTTCCAATAATATTCTATATCTTGATCTGGGTGGTGGATACATCTGCAAAATCACTGAACTGTATGGCTCAAGATTTATGCACTTTATTTATGCAATACCCCAATCTAAAAAGTTAAAAATAATAACATTGATGGTTTAGGTCACTTTAAATCAGGTATTCTGTTACTTGCAGCCAAAAGCACTCCAAGTAACACATTTCTTTAACACACCCTGGAGGCTCAGAAGATGTTTGTTGGGTGAGTGATGATAATGGTCATGCAGGGCTTTCTTACAGGGAATAGAGCACAGAGCACATTCACATCCAATGCCCATCATCCTCACCTCAATCCTACCAGGGAGAGTTTATTAATCCCATTTTACATATGTGGAAACTGAGGTCCAGAAAACGGACCTGCCCAAACTCATACAGTGAGCTGGTCAGTCTGAAATTTGGGCCCAAGATTGTTTCATTCCAAACCCACTGTTCTTTCTTCTACTTTTCTCTCACCCCTGGGCACATCCATCAACAAGCATTTATAAAGCTCCTATTGTGTACACTTCAGGGAAACCTTCTCTGGTCTCTACTTCCACTGAGCTTATAGTCTAGTGTAAGATTTTCTCTTAGAGCAAGGATTTTCTCTAACAATAATAATTATGTATTTTTAAAGTAATAGCATTAAAACTACTTCCATTAATAAGCACCTGCTGTGTCCAAGATCAGCGGTTTCCAAAGTGGAGGTCAACCACTGCAGGATACATCCTAGTGGGTTGCAGGAAAATGATTAGTAATTCTATCTGCATATTTTTATGTCATTAAAATTTTTTTTCATTATTGTGTATATCATATAATAAAGTAATGATATATTGGGACAGTGATACATGTTTTCACTTTATAAATAAATAAAATATACTGGGGTGGATGAGAAACCAAGACTTTCGAAGACCCATTGGGTCACCTGTTGACATTTAAACCTCACAATACCCACAAGGACCACCTGTATTACCCCATGTTACAGATGAAGAAACTGAGCCTCAAAGAGATCAGGGGATCAAGGCCACACAGCCATGTAAGCAACAAAGTAGGGACTGGAATCAAGCTTGGTGGGCCCAGTACTCCTCTCTGTCAACTGTCCTGACACTAAGACCTCTCTGTCCCCTTGATCAAATCCCTTCTCAGAGTTCCAGTCCCTTTGTGTAAAATTGAGGGGCAGACTAGATTCAATTTAGATGGACCCCAAAATATAGTGATGAGGATGTGACTGTCCTCCAGAAAACCCATGTGGGGGGCCATTGGGAGCCCAGGGGTTCCCCCTAACTCCACTGGCCGGGGTGTCAGTGAAACTCTAGCACATGCCCTTCGGGTGGCTTGAAAAGTATGAGTGCTACACGCAGTGGCACAACCAGGAGCCTAGCATCTTTATTGCCCTTGAGTGATGTAGTGAAATTCTAAATTTACCTCCCCACTTTTCAGGGGTGTAACCATTACCTCACCTGATCCAAAATGCATCTCAATATCTTTTAGTTGTGCCTTCTGGTATTGACTTCCATATTTCTGAATCTCACAAATGTATAGCTATTCCCTGATGCAGCAGTCTGCAACATTTTTGGCACCAGGGATTGGTTTCGTGGAAGACAATTTTTCCACGGAAGAAGGGGGGATGGGTCAGGCAGTAACGCGAGCTATGGGGAGCGATGGGGAGCATCAGATGAAGCTTTGCTCACTTGCCCGCCACTCACTTCCTGCTGTGCGGCCTGACTCCTAACATCCGGTAGCAGTCCACGGAAGCCTTGGCAAAAGCCCAGAGGTAGAAAAGAGGGGTTGAGCTTATAGTCTAGTGTAAGATTTTCTCTTAGAGCAAGGATTTTCTCTGATATATGCAGTAACAGGGATGAATTTTAAAATCATTACATTGAGCAAAAGAAGCTAGACATTAAAAAGTACATACTGTATGATTCCATTTCGAGGCCATTCCATAGCGAGGCCAGTCTGTCCCTGCTATGGCAGAAGTGCCACTGTCCCCACAGCCCACCCCTTCCTCCCTGCAGGTCTCTGCTTAGACATCCCCTCAAAGAGAACATCTGCCCACCATCATTTTTACCTACTACCTCTGCTTTATTTGTCCTCACTTGACTGCCTGCCTTGCCATTTAATCCTGGCAATGGATTAAATATTGACTTATTCATCTTTACTGTCTCTCTAACCCACTAGAATGTGAGCTCCATGATGGCAGGAGTTGTCTGCACTTCTGTAGGCCCAGTGCCTAGCACAGGGCCTGGTATATTAGTAGATGCTCAATAAAGAGCTGTTGAATGAACCAATGAATGAGTGGCTGCATGAGTTCCAGGTTTCTATGAGAAGGCTGAAGCTCCGAGGACACAGACAGAGGCCAAGCGGCAATGAGAGAGGCTTGTGGCCCAAGCAGTGAGGCTTGAGCTGCCTACCATGGTGGCCCCTGCTCTTGGGAAGCCACAGCTGCTTCCTCTCTAGTAACTCCCTCCTTGGAAGCCAGGGGGCTACGAGAAAGAGCACAAAGTCCCTTTATTCAAGGGAGTGGATTCCATCTCGAGACAAATTGTTACCTCCGAGGCCACCAGCCGCCCAGCCAGACTATCACCATGGCCTCCCTCTCAAGGATGTGGGCACAGGCTGAGCCAGAGCTGAAATTGCCCTGGAAAATAGTTTTCTCTAATTAACAGTGAGAGAGACCAAGCCTGCTAATGGGGTGGGGTATGGAGTGGGGGTAAGGGCAGGTTCATAAAGTCCCCAAAGGATCAAGGCCTCCTTGTTTATTTTCCTGAAAATGTTCCCCTTTACCCAGAACAGGGTGGGGGCCCGGCGGGCCACAGGCAGGGAAAATGCTTTAACCTCCTGCCTGCTCAGCTCAGCACGTCACAATTTGACTTGCATTTTTGTAATAACTGCAAACTTAATGAAAAAATAACCTAACCCCCAAACACAGCAGGGACTCATGGCAGTTGGCGGGAGCCCCTGGCAGCTGTGAGGACAAGACGCAAAGGGTACAGAGGAGCCACTGGAAGATAGGGGACACCCTTCATCTGGAGACTCCCTCTTTCCATAGCCAGCCTTGGCTCCCTATTGCCTTTTGTATCATGTCCAAATGTCTCAGCCTATTCTTAGAGCTGATTTTCCTTAGGCCCTACGTGGAGGACACGGAACCCAGCAGGGAAAGTTGTCAGGTGTGTGCATGTGAGAGCTGCAGCAGGTAGTAAGGTTGGTTGGGATGACTTCTCAGAGAGAGCTGGAGGGAAGTGAGAATACATCCCTGTTACAATCTGCGCCCCGGCTGGCTGTGCCCAACATACCAGGCAGCTAGTCCTGGGAAGTATGATTACCTGTTTTTACATCCCAGGACTTGAGTCCAGGCCTGCCTGGTTTTACCACAAATTAAGCGCTCTGAAGGGAGCAGGGGGTAGAAATCAAACAACAACAACAGCAGCAGCTTCAATGGATTGTGGACTTGCTCAGTGCCAGACACTGAGCTGAGTTTCCACCATCACTATCTTTGTTTAATCTTTACAGCACTCTTACATGGTAGGTGGTGTTATTGGCCCATTTTACAAATGTGGCACAGACTGTTGATCCACAGTTCTGCAGTCAGGAAATGGCCTATGCTCTTACCCCCTGAGCATAATGCTCTACCATGAGTGGGGCCAGAAATGAGTTTCATGATCTCCCAAGAGCAGAGACCTTATCTGTTTTATTCACTTTGTGTCCCCAGGGCCTAGAACAGAGTTTAGCATATGGTAAATGCTTAATAAATATTTGTGGAGTGAACAAATGAATGCATGTGGACCTAGAAGTAACTTCCAAAAGAACCGTCTCAAATCTCCTGTCCCCATTGCAGATGACCTCAACTTACCTTGAACTGGATAAGGTAAAGTGGGGCTCCAAAAGCCAGGCTGAGTTACAGAACTTGGTTTGAAAGACACTGGGGAGCTATAGCAGGTTTTTGAGAGAAGAAGTTCCAAGTTATGGAGAGGGGGTGGGTAACTGTCTTCCTGTGTCCCATGGATTTCAGGAATTAGTCAAGGTCAGTGAACCTTTGGCCAGAAGGTCAAGTTATCTCCAGGGCCATGTGTGTGTTGAGGGCAGAAGAGGACACTCCTCAGAGTTTGCAGATCCCAAGCTTGTCATTCTCTTTGGGTTGGTGGCTGAGAGTGCCAGGATCAAGCCAATCAGCCAGGCTCCTCAGCTTGCCCTGGTAAATCCTGATCCTGGGGCAGGGACATCAAAACACATATGCCCACAGCCAGCCTCCAGAATCAGTGCATCACTGAATTTTTTTTTGTGTGTCTGTGGTACGTGGGTCTCTCACTGTTGTGGCCTCTCCCGTTGCGGAGCACAGGCTCTGGACGCGCAGGCTCAGCGGCCGTGGCTCACGGGCCCAGCCGCTCCGCGGCATGTGAGATCTTCCCGGACCAGGGCACGAACCCATGTCCCCTGCATCGGCAGGCGGACTCTCAACCACTGCGCCACCAGGGAAGCCCCATCACTGAATTTTTGAACAATGAATTCTTTCAAACTTTCAAACTTGGAAGCTTGGAGACAGAAACACCCATCTCAGACTCTGAGGCTGTAGAAACTTTCCAGTCTAGAATCATGGCAGGAGCAAAACACTGAGTTCTTACTGTGCTCCAGGCACTGTTTACAAAGATTAACTCATTTAGTCCTCACAACCCCTCCATGAGGTCATAACTACTGTGCTCCTTACTTTACAGATATGGAAACTAAAGCATCAGAAGGTCAAGAATTTTGCCCAAAGTCACCCAGTTAGTGGGAGTGGGGCTGGCCGTAGATGAACCCAGACCATCTGGCTGTAGAGTCCACAGCACTGCCTCAGGTACTTAAAATCATTGAGACTCAGGTTTTTAGAATCATAGAAATTTTCATGGCAGGGACTTAGAGCCACTGAAATTTAAAATCGTAGTGTTTTAGAACTACCATTGTTGACTTGTCAAATTCTGCAGTCAGAAAATGTGGGCATTTTATAATCCTGGAATTCTAGGCTCTTGGGGGCTTTGAGTTAGTGAGGTTTGGATTCTGGTGTATTAGACCGACAGAAAGGAACTTGGGTTACAGGCCCTCTCCCATGGCAGACAGGGATACTGAGGACCACAGAGGGGAAGGGAGGTGCCCAAGAGAGGCAGAGTCTGGCGGACTGGGTGTTGGTGTTTAGAGAGAGAAATCTGAGTGAACAAAGCAAGGCCCTGGGCGGGCAGGGATCTGTCTGTGATTAGCTGTGGGTTTTAATGCTGTGGAGGAATGTGCCCACAGTACCACTACCCTGCAGGTTGCTGCCTCCTTTCTTCCCCATCAGATTCCTCGGAGCCTGCCTTCACCAGCCTCAACATCCTGTTTATACTGCTGACAAATTGAATTTTCAGAAGTTGGCCTCCTAGAAGCGTTGGAGGTTTTCTTTGCCTGTATGCTGTTTCTTGGTGAGATGCCTGCTCTCCAGAAGCCCAGAGGGAGCCCATAGAGATTTTGAACACTCAGATCAGCAGCCTAGGATAGAGGAGGGGCAAGAACCATGGGGCAGGTGATAGGGGACATGGAAAGACCCCAGGGCAGGAAGAGAGAGGGAGTGTCCCAAGGCAGGGGGTGATAGGCCTTCACAGGCTCCATGCTGCTCAGGCCACACCTGGGAGAGCAGCTCCTAACTAGAGGCCCTTGATCTTTCAGTGACATCAACCAAATGGGGCTCGTCCAGTGGAGGGATGGGGAGAGGTGAGTGGGAAGCCCATGCACTGGGAGGTCTTTAGCCTGGAGCAGTGTCCTGAATTCTAAAGCTTAGCCTCCCAAGTGCTGCCTCCTTGAAGACAGAGGAGAGACAGGTGGAGTTCTCCGGGGCAGACCTAACACCAAAGGGTAGAAACCATCTGGATATTTTGGTTCCATCAAAAGCAATGGTTCCCAAAGTACAGTCTGCAATCTCTGGGGTCCTGAGACCATTCCAGGGGGTCCATAACGTCAAAATTATTTTTACAACACTGAGACATCATTTGCCCTTATCACTCTTAGTGGAATTTTCCAAAGTTGATGTGACACATGATAGCACTATCGCTTCATAAACAATGAAAAAAATTAATGCAAAAAAAAATTCATGAACAAAATATCAATTTTCAATAAAGATCAGTATTACTGATTTTTTCTTTTCCTTTCGCCTCAGGCTCCAATATGGATTTTTCAAAATATTGCATTAAAATATTTATCATGTGGGCTTACCTGGTGGCGCAGTGGTTGAGAGTCCGCCCGCCGATGCAGGGGACGTGGGTTCGTGCCCCGGTCCGGGAAGATCCCACATGCCGTGGAGCGCCTGGGCCCGTGAGCTATGGCCGCTGAGCCTGCACATCCGGAGCCTGTGCTCTGCAACGGGAGAGGCCACAACAGTGAGAGGCCCGCGTACCGCAAAAAAAAAAAAAAAATGATCGTGATTATTGAGATTTTTGGCACCCTTTAAATTTTATGCTTATTTAACTCCCCATGGTCCTGGCTCTAGATATAATCCACATGAACAGAAGCTCTTTGGGGTCTTCAACTTTTAAGGGTATAAAGGGAGCTCAAGACAAAAACGTTTGAGAATCACTGATCAAAGGGACCATGTTCCTTCAGCTCAAACTACCCGACAATGAAAGGGATTATGTTCCAAGGTACTGAGTTTCCAGTACAAGGTGTGTGTAAACAAAGTGATTAAAGCATCAGGTGTGGGGAAGGGAGACAATTGTCCAGCATCTCTTGTCCAGATGCCTAGGGCAGCTGCCCCTCTGGCTACCCCATGGCCCCTGGCAGGCAAAGGATCTTCTCATTTTCCCACTTGACACTTCCCAATAGTTTCCCATCATGCTCAAAGCGAAAACCTGCATGCTCAAAGCGAAAACCTGACTATGGCCTGCAAGGCCCTGTGTGCCCTGACCCCATCTCCCACTCTTAACCCCTAGCTGGCTCCACTGTCACCACACTGGCCTCTTTCCAGTTCCAGACATGTCAAATCCTTTCCCACCTCAAGGCTTTGCACATAATGTTCCCTCTGCCTGGAACACCCTTCTCTTCACTCTTCCTCACAGCCATTCCTTCTTCTCCTTCAGCTTGATGGTCACTTCCTCTAGGGAGCCTTCCCTGACTACCCCAAAGAAATCAGGATTCCTCTAACATCATCTCTCACCCTCTTGTTTGCTCTCTTCACAGATGTCACACCATCTATTTTATTGTCAGCATGGATTGTTCTCATCTGTTCTTCCCATGAGACCATGAGCTCCTCCAGTGCAGGAAGCGTGTCCTGATGTTGGGTACCAGCATCTGACCTGGCATGGAGGAGGCCCTTGAGAAATATTTGTTGAGCAAATAAACAAATTCATTAAGAAACAACAAATTAAATAAGTAAGTGGTAAAAACAGTTGCCTGCGGATGCCCTGACACTCACCAGGAAGCCCAGGGCAACACATTGCTGGAAACGCCAGTAACCAATGCTGAATGGTGTGTGTTAGAGCGTTATGTGTTTGCCCCTCAGCATTAAACAAGTGGGAGGAGAGAGAGATCAGCCTGCCTGGAGAAATAAGCTAGAACTTGGATGAGTTGGGGCTTGAATACAAACCTCTAGGCCTTTGCTAAGGCAGTTGCCCCTGTCTGGAATGCCTTCTTATCTTTCTCTGATGCTTCATATTCTATTCACCGTCAGGGCTCAGCTCAAACAGCCCTGCCTCCTAACTCCCTCCTCCGACTCTCCTTGGGTCAGAACGAATCACTCCTTGCTCTGAGTATTCTTTTATTAGGACAACAAACCTTGTCTATTGCACTGATTTGAAAACATTAGCTAATAGAAATGTCCAGACAGCCTAGATGTCATTGTCCCATTTTAGAGACAAGTAAAGGCCCAAGAAGCATTTACATTCCATGGAAGAGACTCATCCAAGGCAAAATAAACAGATCCCTATTATATGGGGAGTGATAAGAGCTATGGTGAAAATATTGCAGGGCAAGGGGATGAGGGAGGCCTCTCTGAGGGCTCAAATAGATGTGGGTTCAAATTCTAGCTAAGAATATCAGCTAAAATTCAGTTAGCTGTTATTCTAGTTAGCCTTTACTTCCAGGACATCTGCCCCATGGGGGCAGGAACTGTGTCTGTTTATTCACTTCTCTGCCCCCAGCACCTAGAACAGTACCTAGCCCATGGTAGGTACTCAGAGTATGGTGTAGGGTGAATAAAAATATGCACCAGGCATTATACATGTATTATTTAATCTCAATGGTCAGTGAAATAAGGGTTATTATTATCCCCATTTTATAAATAAAGAAACTGGGGCAGAGCAAAGTTAAAGACTAATTTACCCAAGAACACACCGCTAATAAAGGTGGAGCCAGAGACCATGGATTCTACTCCAGTCCGGTCTGCCTTGCATCTTAGCCATTACCCAACATGGCCTTACTCCACTTGCTTGTTGTGTGATCATATTGCCTAGCCTCTCTGAGCCTCAGTTTCCTTATCTTTTAATATAATACCCATATCACAAGGTTACTGTGAAAGTTCAATTCCTGCAGAGCTCTTAGACCCCTGCCTGGCACACAGTAACACCTCAGTTCCAGCGAGCCATTCTCATTTGATATTCTATCAGCTATTATGGAACAAAAGGGCATAGAATGAAACTTTCCAAATGGACAAACCTTCTGTGATTTCTGGAAAGCCCTAGGAAACTTGATCAGTTATGGAGGTTTCAGAGAAGAAAGGCTTAGGGGGGAAATGTGAAAATGGTGACCCTGCCCAGGCAGGTTGATTTGTAAACGACCTTCAGAGGGATTGCATAGGAGGTAGCATTTATGCTCTCTGCCCCCCAGGCACTGTGCTAAGAGCTCTGTGTGCCCCTTGTTGATTCTCCCCGGACCCATTATACGCTTCACACCACTGAGGCCTGAAGAAGTGAAAGGACTTGCCCAAAGTTCCACAGAGGGTCAGAAACAGAATTGGGACTCAAACTTAAACTCAAAAGAGGGCCCCAAAGCCAGCACCCCCAAGCCCTGTGATCAGTCAGCAAGGAACAAGGCGGGCCATGAAGACAAGGGCAGGAGGAAGGTTGGAATGTTCCAGAGACCCAGAACGGGGCCACCTGGCTTTTCTGGGCCAGGGCCCCACCCTCTTCTTCTGGCCTTCCTTTCCATCTCCACCCTCCCGGGTTCCTGCCCTGGAACTCCTGCCACACCTGTGCTCTTCCACTGGTTCCCGAGATGGAGGTCTGTGTTCAGGGGTTTATTCACGAGAGCTCTCAGGACTACCTGTGAGACAGTGGGGAAGACAGGACTGCGGGGACAGAAAAGCTGACACATGGTGGAGTTGCGACAGAAACCTCAACTGATCCCACAAGGAGCTCTGGAGTTGAGATGGCCCTTCAGGGTTGCCCCCAGCTGAGGGGTGTAGTCGAATATTTGTAATACAAATCACCAAATACAAATTTGGTGATTTGTATTACACGTCACCAGGGGTTGCCCCCCGGAAAGGATGTGTCCTTGGGCAGGGCAGTTCCCAGCTGGGAGCCATCAGTAGCCGATATTCCCATCAGCCGGAATGGGTGGCTGAGGGGATACGGGCAGAGACCCCAGCGACCACTCCACCTGCCCGTTGTTACGTAACCATGATTGTGATACAGAGGCTCCCGCTGACCAGGCACTGTCTACCTCCCAGGAGCCTCCCTACATGTCACGTGGATTCCCTCATTTCATCCTTGAAGCGGACGCTATTATCTCCCACTTTACAGATGTGTTAACTGAAGCTCAGTGAGCTGAAGAGCTTGCTCGGAGTTATATGACTGGAGAATGCTGCAGCTGGGATTCTACCCCAAGCTGTGGGACCTCAGGATCCTACTTTTGTCCCTTATAAGAACTCCTCCCTTTAATCCAACTCAGCACTGGGTCTCTGCAATCAAAGTTTCTGCCTTCAAGGAGCTTATAGTCCAGACAGCTGATGTCTTGTAATAAATGTTGTGATGAGATGCAATCTGAGGGTGGGGGATGGGGGCATCCTGCCCAGGAAGCCAGGGAAGAGAAGCAAGGTCAGCCAGGTGGAGAGGCTCCAGCCACAGGGCGCTACATGACACAGTCTCTGCCCCTCGGGAATATTTGCTGAGTGAACAAATGCATGAATGGTCAGATGGATGAATGGATGGCTGCTGGTAGAGCGTGAACCGGAAGATCAGACAGGAGGCAGGGAGACCAGTGAGGCATCTAGAGCAACTGTCCAAGTGCGAGAGAGTGGGACCTAACCCTGCAAGGAATACGGGGATGGGCAATAAGAGAGATAGGAGGTGGACCCTACAGGATTCTGTGCCCTAGAGCCTCTATCTGCACCATCACTCAAAACCCCACCCCATGTTCCCATCTCCATGCCCTGCACTGTGCCGGATCCCTTGCCTTTTCTCTCTGCATCGCCAAGTGTTGCCCATTTTCCCCAGCTGTCCCAGCTCTGCTTCCTCTGGGAAGGCTTCCCGACACTGCAGCTCTCCCTCGCTCACCCTGTGGCGACACTCCCCATTCCCCTCGCAGTTTAACCTTCCATTTGTAGGGCCTGTGTTCAAATCCCAGCTCTGCACCACTTGGACGCCAGGCCAGTAAGGGACTGAATGCCCCTGGGCAGGGGTGGAATGGGAGGAGTGTGGAGCCACACACCCAGCACAGTGGGATCTCCCTGCCCCCGTATCACCTGCTCATTAGCCCTCTAGAGGCAGCATCTGAAGGTAGAAGTCAGAGCTTGGAATTTGGATCATTGAAAAGAGGACCATCTCTGGGGATGGTCCCTAAATTCTCATGGAGCAAAAAGCACAACTCTTCGCAGAGGGGCTTGCAAGAGCCCTTACTTAAAAGGTGCCATGAGAGCAAAAACTCTCCAAAGTAAAAGAATTTGGATCCAATCAGAGCCCTTAGTCCAGGGAACCAGGCCTGTCCGAGTGTGCAGCACAAAACCAAATGAAGCCTGAGGAAGAAGAGGCACGTTGCCCATGTGAGGGACCCTCATGTCTATATCTGTTTTAATTGACTCCTTTGGTTGCCGGAAAACTGGCTCACTCAAAAGGGGATCTACTGGACTGGAAAGCCCAGGCATGAGCTCCAGGTGGGAAGGGTCTAACAGTTCCAATGATGTCATCAGGGTGAGTTTCCATTTTTTTGCTCAGCATCCTTTAGAGTTGACTTCATGCCCAGGTCCCTGTGGAGGCATAATGGCATTAGGAGTGTCTGCTTGGACCGGTTTCGTCATACACCCTGAACCAATAGCTGTGGCCAAAGAGTGCAACACTCTGATTGGCCAAGGTTTGGGGGATGCCCCACATTACACTGACCAAAGAGCAGGAAGGGGTTCCCTAAACAGAAATCAGAAGAAGAGGGAATGGACTCTGGGGAGGTAAGTAACCAACGTTTACCATAAGGACCTACTATACACTAGGTAGCTGTCGTTTGCTTTGCTACCTATAGATGAGGAAACAGCCTCAGAGAGACGAAGCCACGTTCACAGTTCAGAAGGGCCAATGGCAGGCTTCCATGTGGCACCAGAGCCTGAACTCTTAAGGACTCCAGCATCCTGTTCCTAGGCAACATCTGCCAGAACTCGGGCTTGGCGCAGGGTGGTGAGGGGGAGGATGACACTCCCAGGAGGCCTTCCTGGACACCCTCTCAGACAGCCTGACACTGACAGTGTGGGCTTTAGTTAAAACCACACTCAGAGCAAACCCGTCTGGGACTATCTGGGGGGATAGGAGAGCTGGGAGGCAGCAGCCACGGCCTGTGTATATGACCTTGGACTCGCCAGGCTTAGAGGAAGAAAAAGCTCCATCCTCACAGGGTTCTGTGGGGTTATTCTGAATAATGGTAAGTAACATTTTTTGAGCACTTTTTTTTCGTGGCAGGCACAATTCTAGATCCTTTACGTGTCTTAACTTCTATAATCTTTTCAGCAACTCTGTGAGGTTGGTGCTGTTATTAATTCCCATTGTTGAATTATGGAGACTGAGTCACCATGTGGCCTCAGCTTGGAGGAAGTGCTCAGTAGATGTCACTGTTTATCAGAGGATCTTTAAATCTTGGATCCTGTGGGTTTCTCTAGGACTCAGTTTCCCCATCTTCAGCTCTCGCCACGTCTCAAGAACTGAGTTTCTACCACATCATGGAAGCAGTATGTCTATTTCCTTTCTCTCCTGCCCTCTCTCCACTCAAAGGGCAGAGTTTGGACGAGGGTCATTCTGCACTTACACTTGTGAGAATGCACCCCAGTCACCAGGGGGAAAGTCCAGTTAGGTGCCAAAGAACAGAATTGTTCTAGAAAGATTGCTGACTTTGGAGCCAGCCAGATCTGAATCCCATTCTGATACTGCTTCCATAGACTGTGGTGTAAAAGACGCCTCCAAGAGCTGTGCAGTGTGCGACCTTCACAGCCTTATGTGGCAGGCCAGCAAGATGTCTGTGTCTATAAAGTAAGTAGGGGGCTGCCTCAAAGAGCTGCTGAAAGAATTGAATGGGCCAACGTTTGTAAAGTGTTGAGCATGAGGCCTACATATAGCAGCTGCTCAAAAATAATGTTGGCATGAAATTGTCTAAGGTCACTAAGTCTGTAAAAGCAGAGCTCAGATCCAATCCCAAGTCTGATAGCCAACAGGGTAATACTTTTCACTATGTACTTTTCATCATGTGACATAAAGGCTGGAGGGAATGGAATGAATGATTTGCTCATCTCTATTTTAGTCGAAGGCGCAAAATTAACGCCAGTTAGATCTTGGATCCCCCTGCCTTGGAAGGACAGATAGATGGGTGTGTGTGTAGATGGATGAAGGGATAGACAGAGGGTTGAATGGATGGGGAGTAGATGAGTGGGTAGGTAGAAGGATGGATGGAAAAGGTGGAAGGTTGCATGGATGCTGGATTATTGGCTGGGTGGAAGAGTAACTTGGTAGATGGTTAGGTGGAAGGATGGACGTGTGAACAGGTGGGCAGATACTTGAATTCCTGGGTGGGTAAATGGATGGGTAAGTGGAAGGACAGATGGAAGGCCAAGTAGGTAGCTAGATGGGAAGACAAATAGAATAATCCTGACAAAAGCACAGGTGAGTGTCTCTGGCCTCCTGGTTACCTCTTCCTGGCTGCCTTTTCCAGTGGAAAATTGAAAATCATGGGCCCTGAGAAGACATTTCCCTGTGTGGTCTGTTAATAGAGGCCCAGAAAGGCCAGCTGAGGCTGAGAGCTCAACCCCCACCAGGACCCTGTCATTAGCCACGCTCCCCTACCCTGTGCTTGGGTGAAAGCATGAGCTGGTGGCCACTGAGTGTCTGGGCCCAGCCAGGCCCCTCATTAAGCCTTATTAAGCCTGTAGACGGGGAGGAAGAAGGGGAGGAGACCTTCCTCCCAAAGGTCAGCTGTTGGAAAAAGAAGGTACAGATGGACTCTGGGGGTGGTCGTCTACTCTCAAGCCCTGAGGAATGTGGAAGTTTGCCTGACCCAACTTGCTCCACCCCAGTCTTGCAGGCTGGGAAACCAAGGCCCAGACAGGAGAGAAGAAGGGCACACACAGAAGTCAGCACAGGCTCAGACTCAAACCCAAGCCTCTTGACTCACAGACCACAGCCTAGCCTTTCCTTGAAATCTACAGCCTCAAGATCGACATTGGAGAAAGAAAAGAATTAACATGAACGGGGCCCCTACGTAGGCCAAGCCCTGGGGACAAGCATTTTCTGTCCTTGAAGTCACTGGTTTCCTCGTGTCCGCACTGGTAAAATGGAAATTATTTGTCCTTTCATTGATTCAACACCTATTTACTAAATATTTACTATGGACAAAGCACTGATCGAGGTGCTAGGAATATGGCATTAACTAGCTAAACAAGGTTTTCACCCTAGAGCTTACCTTCTAGAAGGGGATAGAAACAATAAACTAGCAGGTAAATAAAATGTACTATAAAGAAAATCAAATAGGGATATGATATGTATGGTAATGGAAGGGACATTCTTTGGGTGGGATGATTGGGGTGGGAGTGCCTCTCTGAGAAGGTGACTGTGGCCAAGGTAGTCAACTGTCCACCAGATCCATGCTCCCCTTTGTGGGTATATGGCTGGAGCTGACAAGTGCCTCCCAAGCAGGGGCGATATTTCCCAGCCCTCTCTGAGCATCCAGGTGTGGCCATGTGACCAGCTCTTGCCAATGGGATGGGAGTGCCACTTCTAAAGCTAGGCTTTCAGAAGTGGGTGAGCTTCCTTCATGCTCTTTCTTTTCCCCTGGTGGAGTGCAAGTGACAGCAAGGATGGAAGAACCTGGATCCCTGCATCACCACGTGGAGGAGAGCCACCTACTGCATCGGCACATCCATTACATGAGTGAGAGACACACTTCTGCTGCATTTGAGCCATTGCACATTCCAGGGCCTTTTTGTTTCAGTGCTTTAGCAGAGTTGAGGCATACCATGATGTTTGAACTGAGGCCTGAAAGACATGTGATGAGCTGGGTTAGGGCATTGCAGACAGAGGAAATGGAAAGTGAAAAGGCCTCAAGGCAGGACTGAGGAACAGTGGCATATCAGAGGAACAGAAAGGATACCAGTGTGGCCAGAATGAATGGCACGAAAGGTGAGACACACAGACAGAGCCTCAGTCAGGAGTCCAGACTTTAGGGGAGGCTACTGTGGATTGCGCCACAAGCAGGGGAAAAAATACAGACTGATTCACATTTTGTAAAGGTCCCTCCAACTGCTGTGCAGAGATGAGCCGGAGGAGGTGGGAGTGGATGTGGGACCAGGAAGAGCTGGTGCAGTCATCACGGCAGGAGGTGATGGTGGCCTGGGTGAGGCTGGGGGCAATAGGGAGTAAAGTGAATCGATTCAGGGTATATTTTGGAGGACTTGCTGACGGGTTGTTTGTGGAGGGCAGGAGAAACTAAATGAGCCAAACAAAGTCTAATGCAGGAGCCAATACATATTAATAGACAGTTTGGGGGTATCTTTCCAGCTCATAACTGCCTCCCCTGAGAACCTCCCACCAATGGAAACTCTGCTTAGCTCACAACCTAGGCCATCCCCTGTTGCTGAATGGACCAGGAATGGGCTCCTGATTGGGGCTCAGCCAATCAGATCATCCTGGCTGTCAGAGGTGAGGTTGAAGTGGGAATGGGACCAGGTCCAGAGCTCTCTCCTTGATAGAGACCCCAAGGAGTTGGGCCTAGAAGCGGAGGAAGAATGAATCCTCCCAGGGTCATTCACCCACCCCTTAGGAGAGGAAACTTGTAGCTGCAAATGGAGTCAATCTCCCTCAACCACAGCTGGAATCGCCACCAGCCAAGCAAGGAGAGGCTCACCTTTGCAGAGCCCTGGATGGCAGGGCAGGAGTGGGTCTCCCAGGGCAGAGGACAGATGAGGCGGGCTAGACCCTGTGCCCCAGGCTGGGAGGCCTGACCACGGGAGTCTGTCCATGTGTGACCTCCCCATCTGTCAGGTGACTGAGTGGGGTAGATTGTGCTTTCCAAAAATGGCCACATTTTAATTCCCATGCTCTTCAAGAATCTTGGCACTCTCTTTCATCAAGAGGGGAGTCTATTTCATCTACCCTGGGTCCTGGGCAGAACTTGAGACTGACATTGAACACAATGCAGCAGAGGTGACACTGTGGAGCTTTCAAGGCTGGGATAGCAAAGATGATACAGCTTCACTCTGGCTCTGTCTTGCGACACACCCTTGGAACCCAGTTTCCACGTTGTAAGGAAGCCCAGGCCCCAAGGAGAAGTCAGATATAGATGATCAGGCTGACAGCCCAGCAAGGTTAAGTGTGCAGGTCCTGGAGTCTAACTGGGTTCAAATCCATGACCCCCAAGCAGTTCTTTCACCTCATTTCTTCATCTGTAAAATGAGGATGACTGTAATAGTACCTCCCTCCAATTGTTTTGTCAGGATCACATAAATTAATCCACTTAAGCACTTAGAACAATGCCAGGTAAGGTGAGCGTTGTCAAGTGGTATTAACAGCTGCAGAGCCCTCCACCAGTGCATGGGCTTGGCACATGGTAGGTACTCAGTAAACGGAAGGGACCTTTCTTCGATTTCTCTTACTCTGTATCATGGATCACCACCCAGCATGGTATTTATCTGCTTACTGGACTGTTGTCCCTGTCCTCCACCAGCATGTGAGCACCATGAGGGCAGGGATTCCCTTTTATTCTCTGCTTCATCCCCAGAGCCCAGAACAGTGGCTAGCACATAGTAGGTACTCCATAAATATTTGTTAAATGAATGCATTTCTATTCTGGTTTTTAGTTCCATGCTTAGCAAGTACTCAATAAATGCTGATCCTCATCACCCCTACCACCTTCTCCATCCTGCCAGCCCCATTTCAACCTGCTCCTGGAAACCCTCCTGGGCTTTGCAGCATCCACCGATCACCCTGTGGCCCTAGGGTCTTAGCCGCCCCAGGCCAAGTTCCCCACTGACCACCTGAGCCCACCTCGTATGTGCTTCATCTTCCTGTTGAGCAAACACTCATCTTGTTTCCCCAGCCCTCCTGCCTGGCATGTGTGTCATGCCAGGACTTGGGGACCAGAACCAGCCCAGAGAGAAACCCCTACTTCCCTGTCCACCTCTAATCCCAGCCCAGACACACTCCTGTCCCTGGACAGACCACATAGATTTTCCACATTGCTGAGGGCCCCATGGTCAGATGCCACCAGGCCCTCCCCTCTGCCACCCCTCCTGGCTGCAGGAACTGCAGTCCCAGGCGGGCCATAGCCATCCCCCATGCATGACTCCAACATCTGTAATACTTTCCTTTCTCCTTGTAGACCTCCTCCTCCAAATTCCTCCCACTTCATTATTAGTGTATATAAAAAATTTTAAAACTTAAGCTGTCTTATCATTTTCCATAGTAGCTGACAGCCGGCTCCCATATGCCTGGGAGTGAGGCCATTCCTCCTGTGCTCCCGTCTGCTTTTCCAAAATAACTAACACCAAAAAAAAAACCCAGTTGTCAAAAACCCTCAGTCTTGGAGGCTCCACAGCCCTGTCTCCTCGGGGTTCCGTCTGGCTGGTGTGGCCTGAGTCAGAAGTAAAGGGTGGAGGTTCTCTTACGTCCCCAGCAAGCACAGAGCTCAGACCTGGGCTGATAATGGTTCAAATCCCATCATCAACACTCACATTTTTCCTTTGTCTGTTTTGTCTAGCCCAGGCCCAGAAAAGGAAAAGGTACGAATTCTAGAGCAAACAAATCTGAATTCAAACTCCAGTTCTGTCATTTACCAGCTGTGCAATCTTGGGCCAGTCACTTAACCTCTCTGAGCCTCAGTTTCCTCAACTGTAAAATGGCAGAAACAATAGCACCAACTTCTCAGTGCTGTGATGAGGTGTCAGGAACACCATAAATGACATCCAGTGAGCCCTGCTGCATGCCAGGCACTGAGCCAGGCCCCTACCTTCATCCTCTCATTTAATCTACACTACAACCAGCTTTACAGAGAACAGAGGGCCTAAGAGACTGGGAATCTCCCCTGAGGACAAACAGCAGGGAGGTAGAGGAGTTGGATTCTAACCTAGGTTTCCTGACCCCAGCCTCCACATCTTGGACCCATCCTGGTGCTGGCCTCCCTCCCACTCAGGCTTCACCTTGGTCTTTCCTTCTCTCTTGGCCTTGAACCTGGGCACCAGGAATTGGCAGCTCTTCTGTGTCTGCCCCCACTACCCCCACCCCCTCATTGCTAGGCTGTGGGCATGAGGAGGTAGGAAGGGGCCTGTGGCCCATGCATGGCTGACTCAGGCTGTCCCAGCTCCATTCTGGTTGCTCATCAGAATCACCTGGGGCACCTGTGTTCCATCCCTGGGGTTGAAGAAACAGAGGTTCTGGACTGAATTTGAACGGAATGTGAAGTCCCAAGCCAGAAGGAGATACATTATTTTTCTAAACCTCAAACTTGAAGACTATTTTTGTTTTTGCTTAATTGACTTTTTTTTGCAAATGAATTTTTTTCTTTACCAAAAAAGTGAGTCAGTTCATAATAGAAGCCCCCAATATATCTCCTAGAATTTCCTGAATAGAGCTTGGCTAAAATAGCCACCCCTTCTTAGAATATTTATATTGATATGTCATAGAGACTTCTAATACTTCCTCTACACCCTTGATCCAAACCCCAGTGGTTTTAGTTCTCTATGTTAAGTATTCTTTGTGAGCCACACACTTTCCTTATACAATAATTTCTCATCCTTCCTACAGCCCTTTGAGGGTGGTATCATTTATCTCCATTTTAAAGATGAGGAAATTGAGGCTCAAGGTGGTTAAATGATCTGTAAGAACCGTGAGCTGGATTTGAACCCAAGTTCCAGCTGCAGAGCCATGTTTGTGTTAACAGGGCCTCCACATGATTCTCCAGGAAGCCCCTGGCCCCACCAAGAAACAACCCCTTCCCACAGCCCTGACCCATAGTCCACGAACCTCCCTCCTTAGACCAGACTGGCCTCTGCCCTGAGAGGCAACATCAAGTCCAGCTGCCTGGGCTCAAATCCCAGCTCAGCCTCTTACTAACCATGACTAAGGGGACAAGTCCTTTACCTCCTCAGCTTCTGTATTCCTCCTGTGTTCAGTAGAAATACTATCTCTCACCTTTTAGGGCTATTGTATGGAATGAGCAATCACGTACCTAAAGAGCTAGCCCAGAGTAGCTAGAATTCTTACTTTACTTCTAAGTCCGTAAGTGGGGTGTGTAGAATAGGTGCTTGAGAATTACTCATTGATAGTGAAAGGAAGACTTAGAACAACAAAAACAAGGGACTAGAAATATTAAAAGATGCTGGCAATGGAACCCTCTGGGAATGAGATTATGGGTGATTTTGTTGTCATCTTTGTGATTTTTCCCCCCAAACTCTCAGCTTGAAGAATATTACACCATGTTTCCCTAATTCTATGACATTGTAAACTGTGAGATGTACCACCAACTTAACAGCATTTTTTCAGAGGAAAAAAGGAAATCTGACCATATGTTATTGTAAGACTTCTCCCAATTTTAGAAAAGTTAAAATCTATGGGGGAAGGTGTCTTAGAGGCAAGGAAATATGTTTGTCATCAAGTAATCAAGGTGGTGGTCTGCAGGGGAGAATGAGATTTATTTATTTATTCATTTATGATTTTGCATTTTTATTTTATTTATTTATTACTGAGGCATAGTTGATTTACAATATTGTGTTAGTTTCAGGTGTGCAGCAAAGTGATTCAGAATAAATAAATAAAAATATATATACACACATATATATTCTTTTTCAGATTCTTTTCCATTATAGGTTATTACAAGATAATGAATATAGTTCCCTGTGCTGTACAGTAAATCCTTGTTGTTTATTTTATATACAGTACCATGTAACTGTTAATCCCATACTCCTAATTTATCCCTCCCCCCACCTTTTCCTTTGGTAACCATAGGTTTGTTTTCTATGTCTGTGAGCCTGTTTCTGCTTTGCAAATAAGTTCATTTGTATTAGATAAAATTTATTTTTTTTAAAAAGAAGAGCATACAATGAAAGTTTCATCACTTTCTAGAACCCTGGAACATCAGTTTAACCCTGCTGCCCACACCTGAATGACGTGGGGCACGTGAAAGTAAATACGGTACCCAGGGTGGCCCAGGTCCTAATAACCCAGCATCTCTGGGCTGGGACCTGGGGGTCTGGGTTTTAAGCTGACCGGGAAGATGCTGGGAACTGTGTTGGAAACAAACCTCCTCCTCCACTTTGTCTCCGTCTTACAGATGAGAAGTCTGAGGTCCCCGAGGCGGGTCACTAGGACCTTCCTGCTTAAGTGGTAGAAGAAGCAATCTCCTCCTTCAGCCCAAGGGTCTTTCGCACCCTCAGCCCCAGCCCTTCTCCTCCTCCCTGCTCTGTCCGCCTGGAGCTGTTTCTTCCCTTTCTCCCTAAGGGCGTGTCCCCTGTTCTTTATTAAGGAGTCTCTGGGTACTTGCACTTCCTTTCCCTCCTAATTGGAAGCCAGGTGCAGAGAGTTAAGTTAATCACATGCCTTGGCTCCAGCCACACTTTGTTCCTAGTCAGAGGGAAACCCTTCCTTGTCTTAGTATTTGTCCCTTTCACACCCCAGTCCGCCTCCCATCCTTCCTCCACCTCGTCATCCCCTTAAACACGTCTGGTGTATGTCTTTAAACATGAACGTGCCCTTGGAAAATGTACAATGTTGTTTTCTGTGTGCATGCTTTTAATTTACATAAATGCTATTAATATAGTTCCTTAGCTTTTTCACGCAACACTGTTTTAAGATCTAGGCTCTGTGTGAATGCGCAACCACCATTTCTAACTCCTGAGTAGTCTATCACAATGGGCATCCTCCATGCTTTACCTGCCTCTTCCCTGGTGTTGGAGGCCTAGGTTGCCTCTAACTCCCCACAAGAAACCTCCAGACCACTTGTCACGCAAGAGGACTTAACAGCTTCTGGTTATTGCATAAGCCCTTCATTGTTTAATGATAAGTGGCACGTGCCTAACTCAAGCTGGTTTAAACAAAGGATAGAGTCTAGATTTGGATGTTCATTAGCGGCCGCCGCTAATTAAATGCCACTCTCTCCATCTTTGCAATTCCTCGCTCCCAGCCTCCCACCTCTAGCAACTGCAGGGTAAGGAGAGCTCCTGCAGAGCGGCAGCAGGTGACTGCCAGGACCACAGTCTCTGCCCACCTCCTTGATGATAGGGCCTGGTTTTGTCCTGTCTTCAGCTCCCTCCCCAGATGCATATGTTTCAGAGGACGCAGTCTCCAGGCTCAGGAGGTGAACCTTGGTCTAAGGCAGTGTTTCTCAACCTTTTTTTCCATTATCATCTCCCTAAGGAGACTTTTAAGACATTCTTTCTCCTAATTGTGCCCCCATGAAATTTTAATGCCACAGATATATACCTGTTTATATGCTATGGCCCTTTGGAGAGCTGCAGATCGTTGTAATATCTAAGATTTTTTCCCATCACCCTCCACTAAACACATTTTTATAAACTCTCTTCTATAAATTTTTATAAATATCTCTCCCCTTGGGGGAGATATTGCTCCCATTGAGAATGCATCAACAGAGGCAATTTCTCTGGCCTGTGATTGGTTAGAACATGGGCTGGTGAGACCAACGTAGATGATAGATGTGAGAACCACAAAGGAGGAAGCAGTCCCTTTTCCACCTTTGGTCTTTATCATGGCTGGATGTGATACCTGGATCTGCAGCAGCCATCTTGTGACTGTAAGGACAAAGTTGATGTGCTTCTGGTGGCCAAATAGGAGATAGAACCTAAGCCACTGATCATATTGTCGAATAGCTAAAGTAACCATTCCTGAAGGTGCCCTGACCATAAACTTCTCATTATGTGAAATAATGCATTTTCTCTTGTTAAGCCTGTTCAGCCGTTTTATTGGTATTTGTAGTTGCAGCTGAAGGCATCCCAACAGATTTTGTTCTTTTTCCTAAACATTCTAGCAGCGGTACCAATGTACTGTTCTAGCAATGTACCCAGGAAGTATATATAGTCTACCCGCGCTCTTGAGTGGCCAGTCTTCATGGCGTGAAGCGCCTATCCACCCAACATTAACTAGCACTTTTCTGTGGCCATCCCCAGGCCTTGGGGTACCAAGAAAGAATAAGACATGATTCCCATCCTCAAGGATTTCACAGTCCAGGGGAAGAAGCAAGACTCACGGGCATTGATGGGCCTGTAGGCCAAGAGCCCATCCCCAAACCAATCATGTGGGAGGCTTGTGGCTTAGGGGTACAAAGGGGTCAACTCCACCTGGACTGAGAGTGGGGGCCTCTCCTCAGAAGAGACCAGGAAAGTATTTCCCAGAGGGATCCTGAATGCTGGGAAGGTAGAAATTACAGCTGGGCTCCACACACTGTCCCTTCTGCATGAAACATCTCGGCCCGCATCCCCAGCCCTACATACTCATCCTAGTGCAGCTCACATCTTCCTCCACTGGAGGCTCTCCCCAGAGACCGGCTGAAGTTTATCCTTCTCCTTTGGTGGTGCCCAGGAAGTATATATAGTCTACCCACGCTCTTGAGTGGCCAGTCTTCATGGCGTGAACCACCTACCCACACATCATTAACTAGCACTTTTCTGTGGTCATCCCCAGGCCTTGGGGTACCAAGGAAGAATAAGACATGATTCCCATCCTCAAGGATTTCACAGTCCAGGGGAAGAAGCGAGACTCATAGGCATTCATTCAATACACATTTTTTAGAGCCTTCTCCAAGCCAGTTCCCAGGTTACAGAGGTAAGATATCCTTATCTTCAGAGAAAGCAGGAACTCCTTAGCTAGTGGGACAAGCAGACTCAGAACAAATAAGTAAAATGTATAATGAGGTCACAGAAGCCACTCTCCGTCACTCTGACTAGGAAGAAACAATGAGATGCCTTAGACAGCACTGGCTGTGAAGATGCCAGGCAAGTTGGCACCATTTCCAGGGGTTGGTGCAGTGGAGGCCTTCGTGGCCTGACCGAGGGGATCCTTCACCTCAATCCCAGGTTTGCCAAGCTCATGCCTGGGGGACCTGCTTGTGTAAAGAGACCTGGCTCTTATGCGAAGAAGAGGTGGAGGAGACAACGCCTGAACTCTGGGAATCAGAACTGGCGCTGTAGGAGATGAGGTCTATGAAGTCAGAGGCTAAGAGTTTGGAATGGAAGGTGATTTTTTAAGGAATCAACATCTATGGAAGGAAAGGGGAGGAAGCAGGGCTGAGCAGCAGGTCTAGTAGAGCTTTGGGCAACCTGGAGAGGAAGTTGGGAGAAAGAATAGCCCTTCAAACTGTCTCAGACGAGGATTAGGTTCCTGGACCTTTACCCCCGTTCCTCTCATTCATCAGATGCAGGCTGCCCCAGGAAGGCACGACCTCCATCCAAGCAGACACCCCGATGGGGCTGACACTGAGGCACTCTGCCTTCAGTAGTCCTTCAGGATTAGCCTCAGTGACTACCACTAACGGGGGGGGGGGAGTCGGGGTGGCCCAAGTTAAGGTCTAAAGGGAAGGACCCCCTGAAAAGAAACAAGTTGTTTTGCACGGTTAGCTTTTTGAAGCATGAAGCTAAATCTTTAAGTTTGAGACTGCCTGAGAGACCTTTGATAGAAAACTTCATAGACAAGGAAAGCAGAGGGGGTGCACGTAATGACTGCTGATGCCCCACCGCAGTCAAAAAGAATGAGGAGGAACTACATGTGCTGATGCGAAAGGTTCTGACACTTTTTGGTCTCAGGGCAAAGGGCATGGATACTGGAAAAGGTGAGAAATTTGGAAGAATAATGTAATCTACCACGGCATTTCTGGTGAATGACAACCCCTCCAACTTCATCCCTTCATGACCCTTACTTACCTCACTGGCCCACCATGCTCAAGGTCAATTCCTCTAACCTTCAGTCCTTTGCAGCTTTTCTTTTCTTTTCTTCTTTTTTTTTTTTTTTTTGGCGGTACGTGGGCCTCTCACTGTTGTGGCCTCTCCCGTTGTGGAGCACAGACTCCGGACGCGCAGGCTCAGT
Organism: Delphinapterus leucas; assembly: GCF_059928025.1. NCBI lineage: Eukaryota > Metazoa > Chordata > Mammalia > Artiodactyla > Monodontidae > Delphinapterus > Delphinapterus leucas. The sequence goes on along the minus strand of NC_143143.1, from coordinate 60,788,077 downwards.
GGCCATGGCTCACGGGCCTAGCCACTCCGCGGCATGTGGGATCTTCCCAGACCGGGGCACGAACCCGTGTCCCCTGCATCGGCAGGCGGACTCTCAACCACTGCACCACCAGGGAAGCCCCTTTCTGTCTTTTGAACACACTGTACCATTTGCCTAAAATACTCCTTCCTCCCCGCCTCCCCATCCAGATCTCAGCTGAAACGTCGCTTCCTTAAAGAGTCCTGGGGTCTGTGCCAAGAGATTTGCATGGACACCAGCTTTGCCTCTGGGAGGTAGTAATCCCAGGAACAGGCATGAATGGGTGAGCCCAGAAGTCCAAATCTAACCCGAGCCCCACCTCTCATGTCCGTGAAACCCTGGGAAAGCCTCGTCTCCTTTCTGTACCTCCATTTTCCCTTCTGCTGAAAGTAGACAAGAATACCTTCCTGTATCAGGTAAGAAGGCTCTCAGTTGCAAATAGCAGAAACCCCAAGTAATAGTTGCTTAAACAATATCTGACAAACAAGAAGCCCAGCAGGGCTTCCCTGGTGGCGCAGTGGTTGAGGGTCCGCCTGCCGATGCAGGGGACACGGGTTCGGCCCTGGTCCGGGAAGATCCCACATGCCGTGGAGCGGCTGGGCCCGTGAGCCATGGCAGCTGATCCTGCGCATCTGGAGCCTGTGCTCTGCAACGGGAGAGGCCACAACAGTGAGAGGCCTGTGTACCGCAAGAAACAAAAACAAAAACAAACAAAAAAAAGAAGCCCAGCAGCAGGAAGCTCCAGGGCTGGTTTACCCGCACAGAGATGTGATTAAGGACCCAAGTGCTCACTCATACTCCCTCCCTTCTTCCCTCCCCTTCTCACTCTTTCCATTCTATTTGCACTCTGCCATCTATCAACCATTGCCTTTTGTCTGCAAGCTGTTGCCTCATGGTTACAAGATGTCTGCCACAGCGCCAAGCATCTAGAAGAAAGCTTTGAAAGGAGGGGTGGCGTCTATGAATTCCGCTCACATGCCTGTCTCTTTTATCAGGAAAGAAAATATCTTTCCCAGAACCCACCCAGCAGCTTACCCTAACAACCCACTGGGCAGACATGGGCCACATGGCCACTCTAGTAGGTAAGGAAAGTGGGAATGCCAGTATTAGTCTTTTATCTTCAGCCTCCCTAGTGGGAGGCAGCAAAGGAAGAGAAGGTAAGAACTGGCTCCTGCAATCAATCCACAGAGTCTATCTTTCTACGTCAGAGTTTTTGCGAAAACTTGGCTTTGCTGGTAGCACTCTGAAGGGCACAGTCTACTTTTATTGTTATTCACGACCTATTAAGAGAAATCAATATTGGAAGAGAAACATAATACTTTGCATTTGTTCAACAACAGACTTTTCAAAGGTGGAGAGAAAAGCTATAACTGACTAGGCACAGCCCAGGTCCCCAAGACCATGCTGAGTGCCTGACCTGCAAGCCCATTTCCTCCCCCGGTGACCTCTTCAATCAGGCTGAAACAGCCTCTGCTGAACCACCCAGGGTCTCCATGCTGCCAAATCCTGTGCTCATGTTCCTGCTCTTACATTTATTTGAATCCCCCTAAGCATTCATGTTATTTTATTGACCAGTTAATTGCTCTCCCCTTGATACATGATCCTATTTGGGCTTCTGTAGTCTCATAGGCCTGGCTGCTCCTCCTTCATCAGGTTTCTCAATTCAGACTGACTCAGGACTCACCTGTGCGCTCTTCTCCTTTTACCCCCCACCTCCACTCCATCTATCCCAGGGCTTCTCAGATCCTAGCTTGGATCAGCCTCACCTGGAGGGCTTGTTAACACACAGGGCACTGGGTGTCACCCTCGCAGTGTCTGATTCCACAGGTCTGTGGTGAAACCTGAACATTGGTATTTCTAACCAGTTCCAGGTGATGGTGATGATGCTGGTCCTGGGACTACACCTGGAGAACCACTCACTATCTCAGCCAGGATTCAGAGCCATGGCTCTCAGCCTTGGCTACATATTGGAATCACCTGGGGAGCCTGAACACACTGGTGCCTGGGTCCCAACCCCACAGAGATTCTGATTTTAATAGACTGTGTTATATCTTGAGCACCTGGAGTTTATAAACCTCCTTTGGTGATCCCACTGCGCACCCCCTGTGCAGCCAAAGTTGAGAACCACTGGTTTGGATACTACGTAAATGCTGATGACTCCCAGCTTTATTTCTGCTTCCCAGACTTGTCCTTGAGTTTCAGCCCAGCATACCCAATTACTCACGCAAAATCTCCACTTGGATGACTCACAAATGTCTCAGCATTAACACATCCAAAGTGGAAGTCTGAATCTTTACTTCCAAACATGCTACTTCTCTATCTTCTCCATCTCTGCAGACAGCAATTACATTCCTCTTTTTGCTCAGGCTAAAAATCTTGGAGTTATCCTTGATTTATCTCACCCCTTTAGGTCCCAATGTGCAATCTTTCAGCATTCCCTGCTGGTTTCATCGCCACAGCATATCCTCCAGTTCTCCTCTTCCTTCACCTGCACTGCGAACACCTGGGTCAGGATACTATCAGCTCTTCCTTGGGTTGTCTTTGCAGCATCCTGACCATACCCCTACTTCCTCTCTTCACTCCCTCGCCAATGCATCCTCCACATAGCAATCAGAATGATCTCTGAAAATCATAAACCAGACCATGACATACCCTCTATTTAAAGTCCTACAAAACTTCTTCCCCTTGACATAAAATATAAGCTCTTGTCCCCCTCTCAAACTGATTTATTCCACTCTTTCCCTGGCTTACAGGCTCCAACCGTACTGGCCTCCCTTCTGTTCCTTAAACACATGCAGTCATTTCTTGCATTTGCTGTTCCATTTGTATTTGCTGTTCCGTTCACCTGGACTTCTATTTCCCTGGGTCTCTGCTTGGCCAGCTTCTTCTCATCATTCAGGTCTAAGCATCACATCTGCGGAAAGAATAACCCCGATCCATCTGTTATTCTTTTTCTTTTTAAAGTCTTTTTTTAGCTTTATTGAGGTAAAAATGACAAAAATTGTATATATTTAAGGTACACAATGTGATGATTTCATATAAATATATACTGTGACCTGATCACCACAATCAAGCTAATTGGCATTCATTACCTCACCTAATTACCTTCTTCTGCCTTTTAATCCTCCCTCCCTACTCCCCTCTGGCAACCCCATTTGTCCTCTATGAGTCTATTTCTGTTTTTTTGTGTGTGTTCATTTGTTCTGTTTTTTAGATTCCACATATAAGTGAAATCATACAGTATTTGTCTTTCTCCGTCTGACTTATTTCAGTTAGCATGATGCCCTCAAGGTCCATCTATTTTGTTGCATATGGCAAGATTTCATTATTTTTTATGGCTGAGTAGTATTGCATTGTGTATATATAGCACATCTTTATCCATTCATCTGTTGATGGACACTTATGTTGCTTCCATATTTTGGCTATTGTAAATAATGCTGCAATGAACATAGAGGTGCATATATCTTTTTGAATTAGTGTTTTGGTTTTCTTTCATCAATGTCTTACAGTTTTCCAAGTACAGGTCTTTTACCTCCTTAGTTATATTTATTCCTAGGTATTTTATTCTTTTTGATGCAATCATAAATGAAATTGGTTTCTTAATTTCTCTTTCTGGTAGTATGTTGTTAGTGTATAGAAACAAAACAGGTTTCTGTATATTAACTTTGTATCCTGCAACTTTACTGAATTCATTTATTAATTCTAATAGGTTTTTGGTGGTGTCTTTAGGATTTTCTATATATAGTATCATGTCATCTGCAGACAGTGACAGTTTTACTCTTCCTTTGCAATTTGGATTCCTTTTATTTCTTTTTCTTGTCTAATTGTTGTGGCTGGGACTTCCAATACTATGTTGAATAAAATTGGCAACAGTGGATATCCTTGTCTTGTTCCTGATCTTAGAGGAAATGCTTTCAGTTTTTCACTGTTAAGTATGTATGGGCTTGCCATACATGGCCTTTATTACATCGAGGCATGTTCCCTCTATAACCACTTTATTGAGAGTTTTTTTTTAAGCATAAATCGATGTTGAATATTGTCAAAAGCTTTTTCTGCGTCTATCGAGGTGATCATATAATTTTTATTCTTCAGTTTGTTAATGTGGTGTATCACATTGATTGATTTGTGGATATTGAAACTTCCTTACATCCCTGAGATAAATCCCACTTGGTCATGGTGTATGATCCTTTTATTTTATTCTTGAATTTGGTTTGTTAATATTTTGTTGAGGATTTTTGCATCTATGCTCATCCCTGATGTTGATATTTTTTGTTGTTCATTTTCTTTTTTGTGGTATCCTTGTCAGGTTTTGGTATCAGAGTAATGCTGGCCCCATAGAATGAGTTTGGAAACATTCCTCATTTTGCAGTTTTTTGGAATAGTTTGAGAAGGATAGGTATTAACTCTTCTTTAAAGGTTTGGTGGTATTCACCTGTGAAGCCATCTAGTCCTGGACTTTTGTTTGTTGGGAGTTTTTTTTTAAATTACTGATTCAATTTCATTACTGTTAATTGGTCTATTCATATTTTCTCTTTCTTTCTGATTCAGTCTTGTGAGATTATACATTTCTAGAAATTTGTCCATTTCTTCTAGGCTATCCATTTTATTAGCATTTAAATGTTCATAGTAATCTCTTATGATTCTTCTATGATATTTCTATGGTGTCAGTTGTAACTTCTCCTCCTTCATTTCTGATTTTATTAATTTGGGTCCTCTCTCTTTTTTTCATGATGAGCCTGGCTAAAGATTTATCAAATTTTTTAATCTTTTCAAAGAATCAGCTCTTAGTTTTGATTTTTCTTTTTTCTTGAGGCAGGCTTGTATTGCTATAAACTTTCCTCTTACAACTGCTTTTGCTGCATCCCATAGGTTTTGGATTGTTGTGTTTTAATTTTCATCTGTCTCCAGGTATTTTTTAATTTCCTCTTTGATTTATTCAGTGACTCACTGGTTGTTTAGTAGCATATTGTTTAGCCATCACATGTTTGTGTGTTCTGCAATTTTTTTCTCACAGTTGATTTATAGTCTCATACCACTCTGGTCAGAAAAGATCTTGATATGATTTCAATCTTCTTAAATTTGTTGAGACTTGTTTTTTGGTCTAACATGTGATCTGTCCTGGAGAATGTTCCATGTGCACTTGAAAAGAATGTGTATTCTGCTGTTTTTGGTTGGAATGTTCTATAGATATCTATTAAGTCCATTTGACCTAATATGTCATTTAAGGCCAGTGTTTCCTTATTGATTTTCTGTCTGGATGATCTGTCCATTGATGTCAGTGAGGTGTTAAAGTCCCTTACTTTTATTGTGTTACTGTCAATTTCTCCCTTCATGTTTGATAGTATTTACGTTATGTATTTAGGTGCTCCTATGTTGGGTGCATATATATTTACAATTGTTATATCTTCTTGTTGGATCAATCCCTTTATCATTATGTAATGTCTTTCTTTGTCTCTTGTTACAGTCTTTGTTTGAAAGTCTATTTTGTCTTGTGTAAGTATGCTACCCTAGCTTTCTTTTCATTTCCATTTGTGTAGAATATCTTTTTCCATCCCCTCACTTTCAGTTTGTGTATGTCTTTAAATCTGAATGCAGCATATATATGTATCTTGTTTTTATCCATTCAGCCACTCTGTCTTTTGATTGGAGCACTTAGTCCATTTACATTTAAAGTAATTATCAATAGACATGTACTTATTTCCATTTTGTTCATTGTTTTCTGGTTGTTTTTATATTTCTTCTTTGTTCCTTTTTCTTCTTTTGCTCTTTTCCCTTGTGACTTGATGACTATCTTGCTGTTATGTTTGGATTCCTTTCTCTTTGGGGTGTGTGTGTGTGTGTGTGTGTGTGTGTGTGTGTTATAGATTTTTGATTTGTGCTTACCATGAGGTTCATATATAGCAACCTGTATATATGGGATTCTGTTAAGTTGATGACCTCTTAAGTATGAACACATTCTAACAACGCTTCATTTTTACTCCTTCCCCCAACATTTAATGTTTTTGAGACCATATGTTACACCTTTTTGTTTTGTGTATCCCTTAACTGCTTATTGTGGATAAGATGATTTTACTACTTTTGTCTTTTAACCTTCCTACGACCTTTATAAGTCATTGATCTACTACCTTTACTATATATTTGCCTTTGCCAATTAGATTTTTCTTTTCATAATTTTCATATTTCTAGTTTTGGTCTTTTCTTTTCCACTTAAGAGAGTCCCTTTAACATTACTTGTAAAGCTGGCTATTGGTGCTGAACTCTTCTAGATTTTGTTTATCTGTAAAACTCTTTATCTCTCCTTCAGATCTGAATGATAGCCTTGCCAGGTAGAGTATTCTTGGTTGTAGTTTTTTTCCTTTCACCACTTAAAATATATTATGCCCCCCTTTCTGGCATGCAAAATTTCTGCTAAAAACTCCCTGATAGTCTTATGGGAGTTTCCATGTATGTAAATAATTTCTTTCCCCTTGTTGCTTTTAGATTCTCTCTTTAACTTTTGCCGTTTTAATTACAATGTGTCTTGGCGTGGATCTTTTTGGGTTCATCTTGAGCTCCCTGGACTTGGATGTCTGTTTCCTTTCCAGGTTAGGGAGGTTTTCTGCTATTATTTCTTCAAATAAATTCTCTGCACCTTCCTCTTTCTCTTCTCCTTCTAGGGCCCCTATAATGCAAATGTTAGTATGCTTGATATTGCCTCAGAGCTCTCTTAAACTAATCTCATTTTTAAAAATTCTTTTCCCTTTTTTCTTTTCAGCTTGGCTGTTTCCACTACTCTGTCTTCCAGTTTGCTGATCTGTTCCTCTGTATCATCTAATCTACTGTTGATTACTTCTAGTGTATTTTTAAATTTCAGATATTATATTCTTCAGCTCTGTTGATTCTTTATATTTTCTAGCTCTTTGTTAAACTTCTCACTGTGTTCATCCATTCTTCTCCTGAGTTCACTAAGCATCTTTGTGATCATTAGCTTGAACTCTTTATCAGGTAGATTGCTTAGGTACTCTTCACTTAGCTCTTCTTCTGATGTTTTATCTTGTTCCTTCATTTGGAACATATTCTTCTGTTGCTTCATTTTGCCTTATTCTCTGGTTTTATTGCTATGCATTAGGTAGGTTGGTTACATTTCCCAATCTTGGAGAAGTGGCCTTGTTTGGGAGATATCCTATGGGACCCAGCAGCATTCTCCCCCTGCTCACCAGAGCTATATGCTCTAGAGGTGCCCCCCTATGTGGGCTGTGTGGGCCCTTCTATTGTGGCAGGGCCAACTACTGTGGTCATGCTAGTAGGTGGGGCTATCCATTGGCCTGGTTGGCTGCCAGTTCCTGCCTCATGTGGAGGCTACTGGCTTGCTGGTGGGCAGGGCCAAGTCCCGGGGTAGCTGGCTGGGTTACCCATGGGGGCCTTGGGGCTGTTGCCAGGTGCTTATGAGCAGGTCAGTGCTCCTGAATGGCTGGATGGTCACCCTGGGGGGCAGGTAAGCCCCTGGTACTAATCAGCTAGAGGGAGGACTCCAAAATGGTGCTTCTAAGCACCAGTGTCCTCATGGTAGAATGGGCTCCCCAAAATGACTGCCACCAGTGTCTATGTCCCCAGGGGAGTCTAAGATGCCTCCTGCCTCTCCAGGAGGCTCTCCAAGATCAGCTAGTGGGTCTGACCTAGGCTCCTTTCAAATTACTTGCCTCTGCACTGGGTCTCAGAGCAAGTGAGATTTTGCATGCACACTCTAAGGATGGAGTCTCTGTTTCCTACAACCCTCTGGCTTTCCTGTACACAATCCCTGCTGGCATTCAAATCAAGACATTATGGGGGGCTCACCTTCCCAGTATAGGATCCCCAGGCTGGGGAGCCCAATGAGGGGCTTGGACCCCTTGCTCCTCGGGAAAACCCCTACAATTGTGATTATCCTCCCAGTTTTGAGTTGCCTACCCAGAATTGTGGGTATTTACTATATATACCGCATCTCTGCCTCTCTTACCTGTCTTGTTGTGGTTCCTTCTTTATGTCTTTAGTTGTGGAAAATCTTTTCTGTTAGTCTTTGGGTCATTCTCATCAATATTTGGTCTGTAAACAGTTGTAATATTGGTGCACATGTTGGAGGAGGTGAGCTCAGCTTCTTCCTACTCCACCATCTTGGCCACCTGTTATTCTTTATCATCACACTTTATATCCTTCTCAGCCCCTAAGAGTCTGCAATTATTTGCTTTGTAAATTTACTGGTTCATTGTCTTTCCGACTAGACTATGAGCTCCTTGAGGGCAGGAACTATGTCTGTCTTGTTCAAGGCTAGAGCCTCAGTACCCAGAAGAGGGAATGAGACTTAGTGGGTGCTCAAAAAATATTTGGGGAGGGAGGAAGGGAGGGGAAAAAAGGGAGGGTAGAGAGAGAGAGAGAAATGGGGGAAGGAGAAAGGAAGGTCTGGCAATTCTCAGAGCACATGAACTACCCACTACCCCTCCCTTGCTTCCACCCAAGAGATGGTTCAGATCAGAGATTAGATCTCAAGTCTCCAACTTGGTAGCTCAGAACTGCTTTTACTAGAGAAACAGAATATACAGGTAGCAGAAGCAAAATGTGTAAATGCCTGTAAGTTCTTTGAAAGCAGTGACCACAGTTTGTTTACTCTTTTCACTGGTGTGCTGGTGTGTGCACAGACCCTGACCTTGAGTGGGTGTTCAATACATGTTCCATGAATGATTTGAATGGCTTTTACCTGAAGGAACTCTAAGATAGTCTTGTCTTGGTTTCCCCATTAAATGAGGCAAGCAGTTCTGATATCCACTTCCACAGGACTGCTGCCAACCTTAGAAATTCATCCTGGAAGAAAGGGCTGGCAGTCACTTCCAGTTGATGGGGATTCTCAGCTGCCCTGGCTACACCTGCAGCCCTGCCCTTCCTAGGTGACCCCAGTGGACTGGCCTCTCCCAGCAGCTGGAGCATATCCTTAGTTATGAGCACTCTGCAGGAAGATGTCTAACTGCCCTTGCTAGCACATAGTTAATCCCCCAGGGGGCTTCCTCTAATTAAAACCAAAAGCACAATTATAGCTGTGCTAAAGCATATGCACATGGTGCTGCTTAAAAGGGACAGATTTACAAGGTGTTAACAACTCCAGAGGCAGCCCTGTCCCAGCACCGGGTGCTACAAATATCAAAATTGGAACCAAATGAGTCACTGGGGCTCAAGATACAATATGCTAAATATGCTCCTGCCACAGGGCCTTTGCACTTATGATTTATACTTAAATCATGGATTTAAGTATGGTTTATGATGTTCAATCCATTGCATTTTAATCTTAATTGACCCTCAAATTGTCTCATCTTTGGCCAGTAGGAACCTCTTGGCTCCTGAGTCCTTTTGACATATCTCCATTGGTTTTATATGTAGTAAAACATCTATGTAGTATGACAAAATATTCCAGGCTTTTGTTGTCCTCACTTCTTACCTCAGACCCTGAACAGCCATTTCTCCAGGGAGTCCTGGTTTCTTTCAATGGGAAATGGTAGTTCAAGACCACAATCTGAATGCTGGGAATGTTCATTGCTACTGGGCTGGTCATTATTTCTAGACCTTGTCAGTGGACAGAGCTGTAATAGCTCATGAGTTCATACTGGTACTTTCAATTCTAACTTAGAACTCAGGTTGTTTATTCAACTTCTTTATATTTGTATCTTTTTTCTTATGGACTGAGAATTCTAGTTCTTAATGTCACAGAGGATGATAGCAATAGTCCGTAATTAGTCATTTTCTTGATCCCATGCTATACACACAACAATCTTAGATTAATAATACTAACACTATTACCATTAATTATAATTACTGAGAAGAGATTTAAAATTTTTGCATAGGTGATCCCATTCCCGTCTCCATTTTTAACTTTACATTATTAGATAATAAATGTTTTAATACTATGTTCTCTTCTTTTCAACCATCACCTATCTTGGTTCTATAAGTAAGTATATATTAATGTTCACCACCAGTCTTTATTTTGACATCTCTCCACCATGTTCATTTTTTTTCCATATTAAAGTTTCCTTTATTTAAAAAAAGAAAACCAGGATTGCAAAGACAAGGCCTTAGGGAAATTGGCTACCAATAAAAGTTGAAAAGAAAACTTAAATAATCATTTCAGAAATGGTTAACCATCTAAGTCTGGCAATGGTGTAGAAAATGGGCAGTTTCATAGCTTGTTAATAGGAATGAAAATTGTTACAGCATCTCTGAAGAAAAATGTGGCAATACATTATTAGTGTATTTGAACTTGCATACCTCTTGACTCAGCAATTCTCCCTCCGGAATCAAAGGGGAAGGGGCCTTTAGGCATACAAAGATATACCATGTTCATTTTTGTTGTCTGAAGCTCATTTTCTAATAGATTCTTCAGGAAAGACTCATGGAAACAATATTCTCTAAGTTCCTGTGTGTGGATAATAGTTTGTGTCCTTTGCATTTGAAAGTCAGTTTTGATGGATACAAAATCCTTGGTTATCACTTTCTTTCCTCCAGTATTTTAAATATGTTGCTCTATTTCATTTGACCATAAAGTAGTGCTTTCAAAAAAAAATATGATGACAACCTTATATTTTTTCTTTATGTAAGGACTCTTTTTGCCTGATACCCAATTTTTCTTTATTTTTCTTTAAAGTCTAGGAATTTTACTGCAACATGTCTTGGTCAGTTGAGGTCAATATTGTCAAGTATGTAATGTTCTCTTTCAATATATAATTTCAAAAAAAAATTTTTTTGCTTCAAGAAAGTTTTCTTGAATTGTAGTTTTTAATATTTATTCTCTTTAGGTTTTTTTTTTTTCACTTGATTTTCTCTTTTAGATACTTCTGTTATCCATATGATGTATCTTCTTTGCCTACCAATGTATGTCATTTTCTCTTGAAATGTTTTATGCTTTTCTTCATACCTTTTTGATTGTTTAGGAACTTTCTCCCTTCTCTCAAGGTATTATATATTGTGTTGATTCACTCTATTCCTTCTGGTTGAGACTTTATTTTTTAATGGTGTTTCTTTTATTTCTAAATATAATTTCTGAGTTTTTCCTAATTCTTTTAGGTCATTTGGAAATAGTACATTGCATCTCTAGTCTACTTTATAAATATGTTTCTCTGGAATGCTTTCATTATCTGTAGGGATGTTATTGTCCATATTCCTTTTTATTTTAAAAAGTTTATTATTTTATTTTTCTAAATAATAATTTTCTATGGGATTTGACCTTGACCTTGATAGTTTTCTGAGGCTCATTTTTATGTTAAATTAGTTTACCTGAACATTTGGAAGGAGGCCATTTAGAATATACTCACAGTTCAGGGGCACTTTTCTAAATTCTTAGAGCTCCCTTTTTTGTTGTTTTTAATGTCCAGAAACATGGTTGCTTTCTGAGATATTCTGGCTCTACTGCCCTCTCCTGCTTTAGTCAGGGCCTTCTTTTTCCTTCATCTCAATCATCTCTGTCCTGCTCAATTTTGAATACCTGTTGGCTCTGGGGCTTATCCCCTTTTCAGGTCTGTCAGACACAGGCTGCCTAACTTGGCTTCCTCTGGCACAGACTTGATATCCATAAATTTTGTGACTGTTGATGGTTTCCCCACAGTGTACTTAGAGTTAAAGGGAACACTTTGTTACTTAGTTTTGCTATAAATGTTGTCCATGGGTTTTGGCTTGCTATCTATCTGCTCTATTTTCATGTGGGAGTTTAGGAAGATCCAAAGATGAACTGTGCTTCTATCATTACTACCATCTTCCCAGAATTTTCCAAGAAACTTTCAATTTAGATTGGATCGAATTCACTAGGCTGTAAGGTAAGCACAAGAAACAGGAGGCGGAGGAGGTGGTGGTGTTTGCTATTGCTGCTGTTGTTGCTATTGTTTTTAAATATAGAATTTTAAATGTTTTCAAGTTGTCAACATTTAACAATGGCAAAATTTCAACTACATGTTCAGATTTCTGACTTCTCTAGAAAAACCAAAATTCTGGATACAGTGGGCCTACATTTCAATATGGCAACACTGGACTGGACGGCACAATGCCGACCCCATTCAGAGGGTACGTGTGCTCTCCAGCTTGCTGCAGCCCCATTCCAGCTTGCTTCACTTACTTATGTTACGTGTTTGGCCCCACAGGCTTTTGAGTTTACTACCTCTGTACTATGGGAACTCTGGGTGTATTCATTTCTTATAGCTGCTTGTACCAAAGTACTACAAACTGGGTGGCTTAGAACAACAGAAGTTTATTGTCTCACATTCTGGAGACCAGAGATCTGAAAGCAAGGTGTCAGCAGAGTCATGCTCCCTTTGAAGGTGCTAGGGAAAAACCTGTTCTAGTCTTCTCTCCTAGGTTCTGGCAGTTCCTTGGCTTGTGGCAGCAAACTCCAGTCTTCACATGGTGTTCTACCTGTGTGCATGTTCTACCTTTGTCCAAATTGCCATTTTTGTAAGAACACTTACATACTGGATAGGGGCCCACCCTACTCTAGTATAATCTCACCCAAATAAGGTCATATTCTGAAGTACTTAGGGTTAAGACTTCAAAATGTGAGTTTGGAGTGGCGGGGACGCGGGGGACACAGTTCAACCCACAATACTGGGTTTCTACAGTTTCTCTTTGGGAGAAAAATCCATGGGCCCCAAGGTCCCTAGAGGCCCCAGAAAAATTCAAACCCAAGCCCACGTCTCTCCGAGTATTTGCAGGGGAACAGGTTCCCACTGAGAGTGGTTAGATACTATCTGTGTTTCTCCAAGACTGTTTTGAGGGCCCCTAATCAGCCTGCGTCAAAACCAAATGGGGAGAAATCTCCAAATGAAACTGGTAAGGGAGGGAGAGCACGCTGATATGAGCAGCTTTCTTTTCCAGTGAAGTCTGAGCCCACACTGAAATTAGTCTCACGTCACTTACTTTTCTTACATACAGGGAATAGCCCATGGAATTCAAACCCAGAAAGGGCAAGGGATCCAGCCAGGGTCACAGAGGGCAATGAGGGGAGATGGACCCCCCTGGATCCACACACTCCGGAGTCATCACATAATACCAATCAGCCTCAAAGTATGAATTCTAGAAGAGAGTTTGGCAGGGCCATCCTAGACAGATCTGTGACCTTGATGATGTTTGTTTCAAACAATCCCTACTTCCCCAAGTTCATCATCCAGCTGAACTGCCCAGATGTGCCCTCTGCCACAGTTGGACACAATTCTGAGGTACTGTATCACCATGGTATGGTTTTGGCCAGATCCACCCAAAACTGCATTTTCATTGACTCCATATTTTTTAGATTCCTTTTTTCTGTATGTAAATAAATATTTTAAAATACATTTAAGAAGATATACTTAAATTTTGAAAAATCACATCACAACTATAAATGGAAAAGCAACATCTATCTCTTGTTATGACTAGAAGGTATCTAACAAGTAAATAATGTTATTAAATTCTCGCTAGATACTCTTGCCTACCTGAAAAATTTGAACCTGAGGAATGTTCTCTGTTTAAAAAATGATTAGTGTCAGAGAGGTGCTGAAGACATACTACCTCCTGAGACTTTCTTTTTAAAGATATCAGAAGGGCTAATGAAGACTTAGAAATGGAATAACACTCCCTCAGTGTAATTCAGTGCTTTTCAGAGTCCTGCCTAGGTCCCCTTGGGTACACCCATGGTGCTCCATCCACACTTGAATGGGAGCTGACACAGTGGAGAAAGAACTGGAGGAAGAATTCATTGGTGCCATTAACTCTCTTCCCTATATCAATCAGCAGTTGGTGTATGACAACCACCCCAAAGCTCAGTTGCTTGAATCATTTATTACTATAGCTCATGCATTTGTGGGTCAGCTGGAACTCTGCTTATTTTGACTGGGCTTGATCATGTGACTGTGGATTTGTTGGGAGTTTCCTCAAGGCTGGACTTGGCCAGCTGCTTGGCTGGAGCAGCTCTGCTCAGTGTTTCTCACTTTTGTCCTGTGGGAGCCCAGACACATTCTTCTCATAGTGATGGCAAAAACACAAGGCAGCAGGTGAAAACATGAGAGGCTTTGTAAGACCTAGGCACACTCTCATTTCTGCTTCATCTTATTGGCCAAAACAATTTACATGGCTTAGTGTAGAGTCACCTCTTTTGTAGGAGGAACTGCAAATGGCATAGATACAGAGAGAGGTAAAGAACTGGGGCCAATGATACAACTTCCCACAGTAATGCAATTGTTTGCATTATTTTTACCAATTTTGCCACTTGTAAGATAATGACATCATACTATAGTTATCAGCATTTCAGCCTTTTCACCCTGAGGGCGTTTTAAAATTTCTTCTCCACGGGTCCAAATTCTGAAAGGTTTATATGTCTTAAGTAAACTGCATTTATTAAGGTGCAATATCTTTTAGGTTTTTGAAATAGTACTGTCTTCTGGGACCTCAATTTTGAAACCACTAGATTAAATTCCCTTTACATATCTAACATTCCATTTATTCCAAGATTCTACAAAACTATTAAGCAATTATTCTATGATTCTTTGCTTTTAAAATATTCAAGAATCTAGTATTTTTTTGTTATATACTTCCAGGACTCAAAAACTAGGCAAGGAAACTTCATTTCCAGAGAGTCTGTGTGTGTATTTTTAAGATTCTCTGATTTTCTTCTAAGATTCAAAGACTTTATGTGCTAGCACATCTTAAAATATTAACTGAAGTGTTTTCCCTTGCATTTTTAAATGTCTTTTGTCCTGTTTCCTCATGCAGGATAAAGTCTGTTTTAGTGAAAGTTCCATGTGCACTTGAAAAGAATTCTGCTGTTTTTAGGCAGTCTATAAATGCCAGTTAAATATAGTTGTTTAATGGTGTTGTTCATCCTATATTCTTGCTGATTTTATGTTTAGTAATTCTGTGATTACTGAGAGAGCTGTACTGAAGTCTTCAACAATAATTGTGGATTTGTCTATTTCACCTTTTAGTTCTATTTGCTTCCTGTATTTTAAAGCTTTTTTGGGGATGCATGCATACACACTTTAGGATTGTTTTGTCTTTTTAGTGAATAGATCCACTTATCATTATTTAATGTTTCTTTTTACCCCTAGTAATCTCTTGGCTCTGACATTCACTTTGATATTAATGTAGTCACTCTGGCTTTCTTGTAACTAGTGCTAGCACAGTATATAATTTTCATCCTTTCAATTTTAACCTGCCTATATAATCATATTTAAACTGAATTTCTTATAGACAACATATAGTTGGGTCATTTTAAAAAATCCATTTAGGCTGTCTATAACTTTTGATTAGTATGTTTAGACCATTTACATTTAATGTACTTATTATTGATATGTTTGGATTTAAGCCTACCATTTTATTATTTGTTTTATGTTTGTTCACTCTGTTTTTCATTCCACTGTTCTTCCTTTCCTGACTATTTTTGGGGGTTATTTGAACATGTTTTAGTATTCCACTTTAATTTATCTATTGTGTTTTTTACTATAGCTCTTTATATAGTTATGCTTAGAGGCTGCTCCATTGATTGCAATAGATGTACATACTTGTCACAGTCATTTAGAGTTAATATTTTATGACCTCAAGTGGAATGTAGACACCTTACCATCAGATATGTCTGTTCACCCTCCTCTCTTTATGTTACAGTTGTCTTATGTATTACATCTACATACATTAAAATTTCCATCATATAGATAATGTTCAGACAAATTTTCACTTATAGCTTTCAAATATATTTTAAAGAATGCAAGAGAAAAAGAATAGTCCATTATTTTTTACTCAGATATTTATCATTTTATGACCCATTATTACAATTTATGTTGCTCTTTCTTCATTTCTGATCTTCCAAGTTCCCTTCTGTTTCCTTGTATTTGGAGAACGTCCTTTAGCAATTCTCTTAGAACAGGTTTGCTGGCTATGAGCCCTCTTAGTTTTCTTTCACTTGAGACTGACTTTATTTCACCTTCATTCCTGAAGTGTATTTTTGCTACATACAGAATTCTGAGTTGACAGTTCTTTTCTTTCAGCATTTTAAATATGTTACCCCACTTCCTTCTCATCTTCATGGCTTCTGCTGTCAAATCTTCAGCCAAAATGTAGGGGAAAAGTATTATAGGGGGTGTCAGTTAATAAAAATAGTGTTTTATTTTTCTGGATCTTGTATTGCTTATGGTATTTGTCAGCTTTTAAAAATTTGTGGTTTATTTTCATTTTCTTCTCTCATTCTAAATAAATATTCACATTTATGCATAAATTTATATTCATAATTTTCTTTTCTTTTTCTTAAAGAGGGTCATCCAAGATGGTATAAACTTTAGACTTCACAAAAACTAGATACTGTCCTGCTTCCACCCTCCACCTTTGCCCTCGATCCCTTCAAGGAGATGTCAAGGTGAACAAAAGGCACTGGCTGAGTCCCAGCTAGATTCCTCCTTCTTGGCCCAGTTCGGGAACTGAAAAATTCTGCAGGAGGTGCCTAGGCAGACAGCTCTGAGTAGCCTCCTGCAGATTTCTGCAGGTCAGAGAATCAAGGTGAGACAGACACCTGACGCTGGCACAGGTGAGGCATCAAAAGCCAACAGTCTCAGCTGAAAATCAAAATGAGGAGGGCATAGCAGGAGCAGCCAGTGTGGCTGCAGGACTAGATATGTGAGATGTACGACTAGATGCTCCCTACATCTTGGGATTGTGTGATGCCCTCTAGATTTAAACATAACCCAGCAGGGAAGGAGAATATTAAACTGAGATTTCAACCTCAGTCTCTGCTCCTCCTCCCTTCTCCCATCTCTGCCCAGCCATCCAGGTGTCCCTACTGTTTCTCCCAGGACAGGCCAAGCACACACCAGCCCAGCCTCAGGGCCTTTGGACTTCCCATTCCCTCACTCAGATGGACCCTTCTATCTGAGTCTTCATGGGCCTCACTCTTTCACATCTTCTAGGTCTCTGAATGAAGGTTACCTCATCAGGACACTTTCTGTGATCACCCTCTATAAAATAACACTCCTTCTCCATCACTACCTATCCCTTCCCTCTGCTGTATTTTTCATCAGAGCACTTATCACCACTTATGACATTCTATCATATATTTGTTTCTTTTTGTTCTTAATCCATCTCTTCCACTGGAATGCAAATTAAACTTAATGGTGGCAGAAGTTTTTATCTGACATATCATGGTAATATTCCTACTCCCTAATAAAAGGAAAATACCTAGTACATAGAGGCCTTTGATGAACACTTGTTGAATAAATTAATTAAGTGTCTCCTACCTGTGTGAATGGAAGCTAATAAATTCAGTTTGTGCAAGGAAAAATAAAGTTATAGTTCCTGGAATTTGTACCTGGCTTGTCTATGCTTGGTGCTAAGATAGATTGACTTTTAAGAGTCTTGTTGGGTATAAGGTTCTATAATCTGCCCTGTTTTTGTTTCTGAGTTTCTATAATACTGTGATTCTCTGTGTCTCTGTCAAGGATCTTGGAAATCCTGGCCTCAGTGGCTCCGGACAGCTCACCCTGAAATATAGAACCATATCTTAATGACTCCAAGATGTACAGGATAAGCCAAGGGCACCCAGCTTGATTTCACATAGCATTTCCAGCTTGGAGGGATAACTGGAAAGATTATCACCAGGAAATTGTTTACAGGACAAGCAAACTCCAGACACAGCCATCACCACCTCCAGCCCCTGCCTGGTTTTAATTTCACATAAATGGTTTTCTGAGCAGACAAAAGGGTAGAACCCTGCATGATTTGGTGGGTTTATGGGACAAAAAGACGGTGCCCACAGACATCAGGGATGTCCCAGCCATCATGGGAAAGGAAAAGGTCCTGAGACAATGGGCATGCCCCAAGGCAATAGGATGGTTCAGTCCCAGGGCCAGCACTTCCACATGCCCACTGAGACAAGGCAGGTGACCTAAGCAAGCAAAGATGGAGGCCAAGGTAGACAGGACATCTGTATCACTTCTCAAGAGGGCAACTCTGACTAACTTTTACCAATCAGGCGTGCCAGTGTGGCCAGATTTTCTGATTTCTCTTTAAAAGCCAAAAACCCAATTTTGTACATGGAATCTCCCAATTTTAAGTGTTGGTAACAGAATCAAAAATTTTAAAAGCACGATTTTCTAGTTAATATTTCCACCTAACGAGTAACTCCAAATTCAGTGACGTAAAGCAACCATTTCATTACGTCCATGTATCCTTTGTGTCAAAAGTCTGGACAGGGCACTGTGGGGACAACTTGACTTTGCTCCATGGTGTCTGGGGTTTCAGCTAGGAAGATTCAAATGGTTGGGGCTAGAATCATCTGGAGGCTTCTCTGCTGGTGCCTGGGCTGGGATGACTCAAAGGCTGGGACTGTTCACTGGAGCGAGTGCCTACATGTGGCTTCTCCATGTGGCCTGGCCTTCTCACAGCATGTGGTTGGGTTCCAAGACAGAGTATCCAGAGAGTGAGCACTGCAAGAGAGCCAGGTGGAAGCTGCATGACCTTGTATGATCTAGCCTCTAGTCCCATAGTGTTATTCCAAGATACTCTACTGGTCAAAGCAGCCACAGACCCACCTGGATTCAAGGGAAGGGGTATACAGACCCTACCTCTTGAGGGAAGGAGTATCAAAGGATTTGCAGCCATTTATAAAAACACCATACACCTGTGGTCTTGCCAAATGGGTCTGCAGGCTGGGTTTGGGTAGCCAAAGGGCAGAAGTGAATAAAAGATCCAGCTCATACAGTGAGGTGAAGACCAGCAGTGACATCCCAGAGCACAGATATGAGCGTGGAGTCAAGAGCAGACGGGTGCCTGCCTGGGTGGGCTTCCCCTGCAAAGCACAGCAACCTGAGACCTCTGGTCCAGACCCCAATCCATGCACCATCATAGTGTCTGCTTACGGCCACCCTTTCCCCTGTCCACAGACTTGGGCTGATCTCAAGCCACTGCCTGACCCCAGAATGCACCCTCGGCATGGCCGAGGCATCCACTTCCTCATGGACCCAGAACCCCAAACCCTTCCCCTTCCTCTTCCTCTCTAGGAGGATCTTTCTTTAAGCCCTTGGACATTAAAAACTGATCCTACCCTTTTCCTGAGCAATCTGACTTAAGTGCTTGCTGTGGGCCCAAGTTCTCCCAAGGGGAAATACCTTCATTACCATCCTCTCAAAGGCGATCCCTAGAGGAATGCACAGAAGTGGGTGTGCAAGGGAGGAGTGAGCATGGACTTTCTGCCAAGCACTGTGCTGGCCTCTTTACACCCGTTCTTTCTTGTAATACTCACAATGACCTTGTGAAGCAATTGTTCCCATTTAAGAGATGAGCAAACCAAGTTTCACAGAAAGTACATAACTTGTCCAGGGTCACCTAGGCAAGTGGGTGGGTTCATACCAGTTGGAACCATGGGATTGACTCTGAAGCACAGGAATGCAGGACAAGAGAAGACCAGCCTATTTAGAATGGAGGAGGTGGGCTAGGGAGGAATCAGGTAGGCCAGGTGGGACCAGACTATGAAGAGCCTTGTAAGCTCCACAAAGAATCCTCAACTTGGTGAATCAGGCAGCAGGGAACCATTCAAAGTTCTTGAGCTGAGGGGTGACTCTACTAATTAAGGCCAGTGATGATGCAAGCAATTCCTTACAAAGTGTTTTATTTTGCAGGTCTTTTTTCTGTGCATTTCCTCATTTGATTCCCACCCATGTGGTTGGGCTCCCCATTTGCCATATAAGCAAAGGAAGAGTCCTAGAAATTATAATATGCCAAAAGTGCTAGTAGCAAAGCCGAAACCAGAATGTAGGTCTCCTGTCTCCATACCCTAGTCAGTGAGGGGCAGTGGGGACTGCGTTGTACTGTGGAACATCTGCCATTCTGGCCACCTAGCATCACTTCCCCTTAGCCCCTCCTTCCCTTTTGGAATCTCTCCCTTCCACCTCTCACTCCAAGTGATTCTAGTGGGGCTGTCAATCGTGTGGTCCTATAGTGGGTGGGCACAAGGCCAGGCTGACCAATCAGAATCCTTCCCAAGGATTAGCATAGATGCTAAGGGAGGGATAGTCTCAGTGTTTTCTCTAGGGCTGGCAACAGTAAGGATCACAAAAGTCAGGAGTCTCTGGCAACTGTCTTTACTGTCATCTGGGGAACGACTGCTTGAGAAGGAAGAGAGCAGAGAGGACAGCTGGGCTGAGAGCTAGAGGGCTGGAGATGGCCCCAGTGACACCAGTGAGAGCCCCCAGGTTAAGCCATGCCTGGCCTCTCAATTGTCAGAGCCACTCTGACTGCTTTTCTTTCACTTGTACCTGAAGCAGCCCTGACACACAGATTTAGGAGTAAGACAGACTTGGGTTCTCTCTGAATCTCATTTTCTCCATCTGTAAAATGGGAATAATCAAACTAACAGACTTCCTGGAGAATTAAATATACTTCATAAACTATAAGGTAAGAAAAAGAAAAGAAAACAGAAGGAGAGAAAGGCGTAAGGGAAAAGTATAATAGGAATGAATAAAAGTTACTGCCATTTGCAAGTAATATAATTATCCTCAAAGAAATTTTAACCTGCAGGCATTATAATAGAACTCGATAATCCAAATTCAGAATCTAATAGTGTTTCTATATTCCAGCAATGACAAATTTTAAAATATAATTTTTTAAAACAACTCGTTCACTCTAGCCACAAAATCTATAAGATTCCCAGGAATAAATCTAACAGGAGATGTGCAAAACCTCTATGGAGAAACCTGTAAGTCTATATTGGAGGACATGAAAGAGGGCCTATATAAATGGTGGAATATGCCAAATTCACAGATGGGAAGGCCCAATATTATAAATAGGGCAGGTGTTCCCCCAATTTACTTTATAGATATAATACAATTTTTGTCAAAGTCCCAATAGGGTTTTTCATTGAACTTGAACATTTGAATCCTAAAATTTATGTTGGAGAATAAATGATCAGAAATACAAACCCTAAAAAAGGAGGACTTATCCGATAAGACATCAAAATCCACTCACTCTAAGGCTGTAGTGATGAAACCATGAAATACCAAATACAGATTTGTTATGTCCCACTGTTAAGGAATGCCTTTTTGGATTAGTTAACAATCCAAATTAGGAAGTATTTTAAAACAGTGCGGTTACTTTCAAAATGACAGAATGGACAGTATTTTTTATTCACAGAGCTCTCTCTCCTGTAAGAGGATTATACTTTCTGTGACATTGACATCAGGTCTGGCCACGTGACTTACTTTGGCCAAAGATCTATGAGGTTGAATGATGTAATGCCACTTCTGAGCAGATGTTTTAAGAACCATCACATTGTACCATGGTTTTTCCCCCCTTCCACCAGAGCAGCATATCCCAAATAGGGTCACTGGGTCCCAGAAGGAACCAGCTGGGTCCTAGAAGGAAGATTCTTTGGAGAGAGCTGCAGCCAATCCTGGTGTAGGGTGAGCAAAAAATAAACATTTGTTGTTTTAAACCAGTGAGATTTGACATTTGTTACCTCTGCATAACTTAGAGAAGCTGACTGATACAGAAATATAACCAATGAATTGATAAAATTTTTGTTCTTTGTTAAGAGTATAAATGGCAACCTTTTATAAGTAGTACATTGATGCTTTACATTGGTTTCTGGTCGTTCTAATAAACAGAAGCATTCCTCCCAAATATTTACAAGGATTTATATTTTTAAACAAGTTTGAGGAAATGCCACTGTCTTCCACAATGAAATCCATCCTTCATTTTAGGATATTAAAGACTGCAAAGTCCTGCAATGAGGAAAACTTCATTAACTCAGTGTTTCCCAAAATCACTTGGTGACAGAATCTGCCATTTAATGTATCATGAGAGTTTGGGACACAGGTTTTTCTCAAAATGATTTTTTTTCTTTGCTATTAGGTGGTAAGCACTAGGTGCTTTACATGTATTATATCATTTAAATATTATAACAACCTCTTTTATTTTAGTTTTATTTATTTTTGGCTGCATCGGGTCTTTTCGTTGTGGCACGCATCCTTCTCTCTAGTTGTGGCACGCGGGCTTTCTCTTCTCTAGTTGTGGTGCGCAGGCTCCAGGGCATGTGGGCTCTGTAGTTTGTGGCATGCGAGCTCTCTCATTGAGGCGCACAAGCTCAGTAGTTGCGGCACGCGCACTTAGTAGCTCCGAGGCATGTGGGATCTTAGTTTCCTGACCAGGGATCGAGCCTGCGTCCCCTGCATTGTAAGGCGGCTTCTTTACCACTGGACCATCAGGGAAGTCCCTATAACAACCTCTTTGAGAGAGGCAACACTATTCCTATTTTACAGCTGAGGAAATGAAGGCTTAGAGAGACAAATGGCTTGCTCAGAGAAACCACAGCAAAAAAAAAAAAATGGCGAAGGCAGGGCTTGAATCCAGGTCTGGAAACAAAGACTGAGCTCTTAACCCACCTAACTTCCTCTTGCCTCCAAAATCACCTCCCGGCTCTGGAGCTAATGGTTGATGCTGCAGTATCCACTGAATCCAGTTCTCTCCAATTTACGCCTGACCACACCTCCTCAGGCTCCTCACACCACCTTCGTGACCATCCCCTTCTCACTCAGGGCTTCCTTCCTGCTACCGTCCTTACACTTCTTCTCCATCCTTAAGCCTTCTTTGAGGCTTAGTTCATGACCCCTCCTCCAAGAAGCCTTCTGTGACTACTTCTCTCCACAGTGAACTCTCTCTGACTTTATACAAATAGATAGTGGAGCAGAACATTTCCCTGAGATGTAAATTCTCAGACACCCCCTTAGACCTACTGAATCAAAAACTCCAGGGAGGGCTTCCCTGGTGATGCAGTGGTTGAGAGTCCGCCTGCCGATGCAGGGGACACAGGTTCGTGCCTCGGTCCGGGAAGATCCCACATGCTGCGGAGCAGCTGGGCCCGTGAGCCGTGGCCGCTGAGCCTGTGCGTCCGGAGCCTGTGCTCCGCAACTGGAGAGGCCACAACAGTGAGAGGCCCGCGTGCCGCAAAAAACAAAAAAACTCCAGGGATAGGGC
Source organism: Delphinapterus leucas (assembly GCF_059928025.1). NCBI lineage: Eukaryota > Metazoa > Chordata > Mammalia > Artiodactyla > Monodontidae > Delphinapterus > Delphinapterus leucas. The sequence goes on along the minus strand of NC_143143.1, from coordinate 60,765,094 downwards.
CCAGCTGTCTGGGTTTTAACAAGTCCTCCTGGTAAGATTCCAATGCACTTCAAGTTTGAGAACCACCAGTCTAAGCCGACAACTTTGGTTCCTTTCCCCTGACCAGCAGTTAGTGTAGGAGACATTGGACAAAATTCTGGACATGTGAGATGAGTCTGTAGGGAGGGGGCTTATGGGAAATTTCCTCATTCTTAATAAGAGAAATAGAATGAAAGACTCTACTCATTAAGATCCTTTTGTTTCAAACCGTAGAAAGTCCAGCTAACAGGAGCTTAAATGAATAGGGATTTTATTCTTCTCACTTTCAAAAAATCTAGAGCTAAGCAGTGGCTAGTGTTGGCTTGATGGTTCAGCAATATCTGTGATTCTCTTGGCTTTTCCCTCTGAACACAGAATGGCTGCCACAGATCAAGTGCAACATCATATTCTAGGCAGAGGGAATAAGTGAGGAAGGCTGCTGCAAGCCACATCTGTCCCTCTTATAGGGGAAAGTAGAGGCTTCCCAGAAGCCCCCAGGAGACTTCCATGTATGTCTCACTGGCCAGAATTGGCCATGGGGGCACCTCTGGCAGCAAGGGAGACTGGTTAAGTGGGTATTTGGGTTTTCCAACCTCTATAATGAAGGCAGGCAAAGAAGGGTTGGGAATGATGTGGGGTGAGCAAATCCACAGTGTCTTCCTCACTGAGTTAAGGTCTAGCTACCCACAGCTGAAAAAGTTCCTGACAGGAAGTGGTACAGTAGGTGGAGGGATCAGTAAAATGGTGCAGAAGTCAGGCCCAGGGTCGGTGTGCAAACTAATGATGCTCCACCACAGTAGGTACAGATTTCTCCAACATGCCTTTCTGCTTCTCCTATCTTGCTGTCTGTTTTCCACATAAGCATTCCTCCTGGAATATCAGAGGAATGGGCCCTCAGAACTTACCAAAAGATGCGGATAGGGTAGAGCAGTTCAGGATCTGAGGTGGGAGAGACCCAGGGCTAACTTCTGGTCTGTCACTTCCATGCTGTGTGACTTTGGGCAAGTGTCTCCACCGCTCTGAGTGTCAGTTTCTTCATCTGTGAAATGGAGCTAATGAGAGCCCCTGTCTCCCCTCAGGGAGGTATGAGGATAAAATGAGATCAGCTACATAAAGCAACGAGCTCTGTGCCTAGTACTAAGGTAAGCGCTCAGTGAACTGGTATCTATTGTCACTATTATCAATTATTTTAGCACAATCCTGCTGTGGTGGAGTTGAAGATGTTGCTGTTTAGACATCAGGCCATGGAAAATTAGTGGGCAGGGTTCTTATTATACCTCCTTTGAGGACTGCCTTAATGAAATACAGAACGAAATTCTTATTAGCACATCAGTCATTTCTGTGTAAATGAGTGTCATCCTAAGAATGAAAGTGGTACCCTTGAGTGTAGGGGGAAGAAGATGCCAACCCCCTTAGCCCCTTTATCAGCAGCTCAAGCCTAGTGGGGGGAGGGGAGGTCAGTGACTGTCCCCCTCCCAGGACGGAGGTGGCCGGCATTCTGAGCTACCCTCCGCATTTCCTGACATTTGTGGTTTAATCAAGCCCCATTAATCCCTCCAAGTTTCAAAGCCCAGCACAGGAACCATGAACTCCTACGGCCTCTGACGGGAATTGTGTGGCTAAAGCCAACGGGAACTCTTTGAAAGGTAATTAGTGCCCTTTGAATCCAGGGCCCCTTGATTTTGCTTCCTGTCTTTAAATGGTCACAGGAGATTTTGCAGCAAGGGGGAAAACAAAAAGGCAGCAGCAAGAGCTCCTTCCACTGGGCCTTCTGCTGCCTGTCAAGTTGCGCTGTGGCCTGAGAGAGGACGCTTGCGAACGTGGTCAAGGGTGGATGAGTTGCTGAGGAGCTGTTTATTCATTCATTCATTCATTCATTCAGGCTCATGCTCTGTGCCAGGCACCATGCTAAGCAGTTTTCATTGATGTGCAGTTTTCATTGATCACTCATTCAGTTTTAATATCTCTGTGTCAGACACCAAGCTAGGCCCCACAGCCCTAAGCTTGTTGTTTAGTGGCGCAGGCACACAATAAACAGGTAAATAAATAAAAATAATTGCTTTGAGAATAAAGTACCAAGAACGAAATAATGTTCCTTCAGCGAAGAATGAAGGAGAGTCTTTACAATGGGGAGTTAGGGAAGGCCACTCTGAGGAGAGAACGGTACCAGAAGGCACCAGGAGGCACCACGATACATATAAGCCAGTTATTTAATACAGGGCTGTAGGGGATAAGGGATTGATAGAGGGTTGTACTGGTTGCCATGGAAACCCATGGGTCAGGATCAGCTCTGTTTGAGGAAAGCTTAAGGATGCTTTCTTAGGAAAGGAGTCAACACGGGCTAGGTAATGCTGTTGTAAAAAACCCTGGAATATTAAACCACAAAGGTGGGTGTTTTGCTCAACACATCTAGCGTGCCATGGCTGTGGCCCTGCTCACACGATCATCGTCAGTCCAGGACCCAGTTGCTGTGGCAGAAGGAAGAGAGAATTCTAGAGAGGCTTGAAACTGCTCTTCAGTGCTCCAGCCTGGAAGAGATTATGTGTTATTTGTAACCACAACTCATTGGCCAGATCTTGTCACAAGGTCCCAACCCAACCACGAGGGGACCAAGAAGTACTACCCCACAACACGCCCAGGAGAACAAGATGTGTTTGGTGAACAGCATTAAGCACAACCTTAGCGGGTGACTGTGAACTGAGCCTTGCAACAGAGAAGCAGGACACGTAAATTGCAGACAGAGGGAGAAGAATGTGCAAAGGCACGGAGGCCTAAAACAGTCTGGAACGTTCAGGTAGTTAGAGTGCTGGTAGGACAGGAAATAGAGCTGGAAATGTAGTCACAAAACCCTATGTGATGGGTACCATTATTATCTCCATTTTTGAGATGAGAAAATTGAGGGCACAACTGATGAGGGGTGGGGCTGATATATGAACCCATGTGGTCTGATCCCAATGTCTGAACTCTAAATCTCTAGGCCACATTGTCTTTAAGATAGGGAAGGGCCAGATTACAAAAGCTCCTCACTGCCAAACTAAGGATATTGGCCTCCACCGGCCAGGCAGTAACACTTACAAGCTTGTAGTTGTTTAAAATACATATACTTTATGTGCATATTACATATACAGGGATATTCTCCTCTCCTAAAAGAAATGTGGTCCCTCTAATTCTTCTTAAACTGGGAGGCCTTCTTTATGCATCTTTCCTTTGCCATCTTTTAACATAGATGAGGTTGAAGAGAAGTATTGCTTTCAAGTAAGGACACAGCCCAAGAGTAAGTATTAATGATCACTAAAATTCAGTTTCCCTGTCAGGGATCAATGAAGAATGGTGGCAAATGTGGCAAACTAGAAAGAATCATGTCCCATGCAAAAAGGGCAGCTGTTGGTCACTGCCACCCTATTGTTACATGTGGAAATGTGGGACATTTTTAGATACTTTAGATATTTTGTGAAATCTCCAAATTTAAAAATAATGACTTAAAGCATGGTGAAAGTCTAAGAAAATACATCTATAGATCAAAATACTCATGGGAGCGTGAGTTTGCATCTTCCATATGATAGATAGCCTCTAAGATGGCCCCAATGATTCCACCTCCTGGTATTTATTCTCTTGTGGCATCCTTTCCTACACTGAGTCAGGGCCAGCCTGTGTGATCAATAGAATATGGCAGAAGTGACAGTGTGTGGCTTCTGAATCTAGCTCACAAAGGCATTGAGATTCTACCTTGTTCTCTTGAATCACTCACTCTGGGGACAGCAGCCATGCCATGAGGACAGTCAAGCCATCCTGTGTTGAGACCCATGTGAAGAGGAACTGAGGCCTCCATCAACTGAACAGCCATGTGAGTAAATCTTCTTGGATAAGAATCCTTCAGCCCCCGTCAAGCCTTCAGGTAAGTGCAGTCCCTGCAAATACCTAACTGGAACCTCATGAAAGACCCTAAGCCAGAACTGCCTGGCTGAACTGCTCCCAAATTCCTGACCCATAGAAACTATGAGGGATAATAGACGATTACTGTTGTGTCAATCCAAGGGTGACAGACTTTTTCTATAAAGGGCCCGGTAGTAAATATTTCAGTCTGTGTGGACCATATAGTCTATGTTAAAAGTATTCAACTCTGAAATCAAAGTAGCCATAGATCATACATAAATGAATGGGTATGGCTGTGTACCAATAAAACTTTATTTACTGACAACAAGTGGTGGGCCAGATTTGGCCTGGGGACCAGTTTGCAAATCTCTACTTTAAGCCACTTTGTTTTGTGATTTGTCATGTAGCATTATATAACTAACCCAGTCCCTGAATTTGTGGAGTGACCTGAATACCTCACATTTCCGACCAAGCACACTGTTGGTGATTTGGAGGCCGTATCAGATGCTGCTGGCACTACAAGCATCGAGGGACGATGACCCCAGGAAGAGACAATGAGCCCAGGCTTGGGCAAAGAGATGTATGGACCCAGGTGATGACACAGATGCCTTTTGTTCTTCTTACCAATCAACATCACAAGAATGATTTTACTGCCATAATGGAGACCATTTCCTCTAATTCTCCCTGTACAGTCTGGTGCTGACCGTGAACTGTCTCTAGAATGAGCAAATGGGACAGATAAGGAGTAAGCCTTCTCCCTCCCCCAGTGCTGTGAAGAGTACACAGAGCCAGCAAGGGGCAAGCTCCTAAGCTGGTAACAAGGCTGAGCCTTAAGCCTTGAGCCCAGAACAAAGAAAATCCCTGTGGAGGGTTCTAGGAACACTGCCTCTTGCCCAGTCTCTCTGCTCCTTCCATATGCCCTCTGCAGCCTGTTCCTCACAGCCCCTCTGAGGACCCAGTTCCCACTCCTGCTGGGGTCAAGGCTACGGCTGGGCCAGAGCACAACCTGGGACAGACCTGAGCCTGAAACACAAATGTCCACATATGTGGTGGGTGAGGCCGCAGCGGGAACAAGGTGCTCAGGAGCTGGGGAGGTGGAGGAAGAGAGGCAGGGTGCAGAGAAATAAAAAGGTGAGGAGAAAAAGGAGGAAAGGGCCAGGAAGAGAGAATCAAATCATCCAGAAGAGGCTGGATACAGGGTTCAAACAATGTCGCCAGAATCTTGCCTCTCTCTTGATCCATCTGTGTGAATCCCGTTCTCCAGCAACCTAGGTAGCTCCAGCTTTTGGATTCTAAAGCTGCACAAAGAAGTGACAGTAGCAATCCCAGCAGCAGTTTTGGGAATACACTCTAGTTGACTCTCAGGTCACATGCCCACATGCTATAACAAATCACTGTGTCCATGGAATGCCTAAGTCAGATTGGCTTGGGTCCACTGCTCCAACCCATCCCTCCTGGATTGGAAGAAGAGAAAACCAGGGTGTTTACTAGAAGAAAGGGGAATGTTTAGGGTTAGGGCAGGACAGAGTCACAAACCATAAATGCCTCCTTTAGAGTTTACTGGCTGATTGAAAATTTCCTTTCCAATCCCTTCCTTGTACAAAAGGGGAGATCAAACTCCAAGAGGAGAAGGATGTGCCTGTGGTCACACAGCTTGTCAGTGGTGCTCTGCATTGAAGGTTTGTGTCCCTCCAAAATTCATATGTTGAAGCCCTGATTCCCATTGTGATGGTATTTGGAGGTGGGGCCTTTGGGTGGTAGTTAGGTTTAGATGAGGTCATGATGGTGGAGCCCCTATAATGGGAATAGTGCTCATGTAGGAAGAGGAAGAGACCAGAGGCACCAACTTCCCTGCCATGTGAGGGTACAGCAAGAAGGTAGTCATCTGCAAACCAAGAAGAGGGCCCTCAGCAGACACCAAGTCTGCCAGTACCTTGATTTTGGATTTTCCAGCTTCCAGAACTGTGTGAAATAAAATGTTTGTTTGTAAGCCACCCAGTCTATGGTGTTTTGTTACAGGAGCCCAAGTGGACTGAGACAGTGACAAAACCCAGGCATGATTCTGGGTCTTGCTCTCTGGCAACTCTCTCCTCAGGGGCAAGGCCAAATGAGCCAGGAACCAAGGGAGCCGGTGGGATCTGAGGCCAGCCAGGAATATTTATTGTTGCAGGGGGTGTCACGGTCTTTGAGCAAGGGCTTGCAGGGTAGGCAGAGTTTCTAGGCACGGAGGGCAGGGAGGAGGACTGGGTTTCCCCCAAAGGGAGTTCTCTCTCTCTGGCTCTCTCTTCCTCTGAGGACCTAACCATCTGGTGAGAGAATAAGACAGGGGGACCAGCTGTTGCTACAGAATGTGACCAGGACCTTATAGGAGAAAGCATTATAGAGGGGGGTGGGGGCCCAGGCACAGGCCTTTGTCCAGCTGGAGGAGGTCAAGGAGGCTTCCTGGGAGCAGTGATGTTTGAGCTGAATTTTTAAAGATGAGCACAAGTTAGCTAGAAGGAGAGAAAAGGCCTTCCCAATGATGGGACATCACATACAAAAGCACAGAAGTACAATAGTTCACGATGTGGTTGTAGAATAGTAAGTAGTTCCATATGCTGGATGTGCCAGAGAAAGGTAAGGACTGAGGCTGGGGGTGTCAGCAGACCCTGATGGCACAGCCTCATGTCTGAAGCTGACCAGAGCCCTGACTTTATTTCTCTAGCTCGGGGGGACTGAGGGAGGGCATGGGAGGATGTAAGATGGGCAGTGACCACTTGTAAATATGCAAGTGACTTTGATCTTGGGAGGGATGGAGGTGGCACAGGTTGTAGGGGGCAGAAGGTTGCCAACTCAAACCCCTTGACCAAAAGAGCAGTTCAGGAAGGATCCTGGGGTGACTTGTGTTAGCAATTCAAGTTTTGTGAAACATCTGTGGGGAGCTAACCATGAAACTTGGTGTTTTCTTTCTGGAAGACAGCTGGGCAAAATGAGCTAAAGCCTAAAACATGCATATTCTTCAACCTAGAAGTTCTACGTCTAGGAATTTATCCTAAGAAAATCAGTAAAGGTGAGAGCAAAGATTGAGCTTCAAGGAATGTTCATTGCCACACTCTTTATATAGGAAATAACTGGAGGTGAACTGAATATCCAAAAACAGGAGGCTGGTCTAATGACTAGAAATCTGATGGTGGACTCTTCTTTAGTCATTTGACTTGCTGCTATGGTAAAGATCAACGATTACCAGACATTTGTCCGTGGGCCAAGGCTGCCCTGTGAAAAAGTTGTTACTAGTCTATGGCAAAATCAGAAAAATAGAGACAACAACAAGATGTTCATAAAACTTTTTGTGTGTGTGTAAAACATTATCTCCATTCTACTTCTTTGGCTTAATGATGAGAAGGGTCGTTAACTTTTTTCTTCTTTCTAGGCTGCACATAACAAAAAATCCAATTAACAGAGGCATAAACATGTAGGGGCATATTTTTTTCACATTAAGAGAAGTCTGGAAGTAGCAACCACTGGGGAAGTTTCAGTGCTTACCAATGCTGGGCAAGTAGGGGTCTCTGTGATTCTCTTACCCTTTCCCTCATGGTCCCAAGAAGGCTGCCACTGCTCTTGGCAAGGTATATTCAAGGTAGGAAGAGTGGGGATGAGATGGTGTCATGACGTTTTCCCTTTTACAGGAAAGCAAAAGCTTTCCTAGAAGTCTCTAGCAGACTTCCTCTTATGTTTCATTGGCTAAATTAGGTCACAGGGCTACCTTCAGCTGCAAGGGAGTCTAGGAAATCAAGAATCTGGCAAAAGAAAATGGAATTTCCATGTTGGGTTTACTACTGATGACTAATTGCCAGGACAGGGTACACAGCCCCCTTAAACAAAACCAAGAAAGAAAGGGGTAGGGTGGTAGGAAATGGCTGTCGAGAGGGCAGCTAGCCATGCCTGCCACACTTGATGGAAAGAAAGTTGGCAACGTGAGATCAGTCTCCCCTAATTTTTTGAAGGTGAAATTTACTAGTTCATGAAATGCTGAAGACTAGGAACCACTGGAATAGATGACTGGTTTTCAAACCAGATTCCTATGTTGCCCAGAGTGTTTAGGGGCTTCTGTTAGGGTGAGAAGGCGGGGAGAAGGGTGGAAGTACTAGTCCCCAATCATCCTTCAACCCAATCATTTCCACTTTTGTCTGAATAATATCTTGAGCATCCACATGAAATTCCACTGGATGTATGTGCGTTTTTCTGTATATATGTGTGTATATATTGTATATATTCATATATCTACATGTTTATTCATGAGAGGAGGTGAGTTCCACGTCTGAAGACTCTGCCATCTTGATTCTCCACTCCTATCTACATATTTATACATATATATGTATTTGAGAGAGAGCGAGAGAGATCTAGAAAGATACACAGCAGGAGTTTCAAACTGGTGACCTCTGGTGCCTCGGTCAGTATTTAAAATCTCTTTGACTTTTGAATGTCCTCATACTAGCCACAGACTCTCAATTACTCCAAAATTCAAACATCCTGACATTTTTAATATCACAATTCACATATTTATATTAATTTTCATATAAATCAATTCACCCTCACACATTTATACTAATTTTAATACCACTTGATTCACACATATTTATTAATTTTAATACCATCCAATTCACATTTACATTAACTGCCTGGCCCCCCTGTGCATTTATTTTGTGACCCCTGAATACGCCAGGGCATTAACAATGGCTCTCTCTGGGTCATGGGCCGTTTTTAAATTTTTCTTTTTCCTCGTCTGGCCTAATTTTGCTAAAATAAACAGACGTGGCTTTTGTAATAAGGGGGAAAGACGCCATTTTAATTAAAAAGTAAGAACAATGGGGCCTGTGATCCCGTGAGCTGTTGGGCCATGCTCCATCGGCCCCCGCAGAGCCTGGCTCTCCTGCGCTGCCCCTGTGTCCCCTGCCTGCCTCAAATGTGCTGCCAAGTGAGCGGCTGGGGTCCCAGCCTTGCCCTATGAGTGAGGCTGTCCCCAGAGGTGTGAGTGGGAGACGGGGCCTGGACAACCTAGGGAGAGCGGGCCCTTCCTGGAAGAGTTTAGACACCCAGTTGGGGTCTGAGGCTCTTCCACACACTGAACTCCAGTGTGGGGACATGGTCCCTGCAGATGCCAACTGCTTTACTCTGACTGGGGCTGTTGATAGACATACTGCTTCAAGCTAATGTGGTGTCATCACAGCACAGCTTCACTCTCGGCTACTGCAAGTCACCAGGACAGCATCTAGTTTGAATCTTTTCTCCTTATGACCTAAAAAAATACAAGCTGAAATCTAAGCCACGCCTTTAACACTCTGTATCTCTTCTTCCTTTATTCCTCTCCCTTTCTTTCCCCCTTTCTCTTTCTCTTTTTCTCTTGCATTCCAGAAACTTCAAGCCAGGTGTAAGAATTTCAAAATTGTCCAATCTAAGCGACCTTCTGTCATTTCTTTACAGATGGAGACATTGAGGCTCAGGGAGGAGTGGCGACTATATCACAAACCTTCTTACTGACCGGCTAAGTAGCCTGTGGCAAGCAACTTGAGTGCCTCAGTTTCCTTTTCTACAAGGCAGGATGGTGTTGACACCTCCCAACCCTTCATATCCGAAGGTCCCCTGCAAGCAGCAGACAGGAGACTGGGCAGGAAGTGCTGGATGATCAGCAAAACAGTTGTCCCTTTACTCAAGGGCTTATAATTAACTGGTGGCTAAATTAGGTTTTTCTAGAACTCAAATCCTCTGATTTCTAATTGTAGCATCCTCTATAATTTATTTGGGAAGAAGGACTGGGAAGATAGTAACAGTAATACCTTTTGACATACTAGGTGCTACATTCCGTGCTTCAGGAATAGTGTAGCATCAGAGAAAAGAAAAAAATTCTGCAGTCCAGCTATGGCCTCAAGCAAGCACATCACTCCATCTCAGTGTCCACATGTGATCAATGGGGCGATAATAGTGTCTACCTAATCAGCTAGATATGAGGATGACACAAGAGCATGTCTGTGTGTGGTTAGACATTACCATGGCAAGCAGATGTGCACAAATGATGGAGTCTTTGCTTTCTCTAACTGATCTCTTTGCCGCTCTGGATGTTTGATAGCAGCCCACCTTGCGTTGCACTGTGTGTGTGTGTGTGTGTGTGTGTGTGTGTGTGTGTGTGAATCAAAGGAGCTCCCAGGAATCTTGCTTCCTCTACTTCTTTTTCCCTGACTTCTCTCTCTAGTCCCTGATCCTTCCTAGGCAGAAGGGACATCCCTAAACAACTTAGATATTTTCCTACCTGTGGTTTATGGTCAAGGTCCATCTTCCTGCCCATCAGGTCAAGGTCAGGCTTTTCACGTATTGATGAAACCCTAGGAATTGAGAAAACTTGTTTCTCTCTGAATAATTCAGGCTTTCCAGACTATTTCCTTGAGAGGGACTCAGAAATCCTATTTTGAGAGTCTAAAGCTGAACATCAACTTTTTCCCTTGAGCTTCTGCTGTAACAATCCTGACCCCCTGAAGGCAGATGGATGCCTCTGGCTGCCTCTGGGAAGGTGAGGTGCAAGGAAAGGGAAAGGAGAAAAGTACATGGAAATATTTTAAGCCTCATTATACTTCTGTGAGGCATTTACTCAGCACCTGACTTAAATAGAGCTCAATAGTCTTAGCCAATTTATTATTATTACCATTTATTCCCCATAATATCAGGTACTATCATTATAATCATTTCTGAACATAAGCAATTTTACTCAAGTATAACTTATATACTTACATACTTACATACTTTGTATGACACATACAAAGTGAACATACCATTTAACTGTCATCCTCATGCTCCGTCTCAGTCATTCCCCCTTCTCTGCTCCAAAGAGTATCCCCCTTCATAACTTCTAACAACATGGACTGGTTTTGCCTGGTTTTGAACTTGTACATGGAATAATGAAGTATGTGTCTATTGTGTCTGTCTTCTTTCACTCAAAATTATGATTGTGAGATTCATCCATCGTGTCACATGAAGTAAAAACCATTCATTTCTATAGCTCTTTAGTTTTCTACTGTATAAATATACCATAATTTATTTATTCATTCCCCTGGCAATGGACATTTGAATTGTTCCCAGTTTGGGGCTCTTACAGATAATTCTACAAACCCATTTTGTATATCTTCCGGTGCTCATTTGGACTAATTTCTATTGGGTATAAACCTGAGAGTGAAACTGCTGGCCATAAGGTGTGCATATATTTGGCTTACTAGACACCATCAGTTTTCGAAAGTGGCTGTACCGATTTTAAACCAAGATACGAAAAAGTTTGAGTTGCTCCACATCCTTGTCTACATTTGGTAGTGTCAAACTTCTTCTTTTTAGCCACTCTGATGAGTGTGCAGAGGTATCTCATTTAGGCTGAAAATTTCATTTCCCTGATAACCAGTGAGCTTGAGCATGTGCCTTATTCACCATTTGAATATTCTCTTGTGAAATGCTTGTCTGTGTGTGTTTCCCTTTTTTTAAGTTGATTTGTATTTTTCTTAATGAGTGGAGGTGCTCTTCATATGTTCTGGTTAACAAGTCCTTTGTTGGTTTTTCATACAGCAGATATTTTCTCTTCCTCTGTGGCTTTACCTTTTAACTATCTGAGTAGTGTCTTTGGATGAACAGACATTACTAATCTTAGTAAATTCAATTTATCAATCTTCTCCTTTATGGTTAATGTTCTGCTGAACTGTTTAAGGAATCTTTGCTTAACCCAAGGCCATGAAGATATTTACCTATTGTTTTAGTATTTAGTTTTAATTTTCACATTTAATTCTCACATTTAACTTTCAAATTTAATTTCACAAACCACTTGGATTTTTTTATTTGTGTGTGTGAGGTAGGGAATCAAGATTCATTTTTTCCCCCCCAACTGGATATCCAATTGTCCTACCACCATTTATGGGAAACTGTATCCTGTCCTCACTGTACTACATTGTCAATTCTGTCCTAAATCAAGTATCACAAACATTTGGGTCTGATTCCAGCCTCTCTGTCCATTCCATTTGTGTCTTTTGCTAACACTACATCATCTTAATTACTGGTTTAATAATACATCCTGATACTTGCTAGGATAAATTTTCCTAACTTTCTTCAAGATTTTAGCGGTAACTCTCAGCTGTTTTGGATTTTCATGTAAATTTTAGAATCAGCTTGACTTTTTTCACAAATGAAAGGGGAGGGGAGAGAGAGAGAGAATGGAAGGAAGAAAGAAAGAAAATTTTCCTGGAATTTTTATTGAGATTACGTCGAAGTTGTAGATCAAATCAGGGAGAATTGATATCATTGCAATGAACAAACATGAACATGTATTATACCTATTTTAGAGGTGAGAAAACGGAATTTCAGGTCCGGAATGGAGAGGTGTGACCCAGTCGTCTCTGAAACAGGAGGATCGCAAACACCTGAGGGGACACACTGTCAGGAATAACTCCTTGGGGATCACTGGAGGGGCTGAGAACTAGGCAAAAGAAGTCTTACACTCTGTCAGTTTGGGAAGAGAAATGTCCTTGGCCAGAGGAAGTACCACTGAGGGTGGAGGGAGAGGAACTTTTCATGTCCTATACCTCGGCAGAGCAGAAGTGCTTTAGACTCATCACCTGCCCTCACGGAGCCTCAGTTTCCTAACTCTGTGGAGCTAATAAACCTAGACTAACTTTACAGTGTTGGTTTCCATTTCAAGTGAGATCCTGGGGGTATTCTTTCATTCATTCATTCATCCATTCACAAAACAAACAGGTACTGAGTGTGACAGTAAGTACCAGATGAACTAGACAAAGTATCTGCTCATCTAGAGACGGGAAGAGACAAAAATAAAGAGATGATGAATAAATAATCACAGTAATGGCCAAGGGTCATGACTGCCTTGTGGTGGGTGGGACAGCCTCTTTGGAAAAAGATTTGGGAATACTTTGTAAACTAAAAGGGCTGCACACACTTGAGAGTCATTTTTATTCTGCTTCTTTCCCCCTGCTTTTTCTTCTCTAATAAGTAGAAGTCAGTATAGGACAAATTATAGTTAATTTATTCCCCCATCCAACTAAGCCTAGTACAATTTTTTTTTAATAATTACAGCAAATATTTAATGAGCTTAGCTTGCGTCTGGCACTGTTCTAAAACTTTTTAATTAACAGATAATTCACATATCATAAAATTCACCCTTTTTAAAGTGTACAGTTCTGTGGTTTATTCAACCATTGCCACTATCTAATTACAGAAAATCACCCTAAAAAGAAACCCCCCACCAAGGGTGAACCCTGATGTAAGCCATGGCCTTTGGGTGATGATGATGTGTCAGTGTAGGTTCTTTAACTGTAACACGTGTACCACTCTAGTGTGGGATTTTGATGGTGAGCGAGGCTGTGTGTATGTGGGGGCATGTGGTATACGGGAAATCTCTGTACCTTCTGTTCAATTTTGCTGTGAACCTAAAACTGCACTAAAAATACAGTCTATTTCAAAAAAGGAAAAAGAAAGACACTCCATACTCATTAGCAGTCATTCCCCAGTCCCTCTCTTCTCAGCCCCTGGCAATCACTAACCTGCTTTCTGTTTCTAAGGCTTTGACTATTTTGGGTATTTCTTATAAGTAGAATCACACAGTATGTGGCTTTTTCAAACTGGCTTCTTTCACTTAGCTCAATGTTTTCAAGGTTCATGCATGTTGCAGCATGTATCAGCACTTCATTCTTCGATGATTGAATAATATTCTATTGTATAGACATCACACATTTATTTATCCATTTATCAGTTGCTATGGACATTCATGTACAAGTTTTCAATCAAATATATGTTTGGTTCTTTTGAGAACATACCCAGGATAGGAATTCATGTGTTATATGGTAACTCTAAATTTAACTTTTTGAAGAACTGCCAAATCATTTTCCAAAGGAGCTGCATCACCTTACATTTCCACCAGCAACATAGGAGAGTTCCAGTTTCTCCACATTCTTGCCAATAGTTGTTATCGTACATCTTTTTTTATTTTACCCATTCTAGTGGATGTTAAGTTAGCACTTAATTGTGGTGTTGATTTGCAATGCCTTGATGGTTAATGATATTAGGAATATTTTCATGTTTTTATTGGCCATTTGTATATCTTCTTTTGAAAAATGTTTAAATCCTTTGCCCATTTTAAAATTGGGCTATTTTTTTATTGTTTATTGTTGAATTGTTAGAGTCTTGTATATGTTCTGGATACTATACCCTTACTAGATAAATGATTTGCAAATATTTCACCTATTTTGTGAGTTTTCTTCACTTTCTTGACTGTTCTTCGAATTACAGAAGTTTTAATTATTTTTCTTTGGTTGCTTGTGCTTTAGGTGTCATATCTAAGAAATCATTGCCTAATCCAATTATTTCTAAGTTTTATTCTAAGCTAGCTCTTAGATATGTCTTTCATTTTTAGTTAATTTATGTATATATATTGAGATAGAGATCTACCTTCATTCTTTTGCATGTGGATATTCAATTGTCCCAGAACCATTTGTTGAAAAGACTATTCCTTCCCTCATTGAATTATCTTGGCACCTTTGTCAAAAATCAGTTGTCCGTGGTAATTCCCCGGCAGTTCAGTGGTTAGGACTCCGTGCTTAGGCCGCACAGTGTGGCCAAAAAAAAAAAAAAAAAAATCAATTGTCCATAAATGTATGGATTTATTTCTGGACTTTCTATTACAATGATCTATACATCTATCCTATGCTAGTACCACAGTCTCGATCGTTGTAGCATTGTAGTAGATTTTGAAATAGGAAAGTGTGGGTCATCCAATATTGTCCTTCTTTTTAAGATTATTTTGAGTATTTTGGGTCCCTGGCATTTCCATATGAAATTTAGGATCAGCTTATCAATATCTTCAAAATCATCAGCTGGAATTTTGATAGGGATTACAATTAATCTGTAGATCAATTTGATCAGTATTGCTAATATTATGTCTTACATATGAACACAGGATGTCCTTCCATTTACTTAGATCTTTTAAAATTTCTTTCCATGAAGTCTTATAGTTTTCAGTGTACGAATATTTCTTGAAGGGCAGGTTTGCTAACAACAAATTATGTCAGTTTTTATTTATCTGAGAATGTCTTAGTTTCTCTTTTTTTTTTTTTTTTGCAGTACGCGGGCCTCTCACTGCTGTGGCCTCTCCCGTTGCAGAGCACAGGCTCTGGACGTACAGGCTCAGTGGCCATGGCTCACGGGCCCAGCCGCTCCGCGGCATGTGGGATCTTCCAATACTGGGGCACGAACCCACGTCCCCCGCATTGGCAGGCGGAATCTCAACCACTGTGCCACCAGGGAAGCCCTCTCTTTCATTTTTAAAGATAGTTTTGTGGAATGTTGAATCTTTCAATGACAGTCTTTTTCTTTATGAGCTTTGACTATGTCATCTCACTGCCTTCCGGCCTCATGGTTTCTAGTGAGAAATCAGCTATTAATCTCACTGAGGATCACTTGCATTCAAGGAGTCACTTCTCTCTTGCTGTTTTCAGGATTCTTTCTTTGTCTTTGACTTTCAACAGTTTGATTATGGTGTGTCTAGGTATGGATCCAAGCAGACAAATGAACTCTTTGTCTAGAGTTCATTTGGCTGCTTGGATGTGTAGATTAAAGTTTTTCATCAAATCATTTCTTCAAATGTTCTGATTTTCTCTTTTTTTTCTTGGGCTCTCATTATGTAAACAGTGTTATGCTTGATGATGTCCCACAAGTCTTTGACCTAACTTCAAGTTCACTGATTCTTTATCAGCTTGCTGCAATTTGCTGAGTCCCTCTAGTGAATTTTTCATTTTAGTTGTACTCTTCAACTTTGAAATTTCCATTTGGTTCTTTTTATGTAATTTCTGTCTCTACTGTAATTCTCTATTTGGTGAGACATCATTCTCACTTTCCTTTACTTCTTTAGACATGGTTTCCTTTAGTTTTTTGAATGTATTTAAAATAAAATATTTAAAGTCTTTTTCTACTGGGTCTAATGTCTGGACTTCCTCAGGAACAGTTTCTATTGATTGCTTTTCTCTTGTGCAGGGACTATAGTTTCTTACTTCTTTTCATGTCTCATAATTTTTGTTGTTGAAAAGTGGACATTTTACATAATATAATGTAGTGACTCTGTAAATCAGATTCCCCCTTATCTCCAGGGTTTGTTGTTATGGCTGTTTGTTGTTGTTATTTGTTTTAGTAATGATTCTGAACTAATTCTTTAGAGTTTGTACTCTTTCTTGTGTGTGTGGCACTGAAATCTCTGTTCAGTTACCTTACTGGTCAGCAAACGGTTGGGCAGAGATTTCCTTACATTCCTAGAACTAGTAGGTCTCCCAGTCTTTGCTGAGGTGCTCTCTGTGCAAGATGGGTTGCACTCTCAACACTCAGCCAGGCAGCTGATAACTCTGTCTTAGCCTTCACTTCCTACTTGTGCAGAGCCTTAAGGTTAGCCAGAGGTAAAAGCTCAGGATCTCCTCAGATCTTTCCTGTGCATCTGCACAGCTCTGGGCATACACACAGTCCTACACTTGCACATGGCCTTCTAGATTCCCGGGAATATGTCAGAGCTTTCCACAGCCCCTATGGACATCTCATTCTCCAGCTTTTCCTTTAAAGCCTTTTGGTTAGCTGATTGTTTTCCCCAAATATTATCCACTGCCTAGGCATCCCCAAAGTTAAACAATTGCCTCTAAGTATTTTTGAAAAATGCCCTCAGGGAAAAGGCTTTTTGTGCTGGGTAAGCTCCTAGTCAGTTCAAATAAAAACAGTCTTACAAGCGGGGTCTTCCAGTGAACCACCAGACAGGCCAACTAATGACAATAGTCTGGGAATGAGGCTTTGAAAGAGGTTCACCCCTATTCTGTCACCTTTGGTGGCTGCTAGGCTGCTGGATTTCAAGTCTACCATGGAGTTGGGGGTGGGAAGATGGGAATAGGGCAAGTTAAAATGCCACAAATGGCAGTGTTCTTACCAAGATTTAACCCTTTGTAAAATAAATTCTTCTTTGATTACTGCAAGCCTTTAGTTTCAAGAATTCTGAAAACTATTGATTCTGACAATTTTTGCCCATTTTGTCATTGCTTTTATAGAAGAAAGAATTTTTGGAAGCCCCACTCCACCATTTTCACTTTTCTAAACGTTTTACAGATATCACCTTATTTTTTGTCACAACTCTATGAGGTAGGTATTGTTATTGTCATTACCTCTATTTTACAAATGAGGAATCTGAGGCAAAGAGAGGTAAAGTGAACAGCCCCAGGCCACACAGACAACAACTGCTGGAGCCAGGATTCAAATGCAGAGGTTAACTCTAGGGCTGGCAACCTCACTAGGCTCTTTTTATTTTTTTTTTAACATCTTTATTGGAGTATAATTGCTTTACAATGGTGTGTTAGTTTCTGCTGTATAACAAAGTGAATCAGTTATACATATACATATATCCCCATATCCCCTCCCTCTTGCGTCTCCCTCCCACCCCTCTAGGTGGTCACAAAGCACCGAGCTGATCTCCCTGTGCTATGCGGCTGCTTCCCACTAGCTATCTATTTTACGTTTGGTAGTGTATATATGTCAAGGCCACTCTCTCACTTCGTCTCAGCTTACCCTTCTCCCTCCCCGTGTTCTCAAGTCCATTCTCTACTTCTGCATCTTTATTCCTGTCCTGCCCCTAGGTTCTCCAAAACCTTTTTTTTTTAGATTCCATATATATGTGTTAGCATACGGTATTTGTTTCTCTCTTTCTGACTTACTTCACTCTGTATGACAGACTCTAGGTCCATCCACCTCACTACAAATAACTCAATTTCGTGTCTTTTTATGGCTGAGTAATATTCCATTGTATATATGTGCCACATCTTCTTTATCCATTCACCTGTCGATGGACACTTAGGTTGCTTCCATGTCCTGCCTATTGGAAATAGAGCTGCAATGAACACTGCGGTACATGACTCTTTTTGAACTGATGAGGATGATTATAATTTTTGTGACTTTCTGTTTGAATTAAAAAAAAATCCCACAAGGACTCAGAGGTAAAAAATATACAAATCGATTTTCACTGCAAAGTAAAGGAGCTGTTACAGTGGAGGATTACTGGACTGAACGTCAATATTATGACATAGTATGAGTGTGTTTGGTGTTTGGTAATTGCAATCATTGTTGCTTTTGTTGTGGTCATCCATTTACAATGCTTGGTGTCAGTTTATTTATCTCTTGTAAAAATAAAATACAGTGTGTGTGTGTGTGTGTGTGTGTGTGAAAAAGAAAGAAAGAAAGAAAGAAAGAAGGAAAGGAAGGAAGGAAGGAAGGAAGGAAGAAAGAGAAAGAGAGAGGGAGGGAGGGACGGAAAAAAATTATGGTTTTCTCAGAGTATATGCCCTCACTAGGCTCTTTTGTCTCCCCAGGATTGAGAAAGGAGCACTGGCTCTGGAGTCAGGAAGTCTGAATTCAAGTCCTAAGTTTGCTTCTATTCTATTGTGTGACCCTGGATGCACCAGTTTCTCTCTGTGTGTCTTAGTTTCTCCATGTATAAAATGAAGTGGTTGGCTGATTATCTCCTATTCTCCCCCAAGATTTTGGGTTTTCCCCAAGCTTGGAGTGCCCACCAGACACTCAGATGAAGTTAGAACCCATAGATGGGGGGCAGGCCTGGATGCTCCTACTATAGAAAGTTGGTGGCAGCTGTCACAGACTTCTCTAGCCCAGCCTAGTTGTCCAGGGGCTTTAGGTGACTCTAGGGGAAGTTTTTGCCTGATGGGGCTGTCACTAATGACAGGATCCCTTATCAGCTGTGCCATGGGGCCCAGGCCACTGATTCCCCTTCTGGTACCTGGTCTGGTCCTCCAAAGACCAAGGAGGGCCAAGCTTGGAAGGGGTGGTCCTTGCTTCATCTTATCTTCCCCCCACTTCTCCCTATGTCAACTGCCCTCTACACCAAAGCCTACAGGAACCTGACTCTTCTGTTAGGCCATGGAATAAAGAACTTTCTTTTCAAAACAAATTTTCCAAGTCTTTTCCTAATATTTGGCTTTAGGTGATGCCTCTGACCTCATCTCCCACCTCTCCCTCCCTCCCTGGGCTCTGGACACACATGCCTCAGACACAAAGACCTCAGGGTCTTTGCACTTGCTGTTCTATCTGTCTGGGATTTCCACCTCCTTCAGGTCTGTGCTCAAATGTCCCTTGTCAGTGAGACCCTTCCCTGTCCTCCCTAGTTAAAATATGCCCACCTTACTCTTATCCACCCTTTCCCGTCCCCATTTCATTTTTTCCTTGGGACAGACAGTTTTGTTACATAAGCCAAAAAATTGTGGGTTTTGTCCCAACTAATTTGAATTTTCCTTCCTGTGCAAACTAGGCATTCCTAAACATTACAGCCCTTGATGAAGACTTGACAGCTGACCCCTCCAAAGACAAGGGCCCCTCCCTTAGCCTCACCAAAGCACTTGGCATAGAGTCGGGTACATCAGAGGCCATGACCCAAAGCAGGACAACCTGCCTTGTGGCTGCAGTTGGCACAAAGATGCTCTAAGATAACAGATGTGTGTAGGATGACAGCTGGGCCATGGATAAGGCAGAGGAAACACATTCATTCAGATGGAGCTGGCCTGTGCCCCATCTTTCCCATCCTTGCCAACCTAGGGTTTAACCCAGTGATTGGGAAATACCTTTTCTTTTTTCCTTGTTAAGGGCCAGCCAGGGCCAGCCCTTTCCACCGGGCCTAGCGAGCAAGGTTGAAACTATGGTGCTTCTGGGCAGGCTGAGGTTTGTGGCTAGAGGCTGGACCTGATCCCTGCCATGTCCCTGACAACCAGTCTCCCTGACCCTGCACACCCACGCCACCTACCCACCAGGCCATTCCCAGAGTTGCTCTGGCCTGGCCAGCTCAGCAGCCGTGGAGTGCCCCAGAGAGTGGAGGGAATGTGAGATGTCATTCAGAGGCCAGCTGATGCAACCCTCCTGGAGAGATGGGCAGACTGAGGCCAGTGAGGGGAGGAGACCTGCCCAGGGTCACACAGACGTTCAACAAAAGCCCAGGGCTTGTGAGACCAGGCCAACCTGGGTTTTAACCCAGCCTTCGCTTAATTTCAGAGTGGCTTTGGGCAAGTTCCACCACCTTTGTGAGCCTCGGTTCCCTAATCAAAGGTCAGAACAGTCTCTCTTGTATCGGGTTGTGAGCAGGATGAAATGAGGCATCTACACAAACAGCAGGGGCCTGACCCCCACAGTCCATCAGCAGGTGGTGACTCCCCCTAAGAATAGCTCTGGAGCCCCCAAAAGAGGAGGCCCCATCGTAAATGCACTACTCCACCAGCTCATTTCACCTTCACAACAGTCCTGGAACGTAATACAATTAGTAACCCCATTTTACAGATGAGGAAACTGAAACCCCAAAAAGTTGAGATGTGCTACACTTTCCCAGGATGAGAAGCCTGGATTGTTCCTGCCAAGATGTACCCCATCTTGGAAACCACAGCACACCCTTGCTGTCTGATTCTAGCTGTGTTCATTGTCTTTGAGCTATTTTGCACCTTTGTAAACCGTAGGTAACTGATGAATGTGCAAACTCTGTCTTGTCTGGTAGAATTGACTTCCCTCCCCTTTGTGGAAAAACTAGCATTGCCTCTATTTATAACTCAATTCCTTTACTCCATATAAGTTTGTGCTTTTATGACTTTTCCTTTGGGCCAGTTATAACATTTATCTGGTTCTCTTACTGTTTAACAAGTAAAATAAAACCTTCAACACATCATTTTTAGATTTGTATGAGAGTCATGATTTTACCTTTTTCTGAAGGTTATCTTTTAACAAGGCCTAAGAAATCAGTGCCTGATCCTTATGGCAACAGTCCTGGAAATCAACTCTCCTGTCCTCCCTTGCTCACCTCCAGTGCTCCAGACTCATGTGTATTTCATGTGTATTTTCTAGATAATCCTCATATAGGATGCTACTTATCACCCTTCAGTTTACAAATGAGGAAATTAGGGCTCAGAGAGGCAAAGCAACTTAGCCAAGGTTACACAGCTAAAGCCAGCAATTTCTCCTTCTGGAGCTCTGTGTGTGTGTGTGTGTGTGTGTGTGTGTATGTGTGTGTGTGTGTGTGTGTGTGTGTCCTGCCTCCTTGACTAGATTGTGAATCCAGCTCCACGTGGAGTCCAAAGAATACATTTGGAAATGGTGTGGTGTGTGATGGGGGTCAGGTGATACCGTTAAATAGCAGCTTCCAGAGGCCTTGGCAGGTCGCTCAGTCTCAAGGGAGTGAGGCTGCAGTGTTACAGTGGGCCGTGCCTTTGACCCCTCCAAATCCTGAAGGATAGTCCAGGCCTATGCGGTGGCCCCCTCTGTCCCTTCCTGTATCTCCCCACTGAGAAGGTTGCCCAAGGTCCAACAGTTTGTAAATGTTGGAGCCTAGACTTGAACCCAGGAAGTCCAACCTTGCATGCTGCAGTCTTTAAGACCTGGACTTAAGCCCAAGTTTTTTCTTCTCAACAGTGTGTGACCCTGGGCAAGTTATTTAACCTCTCTGAGCTACTTAACCTCTCATGAAGTAGTTAAGATAATTGAATTAGATAATGTAAGCCAAGTGCCAGAAACATGGTAAATACTCAATAAATAGTGCTATTTCCCAAGGCCTCATTATCTCAAATAATGAGCCACCACTTAGGACCCCTGCCATGTGCCAGACACTGTGGGAGGTGCTTTGGTGACATCATCTCCAGGAATTGTCCCAACAACCCTTGGGGAGAGACTATGGTGATCCCTATTTGACAATTTGATGCCATTTGCCTGAAGTTACACAGAGAGTAAGCAATAAGGTTGAGATATAAACCAGGTTGCCTGACTCCAAGACCTAGACACTTTTCCACTCTATGCATTCATTAATTTATTTGATTCAACAAGTATTTATTGGGCATCTACTATGTATGCAAGGCACCGTTCTAGGAGGTAGAGATACAGCAGTGAACCAAACAGACACAAATCCCTGTGCTCATGAAACCGATGTTCTAGTTACAGGAGCATCAAGAAAAGCTTCTGGCCTTTCAAGGTAAGGCTGGTCACCCATCCCACCTGCTTGACCAAGGCGGGGCAAGTACCTGATGGGACATTGGAGTTGGAGCTGGACATGGCTAGGGTAGTGGGCAGGGGAAAGGATCATGGCCAAAACTATGAAAAGATGAATACAAAGCTGTCTGCTGAGAGAAGTGGGGAATGGCCTCAGAAACAACAGAGCAGAACCTCAGTGCCCCTGGGACTTGGATTCCCTGAGGACTGTTTTTTCTCTGAGGTCAACAATGCCCAGAGCTAAAAGCAGGTATTTCCATGCATGAAGACTCTGACTACACTGTGGACAGAGCCTGCTTTGGGGCCCCCAATCTAGGGCTCCCTGAACCTCCAGGTAGAAAGAATCAGGATGAAGGTGATACATACACCTCACTTGGCACGGCTGCCTTCGGTGGATATTTGGGTGGGCCCAGGCGCCCTCTTGTGGCTTCCCTTGTCTATGCATGGACCCTTCATGTGTCCCTGTGGTTGGAGGGGCTGCCCGTGCCTAGACCATTTCTCTGTTTCCAGCCTGGACCCTTTCCCCTATTCCCAGCTTTTCCTGCCTCCAGCTGAGGCCTCAAAAACTTACTCAGTTTTCTCATCTTTTACTGCGTAGACCTTGGAACACAAAATTGGGCGCCTGCAAGCCCTTTGATGCTATCAGCAGGCACAGCCATGTGGTGGTGTAGCACATAGGCACACCATTTGGTTCAAATCCTGACTGTATCCATCACTTAGGAGCAATTGGACAGCCTTGCTGGGCCTTACTTTTCTCATTTTAAAAATGAAGATCATAATAGTTTCTACCTTAAAGAGCTATGAGAATTAAATGCGATAATACTCATTGGCCAATTTATCTGTTAAAGCCACAATACCATTCCTGTTCTACACACACACACACACAAACAAATGTTATGCCTCTCCCCTATATTGCAGGGGCCTGAAGCCTGACTTGCCATCAGAGTTCCAAGTTAGATTCAGCCAATGGGAGGCAGCAAAGGCACGTTATTGCTTCTCCAACAGCAGTAGGAGAATCTCTAGTTTCGGGATTCAGTTTTACAGACACCTCCGCAGGCTTTTCCCTGAACACAGCCTCAGGATAGGAGGCAGCTGTGATCATTGCCAGTGGTTTCCTGCAGTTCCTACAACTTCCAGACTCTTTGAAAGCTGTCTCCAGCCTAATCTTTATATTTTAAGCCATCTAATGGTTTTGTAAGCTCCCAGTTTTTCATATTAAATCCATTCCTGCTGGATGCAGAGCAACTAGGGCTCTCATTCATTGTTCTGGAAGTATAGAATGGCACACCCACCTTGGAAATCCATTTGACGGTTTCTTATAACATACACTACTACCACATGACCCAGCAATCCCACTCTAGGAATATACCCAAGACTAATGAAAACATATGTCCACACCAAGACCTGTGCGTGAATGTTAATAGTAGCATTATTCATAATTACTCCAACATGGAAATAATCAAAACATCCATCAATAAGATAAACTGTGGTACAGCCATAGAGCAGAATATTATTCAGAAATAAAAAGGAAGGAACTGATACATAGAACAACATGGATGAACCTCAGACATGACGAGTGAAGAAAAGCCAGGCACAAAAGAGTGTATATTTTATGTGTCAGCCATGGACGTGTGCCAGTCTCTCTTCAAGAAAGAAACTGCCAAGCAGCTGTGAGGAGTGACGTTCTCCAATAGCTCACAGCTGTAGCAACTTTGATAATGCTGAGGCCACGCTCTTCACGGCAGCTCACCCAGTGACAGGTCACAGAGGGAGTACAGAGGGATGCCCGGCTGTTTCAGCCCAACATGGGACTCTATGGGAATCTTCGTAAGCCTGAGGCTCCTCCTCTCCAGTTTTCATTTCTTTCCCGTCTCCTTTCACAGGTGTTAGACCTGCATTGTAGTATGAAAATCCTTCTCACCTACTCCTGTTCCCGTTCTCCTTTTTCTTTCACAAGCCCTATCTGCAGTAAATCTCTAGAACCGCTAACTCCATTCTGACATCTGCTTCCCAGGACCCCAAACTGACATTCTTTTTTATGAAATTTTAAGAGGGGCCAAATTAATCTGTAGGGACAGAAAGCAGATCGGTAGTTGCCTGAGCCAGAGGTTGGAGAGACGGACTGCAGAGGGGCATGAGGAAACTTTTTGGAGTAATGTAAATGTTGTATATCTTGATTATCATGGTGGTTACACTGGTGTATACATTTGTCAAAACTCATTGAAGTGTACAGTTAAATCAGTGATTTTATTGTATACAAATTATACTTCAATAAGGATTTTTTTTTAATCTCTGCTTTCGAGAAATATCTAGAGTGTGTGTGGTGGCTATAGGACTGTGCACATTTGTCAAAACATAGACTTGTACACTAAAAAGGAGGATTTGTATTATGTATGAGTTATACTTTCATGAAAAAAAAGAATGAATCAGGAAAATAATTTTTACTGATTATCTCAAGTGACAATATGTATGGGGGGGGATGCTCCATTGGAGGAATCACACTTCCTGATTTCAAAAATTACTACAAATCTACAGTAATCAAGAGTGTAGTACAGGCATAAAGACAGACATATAGCCCAATGGAACAGAATAGAGAGCCCAGAAATAAACCCTTGCATATATGGTCAAATGATTTTTGACAAGGGTGCCAAGACCATTCACAGGGGAAGTACAGTCTTTATAACAAATGGTGCTAGGAAAACCGGATATCCATATGCAAAAGAATAAAGATGAATCCCTACCTCACACTATACACAAAAATTAACTCAAAATGGATCAAAGTCCTAAATGTAAGACCTAAAACTATAAAACTCTTAGAAGAAAACAGGGTAAAAGCTTCATGATATTGGATTTGGCAATGATTTCCTGGATCTGATACCAAACGCACAGGCAACAACAACAAAAATAAGCAAACTGGACTTCATGAAAATTTAAAACTTTTGTATACTCAAAGACACTCTCAACAGAGTAAAAAGCAACCCACAGAATGAAAGATATTTGCAAATTATATATCTGATAAGGGATTAATATCCAGAATATATAAAGAGTTTTTAAAATTCTACCCCCCCACACACAAAATCCCAATTCAAGATCTATATCAGGGGAACTACAAACAACTCTGATGAAACAAATCAAAGAAGAACTAAATAGAGAGATATTCCATGTTCACAGATAGGAAGACTCAATATTATTAAGACGTCATGTCTTTCAAACTTTATCTATAGATTCAATGCAGTCCCAATCAAAACCCCAACAAGCTACTTTGTGGATATCAACTTATTCTAAAGTTTATGTAGAGAGGCAAAAATCCCAGCATAGCAAACACTATATTGAAGGAGAACAATTACCCGACTTCAAGACTTACTATAAAGCTACAGTAATCAAGACAGTGTGGTATTGGTGAAAGAACAGACAAGTAAATAGATCAGTGGAACATAACAGAGAGCTTAGAAATAGACCCAAATAGATATAGTCAACCGATCTTTCACAAAGGAGTAAAGGCAATATAATGGAAAAATGATAGCCTTTTCAACAAATGGTCCTGGAACAGCTGGACATCTACATGCAAACAAACAAAAGAATCTGGACACTGACCTTACATCCTTCACAAAAATTAACTCAAAATGAATCACAGACCTAAATCTAAAATGCAAAACTATAAAACTCCTAGAAGATAACATAGGAGATGTTATCTAGATCAGCGGTCCCCAACCTATTTTTAGCACCAGGGACCGGTTTCGTGGAAGAAAATCTTTCCACAGACTGGGGGTGGGGGGGATGGTTTGGGGATGATTCAAATGCATTAAATTTATTGTGCACTTTATTTCTATTATTATTACATTGTAATATATAATGAAATAATTATACAACTCACCATAATGCAGAATCAGTGGGAGCCCTCAGCTTGTTTTCCTGCAACTAGACGGTCCCATCTCGGGGTGATGGGAGACAGTGACACCCAAAGTGTGTTGCTTATGTCGTCTACTCTGTATTCTCATTTTGGTTGCTGTCGCTGCAGAAAACCCTGCTTCACAAAGACAGGATGTTGGAAATGGAAGCAGGCTTTTCAGTGCTTCTGTGGCAATCTCAGGATATTCCGCCTTGGCTTTAATCCAGAACATACGGAGATTTGAAGTTGTCTCAAGCATACTTTTAAGGCCACCATCATTTGAGATCTCAAGCAGTTGATCCGCTTCTAGCACAGACAAAACTTTCAACTGATTCACCTGGCTTATTCACAAATGGGTCGCGGATCCATTCCTTCCCACTTCGGGGGTCTTCGTGGTTGGGAAGTAATGCTCAAACTCTTTTGAAAGCTGAGATGGGTGATCATGCACCAGCTGGGAGAAAGAAGGCCCTGGCTCAGTCTCTTTCAAAATCTCTGCTAATGTTTGAAACATGTCCAAAGTCCCAATGCTCACTCATCGCTCCCATAATTTCAGTTTGGCTTTGAATGCAGCCACTTTATCTGCCGACTTGAACACAGCTGTCATTACCCCCTGAAGTGACAGACTGAGTTCGTTGAGCAGGTTGAATATGTCACACAAGTAAGCAAGTTTTGCGACCTATTCTGTGTCACTGAAATGTGCTGCCAGTGGTGACTGTTTTTCTAAAAGAAATTTCTGGAGCGGCTCTCGTTAACTCAAAAACTCTGGTCAGTGATCTACCTTTAGAAAGCCATTTCACTTCTGTGTATAAGAGAAGACATGTGTGCTCTGGGTCCATCTCCTCACAGAGCTGTGCGAACAGACGTGAGTTAAGGGCATGTACTTTAACGTGGGTGATAATTTTAATCACATCCTGCAAAACGTTAAGTTCAGGTGACATTTTCCAGCTAGCCAGCATTTCTCTTTGGATGACACAGTGCGTAGACTCACATTCAGAAGCGACCTCTTTGGCCCGAGTAGTGAAACCAGAAAACCGTGCAGTCATGGCAGCTGCTCCGTCACACATATACCAGCACAAAATGACCAATTCCGTTTTCCTGATATGTAATCATTCAAATACTTGAATAATTATTCAGCTGTGGTGTTCCCTGGCAACAAAAGTGCACATAACATAGCCTCATGCATATCCTCCTGAAAAATGTATCTCACAAAAACAAGCATTGTTGCCTTGTTGTCAACATCGGTAGACTTGTCATCCTGGATTGCGTACCACGGTGACTCATTAATCCTCTCTAACAATTGTGCCTCAATATCCTCTGCTATTACAACAATTCGTCTAGTTATGGTGGTAGCCGAAAGAGGAACACGTGCCACTATTGAACTGCAGCCTCTCCTAATAGTTCACGACAAATGTCCTTAGCAGCAGGCAGGATCAACTCTTCCCCAATAGTAAAGGGCTTCTTAGCTTTAGCAATGCAGTTAGCCACTAAGAATGATGCTCTCAGTGCAGACGCATTTGATGAAGTAGTGGCCTTCAATAATTGCTTCTGTTCCTCGTGTCCACATTTTTTCTTTTGAAAAACTCCAAAGGCTTGTCTTTTAACGCAGGGTGCTTGGTCTCCATGTAGTGAAGCAGTTCCGAAGGTTTCATGGCTTCGTTGGATAGCTGGTCTCCACATATTATACAAAGCGGGCTTGGAGAATGTGAATCACCTGTTGCAATGAATCCATAATTTAAGTAGGACTCTTGGTATTTTCTTTTAAATGCAGCTTTCTTTTTGTTGGCAGTCTTAGAGTCTTCTGCTGTCTCATCATTGGGTCTTTCCTCCTTTTCAAAGAAGCTCTCCAGCGATGCTTGTGTTTTACTCATTTTGGCTAGAGTTAGCTTGTGGGCTTACCAAAACTGTGACTGAGACAAGTACGCAGTGCGGGAAAGAGGCACGGACAGAAGTGGTAAATAAAATAATGGGCGGGGGGTCACATGCAGACTAAAATAAGTGTCGGATTCTGTCTTAAAACCTGCCACCAGATGCAGCTGTATGATTGAAGTACATCAACTCACTTGCCACTTTAAAGCCTGCCACCAGATGCAGCTTGTCACTTACTGATAGGGTTTTGATATGAGTCTGCAAGCAACTGATTTATTATGGTTTCTGTGCAGTCACACCTCTCTGCTAATGATAATCTGTATTTGCAGCCACTCCCCAGCACTAGCATCACGGCCTCAGCTCCACCTCAGATCATCAGGCATTAGATTCTCACAAGGAACACGCAACCTAGATCCCTCGCATGCGCAGTTCACAGTAGAGTTCGCGCTCCTATGAGAATCTAATGCTGCTGCTGATCTGACAGGAGGCAGAGCTCGGGAAGTAATGCCAGCGATGGGGAGTGGCTGTAAATACAGATGAAGCTTTGCTGGCTCACCCGCCGCTCACCTCCTTCTGTGTGGGCCTGTTCCTAGCAGGCCACGGACCGGTACCGGTTTGTGGCCTGGGGGTTGGGAACCCCTGATCTAGATGACCTACAGTCTGGCAATAACTTCTTAGATACAATACCAAAGGCACAATTCATGAAAGAAAGAATCAATAAGCTGGATTTCATTAAAATTTAAAAAGTCTCCTCTGCTATAGACACTGTTAAGAGTATAAAAGACAAGCCACAGACTCGGAGAAAATATTTGCAAAAGTCATATCTGATAAAGGACTTTAATCCAAAATGTACAAAGAATTCTTAACAACAATAAGAGTTGTTCAACAATAAGAAAATAACCTGATTAAAAATTGGGCCAAAGACCTGAACAGACACCTCATCAAAGAAGATACACAGATGGCAAATAAGCATACGAAAAGATGCCCCACATCATATATCATCAGGGAAATGCAAATGAAAGCAATGAGATACACCTATTAGAATGGCCAAAATTCTGAACACTGACAACATGAAATGCTGGTGAGAATATGAAGCAACAGGACCTCATTGCCTGTGGGAATGCAAAATGGTACAGCAGCTTTGGAAGCAGTTTCTTACAAAACTAAACATACTCTTACCATACTATTCAGGAATTATGTTCCTTGGTATTTACCCAAAGGAACTGAAAACTTATATTCACACTAACGCCTGCCCATGTATGTTTATAACAGCTTTACTTATAATTGCTAAAACTTGGAAACAACCAAGACGTCCTTCAGTAGGTGAATGGGTAAACTGTGGTACATCCAGATAGTGGAATGTTATGCAATGCTTAAAAACAAAAAAACAGACCAAAAAAAAAAAGCTATCAAGCCATGAAACATATGGAAGAATCGTAAATGCGTATTACTGAGTGAAAGAAGCCAGTCTGAAAAGACTACATACTGTATGATTCCAGCTCTATGATATTTTGGAAAAGGCAAAACTGTGAAGATTAAAAAGAACGGTGCTTACCAAGGATTAAGAGGAAGGAAGAGATGAATAGGTGGAGAGCAGAGGATTTTTAGGGCAGTGAAATTAAATTTCTCTGTATGAAACTATAATGGTGGAAACATGTCATTATACATTTGTCCAAACCCATAGAATGTACAACACCTAGAGTGAATCCTAATGTAAACTATGAACTGTGGTAATAATGATGTGTCAATGTAAGTTCACCAATTATAAAAAATGTAGTACTCTGTGGGGGATATTGATAAAGGGAGAGGCTGCACATGTGTTGCGGGAGAGGGTATGTGGGAAATCTCTGTCCTTCCTCCCAGTTTTTGCTGTGAATATGAAACTGCTCTAAAAATAATGCCTATTTGAAAACAACCTAATTCAAAAATGGGCAAAGGACTTGCACAGACAGTTCTTCAAAGAAGATATACAAATGGCCCATAAGCACGTGGATAGATGCTCAACGTCACTAATCATTAGGGAAATGCAAATCAAAAACACAATGAGATACCGCCTCATACCCATTAGGATGGCCACTATCAAAAAATAAAACCAAAAACAACAAGCGCTGGCAATGATGTAGAGAAATGTGAACCATTGTTCACTGTTGGGAATGTAAAATGTTATAGCCTCAGTGGAAAACAGTATGGCAATTCCTCATAAAATTAAAAATAGAATTACCATTGGTTCAGCAATTCTACTCCTAGGTATATATTCAAAACGACTGAAATCAAAGTCTTAAAGAAATATTTGTACACACATGTTCACAGAAGCATTATTCATAATAGCCAAAAGATGGAAGCAACCTAAGTGTCCACCAACCGATGAGTGGATAAGCAAAATGTGATATGTATAGATATTCCATTAGATAGATAGATATATAAATATATATAGATAGATAGATATCTATGATACAGATATATACATGGAATATTATTCAGCCTTAAAAAGGAAAGAAATTCTGAGACACGCTACAACATGGATGAAACTTGAAGACATTAAGCTGTGAAATAAGCCAGTTACAAAAAGACTATACTGTATGATTCCACTTAAATGAGGGATCTAGAGTAGTCAGATCTTTAGAGACACGATTCTACAGAAAGCAGAATGATGATCATCAGGGATTGGGAAGAGACGGGAATGGGGAGTTAAGGTTTAATGGATACAAAGTTTCAGTTTTGCAAGATAAAATGAGTTCTGAAGATGAATGTTGGAGACTGCACAACAATATGTATGTACTTAATATCACTGAACTGTACACTTCTAAATAATTAAGATAGTTAAATTTTGTCATGTGTATTTTACCACAATAAAAGACTTTCAAAAAACTAAGTTATATTATATATATACATATATATAATTTTTTTTAAGAGTTATCTCCTCCAGGTGTCAAATATGCTGGGCACCCCATCGACAAGGGGAATGGGAAGTTCAGATACTACTGAACAGTATTAATCACGGAGGGCTTCTCGGAGGAGGTGTAGTGGTTGGGCTGATGCTAGGCCAAAGGGGTAGGATTCCAGTGGTGAATGATTCCACCTCAGTGTTCATCTGGATCCTGCTTCTCAGCTCACTGCTTCACAGTTTCCATGGAGACAGTTTCCAGAGAACTTGGAATACCCATGTTGCTGTCACTTGGCAACCAAGAACTGGTAGCTGCAGCAACCTGCCACGTTCTTTCCATCATCCTGGGCCCTCATCTCCGGCATGGGCTCTGTACAGCCCAGGCACTGGGGGCCCAGCTAGGGAGGCACCTTCCACCTGCTTTCCTCTCAGCCACTCACAGGCCTCACAGGGACAACTGAGACTCTTGTTGATGGAGGTAAGTCCACAGAAAATGCTAGATGGACTGGGGTCAGAACACAAACAACCTCCAGCCCCACAGGATTCTCCCATTTGCTTCCATCCATGGAGGACCCTGGGGTCCAGTGTGGATGGAACACAGTCCTGATCTCAAGGGACTCACAGCCTGGTGCAGGAGACAGAGCTCACTTCATTCTTTCAGTACCCAGATGCTAGTGCCTACTCCATGCTGGCTGCTGACCCACAGACTAGGGTGTGGGGGATGAGGCACAAAGCAGACTCCATGGTGCCCCACTCACTCCTCAGCAGGCACCTCTAAGAACCACAGACTTCTTTCTTTAAACTTCGCAATTCTCTGCCTGAGGGCTTTTCATGCCCCCAGAAGCAGCCCTTGACCTGTGGCAGATGGGAGTCAGTGAACAAAACACACCAGTTCCCTTGCCTTCAATTGAAACAACTCTGAGACATGTCCTACACTGTTTGCCAGAGTTGCCTGGCAGGACTGAGCTCCAGGTGCCCAGAGCTCCTGGCTTGAGCACATAACATACATTGGCTGCCTTTCATCCCGTGTCACTTCTCTACTCCCTTATTGCTATCTCCTGGAATCAGCTCCCCAATAAACCACTCAAATCCTCACCTCAAATTAGCTTCTGAGGGAACCCAAGCTAACAGGGATGATGTATAACAAGGAACCAAAGTTCTGTGAGATGCGAGCTCTAACCGATTGCACGCAAAGCAGTGGCTGAACCAAAGGGAGCTGTCTGCCCAGGGCAGGCAATAGTGGTAGGGGGGACATTGTCTTTAAAAACTTAAAAGCAGTAATAACATGGACCAACAGCCAGTCTACTTTTTATTATCACCATGAACCAGTCATTCTAACCAACTTCAGTGATAAAATTCCCCTCCCCACTGAAGCTGATAGATCTCACTGTTCCATGCCTGCTCCTTGGCACTCCACTGAGGCCAGCTGCACTGAGGAGAGAGTCACTGTGGGCAGAGGAGATGGGGGAAGGCCTCAGTTTGTAGCAGTGACCTTCTAATCACCCAGTACCAGCTGCCTGGTACAGTCCTCCAAGTGTCCCTCTGCCATGGCAGTTTTCACTAGGTTACCTCTATCTGTAATTTTTTTTAACCACTAGACAGTGAGCTCCATAGAGGCAGGAACTACGGCTTGGTCATCTGGGACTTGCTCATAGTAGACACTTTGGAATGGGGCTGCTACTGGGCGGGTACTTTTGTGCAGTGCACAGCCTGCATCACTATCCATGGCAACCCGGCCTATGGAGGTTTAGTGAATTAGTGAATGAACGAATGAATGAATTGGTGAGAACTTCCAAAAGTGGGGAAAGACACTGCAAGCGGAAGAGACAGAGCAAGCAAAAGTAGGAAGCTTGTAAGTGCAAAGCTTCTTAGTGGAAAGGGCAAATAGCTTTATGTCACAGGCAGTACATCTCAGGAGTTCCATAGCCACCAGCTTCAGCATCACCCAGAGTGTCGTCAACATACCTGCACTCCACCTCAGAAATGCTCAGCCAGAATCTCTGCAGATGGGGTTCAAGAATTTGGGCATCCCAGGGGAACCCCAAGAACACAAAATTTGGAAAAGTACAGGGCCAGCTAACAAAGTGAGTGGTGGACTGCAAAGCGGTGAGACTGGCCCAGTGGGCCTGAGCCCAGGCCAATAATTCATTCATTCAGCATTCATTCATTCAATAAGTATATATTGAGCCACGAAGGCATTCAGGTATATACCTGTGCACAAGACAGACATGGTCCCTTCTCCCTTGTCACAGTTTAGTGGGAAGACAGTCATTAAATAATTAAGCAAATAAATATCTAATATAGTGTCAGCTTATGAGTAATGCTTTGCAAGAAAGAAAGCAAGGTAAGAGGTTAAGAATAGAAGGTTATTTTAGATGGGATGTCAGGGAAGCCCTCTGCTGAGACTGACAGGAGGTGAGGGAAGGAGTCACTTAAAATGAAAGAGCAAACCATGCAGATGTTTGGGGAAAGAGCAATCCAGGCAGAGGGAGTATATGCAAAGGCCTAGAGAATAGAACATGTGGAAGAGGGAGACTGGTTAGGAAGCTTCTGCAATAGTCCAAGTATGAGATGCCAGAGGCTCAGACCAGGGTGGAGGCAGTGAAGGTGGGTGGAAGTGGTCCGGTTCAGAATATATTTTGAGGGTTAAGTTGACTAGCTTTGCTGTTGCATCAGATGTGGGTGTGAAAGAAGAGGGGAGTCAAGGTTATTGCAGTCAAGAGTGCAGGGAAATTGGAGGGAGTAATGTTAGAGAGAGACATTGGGGTGGGGAGCACAGACCACAGGAAGGTTCCTGCAGACCATGGGAAGGACTTACTTTTCTTCTGAGTGTGATGGAAGCCCTGGGAGGGTTTTGAGTAGAGAAGCGATGTGATCTGGCATGTGTTCTAACAGCATCTCCAGTTGCAGAGTGTAGAACAGACTTCAGGGAGACAGAGGTGGAGTATGGCAGTTTAGAGGCTGGTGCAGACATCCAAGCGAGAGATGATGATGGCTTGCAGGGTGCTGACTGGGATGGGAAAACTCAATTTATTTGAGTAAAAACAGTAAGTGGTCAAAATCATGAAGGAGACAGACAAATAAATGACTGACATTTGGTAGTGGATCAGGAGCGCCAGCTCTCCAGTCAGCAGCTGCGTCTTCTTGGGGGAAGTGGCTTCCATTCTCCAAGCTGGTGACAAATCTGCAAAATGGGAATGATAATGGAACATACCTCATAGAGTTTTTGATAGGGTGATGTGAATGTTTTGACACAGGATCTAGCACACAGTAAACATTTAATAAATGTTATCCAAGGAGCCAGACTGCTAGATCGCAGTACCATCTCTGCCACTCACTCATCTTTGTGACATTTACCCCTCTGTGTGTCTGTTTACCCATCAGTAAAATGGAGCTATCAAATACCAACTTTATGGGGTTGGGTGGTGAGGATTAAATAAACGAATACAAGTAAAGCATTTAGAATAATGTTCCATGGAGCAAGCACCGCATAAGTGTCAATTATTATTCTGAATATATTATAGCCCTATTTCATTACCTCTTCTCCCACCAGCATACGTCCACCCCATTCTGCAGATGGGAGGTCTGTGGCTCAGAACAAGGTAACCTCTCTTCAAACGATGCCACAACCTACGTGTAGCGGATCTGCCCGCTGCAAGGAAAACGGAGATTCCAGCTTTGAAGGACCTTGTCCCCAGGGGTCCTATCCCGCCCACGCGCTGCCTGTCGGAACCCTTTAGCGCCTCCCTTCTGTTTCCAGCCGGGCGCGCTGGCGCAGCAGCGCCGGAGCGGGAAGCTACTTCCGGCGGCCACACCCCAACGTAGAGCGTCTCCATTTTGGCCGCGCAGGTGGAGACTCGACGAGAACCAGCGGAGTAGGGGAGTGGAGTCCGCAGAACTGTGAGGGCCGAGTCGGCTCACCGTACTTTCTCCCTTTCTTCCTCCGCCCGCAGAAGCCGGGGGCTCTCATGGCGGGCTTGGAGGTACTGTTCGCGTCGGCGGCGCCGGCCATCACCTGCGCGCAGGACGCGCTCGTCTGCTTCCTGCACTGGGAGGTGGTCACGCATGGCTACTACGGCTTGGGTGCCGGCGACCAGGTACGCCACGGAGCCGCCCCGGGGCCAGTGTGGAGGGGGTAAGGTGTCTTCTGCCCAAACCCAGAGGACCGGAGGCTCGGTCCAAAGTGCCTGACCTTCCCTCCTCCCAGGTCTGGGTCCTAGGAGTCATGACACCATGGGTACCTGTAGCCTACGGGTCGGGGAGGTGCTCTGTTGTCCTAGCCTAGCTGGCACAACACGATTTGAAAACCCAAGGACAGAACTCGCTGCAGCACAGGCTGGCAGTCTCCGAGGCCGGGATCGTGCGGATCTGGCAGCGACACAGGGGTTCCTCTCCTGAGTACTCCTCACCTACCCGAACTCCGCCAAGCTCCTTCCCACGCTGCTGGGTGGGGTGGGGCTGTACCCAGTACTACCCTCCTCATACTGTAGTCGAGCGCCCACCAGACATCTGGATCCAGGCACAGGTGTGGGGGGAGGTTGGGCCGACTCAGCTCCAGTCAAGGGCCCTTAGAGCTCGGACAACCCTTCACGCTTTAGTGAAGGGCCTGGTGCAGCCCACTCACCGTTATGGTCTTCACTCAGGCTCCGGGGGAACAGCCACCTCCCACACACGTACAGACATGCACCCTGGGTGTAGGGCCAAGTAAGTTTCCTCGCCAACAGCTGTCATCCCCACAGAGCCCCAGGACTGGCGGGCCCGGCCGACCTCACTGATTCTTTGCCGTAGCATTCTCCCATCTTCCCTGCCGCTTCCCTGTGACTCTCCCCGTATACGTCATTGCACACACCAGCTTCCTGTGAGAGGTGGGCCTGGGCCCCTTACTGCCCCTTCGTTTCCCTTCTGCTCCATCCGAGGAAGTATCCTCCCATACACACGCTCAGGACTCACTGCCTGCCCCTGACTGTCCCTCTCGCCTCACTCAGAACCGGGACCAGCTCTGGGGAGCGGGGCGCTTCACTCCTTTCGTCTCACAGTGATCTTTTAACCTCACTCGCATTTCTGACTGCTTTAGCTCTCAGATACCCTAATCCTTTGTTAGTTTCTCAGATATACATCCAGCGTCTTAATCTTCCCTCTTCTGACACAGAGCTTTAGGGATCCCCCCTCAGACAGTTTACACATCCTGGGCTCCTAGAGCCAGGTTCGCCCCCCCACCCCCACTGCTCCATTTCTCTGTCCCTTAAAACTCGTGACCAAGACTATCACACCCCCTCATGCTCTACCCTCACCAACAGGAATAAGAAACACAAGAACTGTCATGGATTTCTGGCTCTTTTTTTCCCCCCCCCAGACCTCAAGTGTCTCAGTGGGACCCCAGATACACAGAGTAAACTTCTCCACCACCACCTCCAGGCTCACGGGAAAAGAAGGACCAGCCTTACACACAGACACACAGACACACACACACTCACCCACCCACACACCCTGGAAGCAGGAACCATTCTCCCTCCCAGATGCCTTTGTTCCTGGCCTTTCTGTTCACCTTTTGCTTCCTTCCACTTACCTTGCCTTTCAACATTTCAGACCTTGGGATCAGGTAGAGGCAGGGCCCGGAATCCTGAGTGTCAGGTTTCCACTTCCAGTATGTAATCACCCCAAAAGAAACCTTATGTCTCCTCGCTTGCCTCATTCCAGCTTTCTAATCTTTAACAGCTCTTTCACTTGCCCCAGGCATTTCATTTCACCTTTTCCTGGGACATTCTCCCAGAAAGCTGATGTGTAGGATGGTGCAGGGGACAGTGGAATTGGAGAGGGGGTAAGACTTGTTCCTGACCTTGGGGCTCCCCTTTCGACTCTCAGCGCTGCCCCCCCACCCCTCCCTGCCCCTTGCCCTGTCCTTCAGATCTAACAGGTTTGCCCTGCTTTCTCCCCTCCTCATATACCTCACTCTCTGTGTTTTACTCTCAGCTAGCTACTGCTGCCCTGACACACTGTTAGAACCTCTCCCCCCAGGAACAGGAACTTGTTACAGAGAGCCTGTGTGACTCCCTTCTCGTCTTCCCCTTCAGCACTGCAGATCTGCTCCCACCACTCGTCCCCTCACAAATCCTGTCAGCAACTCTGTCTGAGTCACTTTGACAGCTTAGGGACATCAGTTCATGTAGGTCATTGCCTCCTCCTAACTGGCACCATCCCCTTGCCATGTACTCCAGGCTTCCAAATTTTCAGAAAGAACACAATCTCATTTCAATACTGGTCTAAAAAAATAAATAAGAGATCCTTAACTGAATCCCAGAGGTCCACCTAATTCTACTCTGTTTATGATGCCACATGTCGAGTTCATGCAAGCCAGAAAAAGATGCTGGCTCCAGACATCCTGGGGAGGCCCGGGGGAGTGTGGATGGTGATTTTGAAGGCATTGCCCACTGTCCATCTGTCCACCCCAGTGCTGAATCAAGCATGTTCCCCCATGGTGGGGGATGGGCATTTGTTCTGTGCACTAGAGCATGGTGTGTTTTTGCTTCTCTCTGCCCCTTAAGTGCCACTGGAGTTCAGGTTGCACTTGTCCTCCTCTCGCTTCTGCTGAGTTTACTTTCATTCAGAGTAGAAACCTTTTGGAGGCGCATCTTTCCTGTTAGTTTATTTAAGAGAGGTTTTAGTTTTCCAGTGTGGGGCCAGCAGTCTCAGCTGAGACCAGTAGTATTTGCCAAGTTCAGAGGATGTTTATGTTGCCTCTCCAGCCACCTCCCGCTTCCCACCCTTCTGGGGATGATAAGAGAGAGAGGAAGGTCCTGAAATTGTGTACTTGATCATTTAATATGTTGAGAGTTAAATAGAAAGCTAAATTGTCTGCTTTTCTCTTTGGTTTTGTGTCCTCTGGTACAGGGGAATTGTGTACATAAAACTTGATTAGAAGAGCGATACAGCTTCAATAAAAAATTCAATATTTGAATTTGGATTTCTTTCTTGAAGTCAGCACCGCTCCTCATAAGAGCTTTACAGCTGTGTCAGGTGGCTTAAGTAGCAAGGGAATAGAGATGGCCGTAGACTTAATTTTGAGAATATTGTTTTCTGTTGTAGGAATCTAAAGATTATGACAAAAGAGAGAAGATGCCCCAAATGATCTTCTTTGGGTGCATTTTAGCCCAGGGACACTGGAATGAACTCATGGCCATTAAAGAATGCTTCCAGCCCCAGGATTTTGCCTAAGGGGACAACTGTCTTTACTTTTGGGGGGCCCATCTGGGGTACTTGGCTGGGAAAATCTCCAGCCATAGCATGGGCAGTCAGGAGCTCTGAATGCCAAACCGAGCTCTGCACTTGACTTACCATGACCTTAGGCAGCTTTCAGCCCCCCTTAGATTTTTTTTCATCCGAACGAGTTAAACAGCACAACCATGGCTGCTTTCCAATCGTAGCTCTTTGGGAGGTCTGATATTTGATGTCCCGCTCTAGAGGGCAGTTGAATGCCATGTTTGGCTTGATATCACCAAGGCCAGTCTCTTTCAGTCCCACCTGTTTTCCCATATCAGGGCAGCCCTTGAGCTGGGGAACATTGGTTCCACTGCAGTGAGAGGTATCAGTCTCACTAGGCCCTAGGATTCTCTCTTGCTCTGGAAGCCTGAGGTTATGGGAGAGTGAGCAGGCTGAATTATTTATACTCCAAGAAGAAATTCTGGTGGGTTGAATGCTGTAATGGAGGGTATAAATATAAATTCAAAGGCCCTTGATAGAACAAAGACAAAGCATGTCATCAAATTCTTGGCTTCCAAAGTAAACCTTAAATCCAGGACACTAAACATGGTTATAGGAAATTTACCTAGTTGAGGGTGAGGGGATAGTTTCTCTTTCTTTTAGCAGAGTGGGCTGATTAGTTTCACTTTTGTTTTCTGTCACTCTCATTTCTCTGCTTCAGGCCTGAGTTTCCTTGTCATTTAGCCAGGTTTGAAACCATGCCAGTTGCAATGTCTTGAATTTTATTTGGGACCACTTTCCCAGTTTGATTCCTGAGCCCCAGAGGTGACCAAAGCGGCCCACGATCTCCGTTCTTGGCCTTCCGTTGTCCTTGGTGAGGTGTGAGGTCTGTGTTGCTGGATCTTTGTCTTTTGTTGTTGTTTTTCATCTTTGGTCGCACTCCCTCCCGCCTTAGTCTCGTGAATACAGATCTTCCCAGTCCACTTGCTGAGTGTTTAGCTGTAGAACTATGCTTCTGTGAAAACAATATATAGATTTTTTGTGTGTTTTAAAATTTTTTACATAAATGGTACCTGGCTGTAAATCTCATTTTAAAAAAATTTTTCTTTGTCACATTGTTTACTTTATCTATAATAACTGCAGTTAGATCTAGTTTGTTCCTTCTAACTGCTATACAGTATTCCACTGTGAACATATTTTGCATTTTAACTCCCATTTGGTTCCTCCAACAGGGTTGTGATGAAGATCCCTTGTCATATTCCCTGTGCCTCTGTGCACAGGATTTCTTCCAGGAGTGAAGGTTTTGGGTCACGGGGTGTCAGCTTACCTAATTGCACTGAATATTACCAGATTGCTCTCCAAAAGGGTTGTAAGAGTGTGGACGGCCACCAGCAGCGCCTGGAGGTTGCCATTCTCCCCACACCCACACAAACACTGGCAAAAAAAATAGAAAAATAGATAACAGCAGTCTGATGGATGGATCCTGGTATCTCATATTTTAGCCTATGTGTGTCTGAGTGCTAGTAAAGTTGAATGATCCTTTATACACTGTTAGCTGCTCTTATCTTTTGCTTGTTCATACCTTTTTCAAGTGGGTTCCCAATTTTTATTGTTCATTTTCCAGGCATTCCCTTTTTGTACTAGTTATTAATTTGTGTTGTGCCAGCTAGGCTAGGACATAGCTCATCCTAGCCCGTGACTGCCTGTTAACTTTGTAGTATCTGTTGTTGATCTGGAGCTTTAAATTATGAGCAGTGTCAAAGACAGCACTTTTTTTTTTTGTGGACTCATTTAAGAAATCTTTCCCCACCTGGAAATCACTGTATTAGTTTTTACTATCGAGGTAGTTTCAGAACTATTTCTCAAACGTTAGTATGTAAAAAGAAAGTCCTAGGATTTTTTTTTTAAAGAGATGAGGCCATCACAACTCACAGTGATGCATTTTTACTCCCATTAGGTTGGCAAAAATTTTTAAATTGGACAATAGCAATGTTGCTGACCTCGTGGAACAAGAACTCTCATACATACATTGCTCATGGGAGTGTAAATCCATACTTCTTTTGAAAACAATTTGACTTTATCTTATAAATTAAAAGTTCTTCCCCTAGAGATACTCTGTAGGAGTTCATCCATATGTGTACTAGGAGATGTGTACAAGAATGTTCATAACAGCATTGTTTATAATAGCAAAACAAACTGGAAGCACTCCAAACATCCATCAACAAGTGAGTTTGTAACTTGCAGCATATTCATGCAATGATGGGCTATATGGCTGTGAACTATATAGCAAAAACTGTACAGTGAGTCAGCTATAGTTAAGTGCATTGACATGGATGAATCTCAAAACAATATTGATTGAAAACGGCAGATAAAAGTGATGCTGTTTATATAAAATTCAAAACCATTTGAAACAGTATATTTTTAGGGTTTGTGTATAGTAACACAACTATAAGGAAAAGTAAAGAAATTTTTAAAACAGCTTAGTGATTACCCATGAGGAAGGAGGAGGGAGATTCATTGGGGATAGGCTACTCAAGGCTTGAACAGGATTGGCCACGTTCTGTTTCTTAAGCTGGCTGTAGGTACGTACATAGGTGTCCATTTTATAATTCTTTTTTTATCTTGTACGTGTGCTATATTTTGTTTGTATGAAAGTTGTTCATAATTTTTATTAAGGCACTACAGTAGTCTGGAGAGGTGTACATTAGAATCTGTAGTTTTACTCAACACTTTTGTGATCCCTTTGCAGATGGCCTGAATTCCAAACTTCGAGAAACACTGTCTTAGAATTTCACAGTATCCCTTTAGGTGACTGGCCTTATTCTTGACAGGGGGATAGAGAAGAGATTGTTAAACCAAGGCTACAGATTCTTGACAGGTTCCAGTGCTCTGTCACAAAGGCAGTCAGATATGAGGGAGGATCACTAGAGCAGGAGTCCAGAGACCCCAGACCTCTGACTTGCTGTAAGACCTTGGACATTTTACTTCTCCTGAGTGGGATTAGATTATCTGTAAGGTCCTTTTTAGATCTGAGGTCATGATCTTTCACCTCTCATCTCTGGTGTCTTCTCAGCCGGGTCCCAATGATAAGAAATCAGAACTGCTGCCAGCGGAATGGAACAACAATAAAGACCTGTACGTCCTCCGGTATGAGTCAAAGGATGGGTCCAGAAAGCTCCTTGTGAAGGCTGTCACTGTGGAGAACAGCATGATCATCAATGTGCTGGTGAGGCCCTAGGACACAGAGGGCTCTGCTGATGGGAGTAGACCTTGGGATCGCCTTTTTGAAACCCATTTAAGAACCCTCAATGTTCGTGAAGACTTTACTCAGTAATCCTACTTCCAGAACTTTATTCTGAGGCCAGGACCCTAAATGTAGAAATGCTTTGTGTTCAGAGATGTTCCCTGCCTATTACTGTAAGAGGAGGGACTTTCCTTCACAGAGGAATAGTTAAGGTAAATCCATTCAGGGACAGCTTGGGAGAAAAAAGCTTATTGTAGCCTTGGGGGCTACTTTTAGTTCTTTAGATAAGCTTAGCTTTCTGCCGCCTTGGAGCCTGTATACTTCATGTTTCCTATGCTGGAAAGCTCTTCCTCTGTACCATTGCCACCTCACACAGATACACACCCTCCACCCTTCCTTTAGCCTGACTGACTCCCTCTTGTTTTTCACTTACTCAAAAAGTTCAGTCCTGACTACTTACTCTCATCTGCCAGAAAATTCTAAATTATGCCTCTGCTTCATCATTTTATTTTCCTGCCTGGTACTTAACACAGTTTGTAATTAGTGTGCTTATTTATGCTTTGGTGTAATATTTGTGTTCTACCACTATAGCAGAATATTCTGTAGTCTATGTAATATAGACTGTAAG
Source organism: Delphinapterus leucas (assembly GCF_059928025.1). Classification (NCBI taxonomy): domain Eukaryota; kingdom Metazoa; phylum Chordata; class Mammalia; order Artiodactyla; family Monodontidae; genus Delphinapterus; species Delphinapterus leucas. The sequence goes on along the minus strand of NC_143143.1, from coordinate 60,723,435 downwards.
CACCCTGAGGGCAGTGACTCTTTTTTTAAGTTTGGCCTGGTTGTCTGTATTTATACAAAAGTATCATGCAGTCTGTATTGTGCTGCACTTTGCTTTTTTTCCCTCAGTGTGTTTTGGAGGTCTTTACATGGGAATGCATATAGCTATACCTTATTCATTTTAGCCACTATGTAGTATTCCATAATACCATAATTTGTTTATCCGTCTCCCTTTTGATGAACGTTTAGATTTTGTATCACACAGGGTTCTTAGTTATAAACAACAGAATCCCCTCAGGTTTGTTTAAACAGGTTTATTAAAAGAACTGGGATAACTCACTGAATTGTTGGGAGGGCTGGAGAAACAGTTTCAAGGCTGGGCTTCCAGGGCATTGCTCCAAACCATGCCATGGAAACCACTGCTGCTGCCACCACCCCAGGGCATTAGGTACTGGCTGGCTGCCAACCCAGGTGCCCCTTCTCAGGAGCCACTGATGTTGTGACCCCTGCTGCCTCTGCTGCTACTCTTGATAGCAAGACGTCTGCCCCTTACTCAGCCTGTTTATCCATGGTGCTCACCTCCAAGTTGAAGTTGTGCATCCATTTGGCACCTCAGTTACATGCCTGTGTCCAAGCTGCAAAAGAGCCTGGGAAGTAGGTTTTTCTGGGCTCTGCCTCAGAAAGGCATTATTCCTAGATCAGAGAAGTCCCCAAGCATGAGACATGCACTTCATCTATTACAAACAGTCCTTATATATGTCTCTTTGTATTTCTTTAGGTTGAGTATAAAATTGTTCCTCTCCCCCCACCGCCCCGCCACTTACTCATTAGACCAGAAATACCCCAGTCTCTCATTTTCTCTTTTCATTTTTCTAGGAACATGGCTCACAGCAAGTGTCAGACTTGACCCTGAACTTGAATGATTATATCGATTCAGAACACCTGGTTGACTTCCACAGGTATTTCTAAGGGTTGGCCTTTCCCTGGGAAAAAGAAGAGAGAACCAGTGGCCAGATAGATATAAGGAATGGACTTGAGGTGTCAGAGAATGGAGGAGGGTTAACAGAAGGATCTTTCTCTCTTGGGCACAGTCACTTCTCATTTCTCTTTTCTGTTTATTTGAAGAGAAGATTCACGTGGGAAATGCCACTTGAAATAAAATGATGCAATCCAGAGTCCACAAGTCTACAGGGTAGAGATGGGGCCTAGCCAGTGGAGTCAGTCGGAGTGAGTTCCTAGGAGGAAAAAGTGTACCTAACCTGGTACACTCCATCCCCCAATTTTTAAAATAGACTTCATTTTTTACAGCAGTTTTAGGTTCACAGCAAAATTGAGTGGTAAGTGCAGAGAGTTTCCTTGAACCTCCCCCCTGCCCCGCACTCTCACAGTCCTGCCCAGAGTAGTGCATTTGTTATAGTTGATGAACCTACGCTGGCACACATTATCACCCAGATTCCATTCTTGGTGGTGTTGGAATGTGTTTACTTTTGTAAGAAACTGCCAAACTGTCTTCCAGACTGGCTGTACCATTTTGCCTTCCCACCGGCAGTGAATGAGAGTTCCCTGTTGCTCCACATCCTTGTCAGTGTTTCAGATTTTGGCCATTCTAATAGGTGTGTAGTGGTATCTCATTTTTGTTTTAATTTGCAGTTCCCTGATGACATATGATGTTGAGCATCTTTTCATATGCTTATTTGCCATCTATGTATCTTCTTTGGTGAGGTGTCCAGGTGTTTGGCCCATTTTTTAATCGAGTTTTCTTATGGTTGAGTTTTAGGAGTTCTTTGTATATTTTGGGTAACAGTCATTAATCATATATGTGTTTTGCAAGTATTTTCTTCGAGTCTGACTTGTCTTGACTTTTTATTGTGAAATTTGCAACCCCACAGAAAAGAGGGTTTGCAAAAATATTACAATGAACACCCATATACCCATCACCTAGGTTCACCAATTTTTAACATTTTGCCACTTTTGCTTAGTTTTTCTGTATGCTTTTTTGTTCTTGAACCATCTGAGAATTATTTCCGGACTTTATAAACCTTAACCCCTAAATATTTCATCATGTATCTCCTTGTTCTTACACAGACATCCTCCTGTTACCACAATCAGGAAATGTAGGATTGATGCATTAATGTCATTTAATACACAGTCCATGTTCAGATTTCTGTAGTCATCCCAGCAGTGTCCTTTTTAGCTAGTCTTTTGGTTTTAGGTTTGAGGTATTTTTTTTCTTATCCAACCAAATACCACACACTGCATTTATTTTCACGTCTTTTCAATTACCTTTCATCTAGAACAGTTTCCTAGACTTTTGTTGTTCTTAGCATTGGTATTTTTGAAGACTTGAGGTCAGTTGTTGTGTAGGACATTCAGATTGTTTCCTCACCATTTGATTCAGGTTGAACATTTTCAACAAGAACACTGTGTAAGGGAAGCTGTGTTCTCCTAAGTGTTTTACATCAGGCACGTGGCATCTGTCTTATTGTTGATTTTGTTCAGTTTGACCATTTGGTTAGGACAGTATCTGCCATCTTTCTCTCCAGTAAAGGCATCTGTTTTCCTTTGTGTTTAATAAGTGATCTGTGGTATTATATTAGCAGACTGAATTTTCTGCCTCCCAACAGTCTTTTACCCAGTGGTTTTAGCATCTGTTGATGATTCTTGCATGAATCAGCTATTACTGTGATGATTATAAAACAGTAATTTTCTATGTTTATAATTCTTTCTACATTTATTAGTTAGATTTTTTAATTAAAAGCTTTCTATTCTCCCCCTTATTTTTAATTTTTTAAATTTTTAAATTGATTTTTGGCTGCATTGGGTCTTCATTGCTGCACGTGAGCTTTCTCTAGTTGAGGCGAGCAGGGGCTACTCTTCGTTGCGGTGTGCGGGCTTCTCATTGTGGTGGCTTCTCTTGTTGCAGAGCACAGGCTCTAGGCACGCGGGCTTCTGTAGTTGTGGCACACGGGCTTAGCTGCTCTGCGGCATGTGGGATCTTCCCGGACCAAGCTCGAACCCATGTCACTTGCATTGGCAGGTGGATTCTTAACCACTGCGCCACCGGAGAAGTCCCTATTTTTAATTTTTAAAATATCAAAATAGACTCCTGGGTTATTTTTTATTCAAAGTTATATTCCATTTCTGTCATTCTTTGAATGCTCAGCTTGTTCCAGAGTTGACCAGTAGGAATTCCCTCGAGCTACCTCAGCTGTCTTTTTGACATGTCACCATGTCAGAGCGTTTTCACACTTCCTGGCACAATGAGGTGTTCTGCCCTCACCTTGTACTTTACTTGCCCCTGCCTTGAAACCAGGGATTTTTCTAAGGAAACATGATTTCTGTTGGTGGGTAATAGTTTCCAAAATCTGGACCCTGAATGTGCTCATTAATATGAAGGATGTCATTGCTTTCAGGCTTTTTCAGAGAACAGAGCTAGGAAACTTTCCTGGAGGTTTTTTTTTTTTTCCTTAACATTTCAAACTGATACTTTTATTTTTAATCTAACACTGCAGAATTTGTATTCTCTTATTCTGTACTTGTAACTCCCTTCTGTGTTGAGAACCCTGATGCCCAACAGCCTCAAAATACTTACTCATTTGTTTGATTCTAAAATACACACAGATAGTTTTTGAACTGCTACATCAGTGCCGACCAAGAACAGAAAGTAAAGTCACAAATACAATTTCTTTCCAGTTCTTTTTGTCCTTTGACTGTGTCCCACTGAGCATGTATATTGTCAGAGTATTGTGTTCAAAATGTACTTAGATTTAATGCTTGTTGGTCCATCAGTGTAATGAAATTATCTGTTTGATAGATAGTTGGGCCCATTTGTTTCCACTTTATTCCATTTTGGGGACTTTATCCCCATCCTCATTGACCTCTTCAGGGTTTTGGAGGAAGCCTTGCATCACTATAAATTCAGTCGTGAGAACTGCCTGGAAACCCTGTTGGATTTAATTGCATCTAATCAGCGATGACCATCTTTAACCCGCTCCACTTCTCTCAGACTTTGGACAACCTGCCCGCATCATTCTGGCCACCCCTCTTTGTCTCCATCCTTCTTTCATGCATCGTCTATGTGAGGAGATCCCAACTTCCACTCCTGGTCATCACCCTCCAGTCAGTTTCCCACACAGCAGTTGGACCAGCGTTTTTAAAACACAGATCAGGTTGTGATTAAAAGTCTTGCTTGGGGACTTCCCTGGTGGCGCAGTGGTTGAGAGTCCACCTGCCGATGCAGGGGACGCGGGTTTGTGCCCCGGTCCCGGAGGATCCCACATGCTGCGGAGCAGCTGGGCCTGTGAGCCGTGGCCACTGAGCCTGCGCGTCCGGAGCCTGTGCTCCGCAACGGGAGAGGCCACAACAGTGAGAGGCCCGTGTACCGCAAAAAAACAAAACAAAAGTCTTGCTTGAAATCCCTCAGTGATACCACCTCACACATGTTAGGAAGGCTACTATCAAAAAAACAAAATAACAGTAAGGATGTGGAGAAATTGGAACCCTTGTACACTGTTGGTGAAAATGTAAAATGGTACAGCAACTATGAAAAGTGGTGTGGTGGTTTCTCAGAAAATTAATTACCATATGATCCAGCAATTCCACTTCTAGACATAAACCCAGTAGAACTGAAAGCAGGGTCTCAAAGAGATAATTGTGCACCCACGTTCATAGAAGCGTTTTTCATAGTAGTCAAAAGGTGGAAGCAGTGTAAGTGCCCATGGATACCTAGGACAGATGAACGGATAAACAAAATGTATATACAGACAATGGAATATTACTCAGCTTTAAAAAGGAAGGAAATGCTAACAAATGCTTCAGCATGGATAAACCTTGAGGACATTGTGCTAAACAAAATAAGCCAATCACAAGACAAATTCTATATGGTAATACGTATATGAAGTACCTAGAATAGTCAGACTCATAGAGACAGAAAGTAAAATAGTGGTTGCCAGGGACTGGAAGAGGGGAGAATAGGGAATTATTGTTGAATGGGTACAGAGTTTCAGTTTTGTAAGAGGAAGCGTTTTGAAGATAGGTGGTGGTGGTGATAGCACAACAACGTGAATATACTTAATACTACTGAACCGTACACTTAAACTGGTTACAGAGTTGGTAAATTTCTTACAAATTAAATCTAAAAAAGAAACCCCAAACCCTTCAGTGAGTGTTCATTTCTCCAGGGATGAAGAACAAAATCCTTGATGAGGCCTAAAGCCTAGGGCCCAGCCCCTCTAACCTCATCGTTTGCCACTTCCCACTTAGTTCCGGTGTCTCAGCTGTGGTGCCATGTGCCTCCTCCCTCTTCAGAGCTCTCCCCTTGGCCGAGAGTGCTCTCCCCAGCCTCTTCCCACAGCCAACTACTCTTCTTCCTTCAGTTTCCATTTAAACATCAGCTCCTCAGAGAAACCTCCCCTGCTCCCCCCATGTTTGAACCTTTTAAGCATTTAATAAGTGGGTATTTTATGATTAACTGCCTAATAGCCTGTGATCTCCTTGAGGGCAGGATCTGGGTCTTTTTCACACAGTAGACAAAGGAATGAAGGAGTGAAGTGAGGCCAGGCCTGGCCTTGGCAGAGCTGCTTTTCTGGGTGCTGCCTACACCATGACCCTACCTCACCCCTTAAGAGGGTAAAGGGAAGGACACTGAGAGTGTGGTCTCTCTCTTGACTTTTTCATTCTGGAATTCCATTGGGAGAGCAATTGACAAAACCTCTGGAAAAACCCAGGCCTGTACACCAGGCTGGTCATGCTCCTGAGAGCATTTAGTCCCCTCAGCAATACTGAGAGAGAAACGGTGATAATATCTCCATTTTTTTTTTTTTAATTAACATTTGTTGTTGGAGTTTTGTGTGTGCTTGGGGGGGTGTGTTTTGATTGCTGTAAAATGACATAGTAGGACTACCTCAGAGTGTTCTGAGATGAGATGAGATGTCAGCAGAGTGCTTAGTGCTGGGCCCAGCCCTTCATGAATATGCAAACGGAAAGAAATCTGATCACAAGGAATCATCTCCATGGAAACTGAGGCTCAGAGAGCTGGGGTATGGATCTCTCTCCTGATCATAAGGCCCTCCCTCTCTCCTCTGCCTTTCTGGCAGCAGCACTGAGCTGCCTGCTTCTGGCCCCCTTCCACCATCTGGCCCTCCTTGTTAGGTCGTCATGGCATGGCATGTCTGTTCTATGTAGAAATCTGTGCCCCTAGTTGAGCAAACTGATTTGCTAAAGAGTATAAACCTGTTCCTTTCTGTCATGCCTCTACTATGTTAGGATGACAGGCTGTCTTTTGCTACTACCAAAATGGCAGTTCTCCTAAGGCTTAGAAATCATGCGAGAACTTCTCCTTCAGGACTTAGTAGTTTTTTAATCAGACCTGAGTTCTACAGGTAAACCTTTTGCATAGGGAGATCAGAGGGCTTCCACCTGTATCACACACAGTTCATCTGACTGAAAGGAAAGAGGAGTTAGATATATCCCCGCTACCCAACTTGGTCAGGGAAGCAGCATGGTGTACAAAGTTCTGTGTTCTAAGTAGGAACCTGATCTTTGTAGGGATGTATGGATCACAGGCCCTTAGAACTTCTAAACCATTGCAGGTATTACACTTTTTAGTCATGGAACTCTTTATTCAAGCACGCGTAATATTCCATTGTCTGTATTGACCGTATTTTGTTTATCCGTTCATCTGTCCTAGGTATTCATGGCCACTTACATTGCTTCCACCTTTTGGCTACTTTGAATAATGCTTCTTTGAACATGGGTGTACAATTATCTCTTCATGTTCTTTAGGATTCTGGAGGAAAGAGTAGGGACAGCAAATGGAGGTCCTTGTGCCCTATCCACTTGGCTTTCTCCATTGCCCTTCCTGGGGCCGGAGAAGCCCTGAAACCACTGATCTAGTCTAATCTTAGTGATTTTATGGCTATGTAATAAGTGATTTTTTAATTAAACTTTTTATTTTGAGATAACTGTAGACTTACATGCAGTTGTAAGTTGTAAAGTATAATACAGAGAGACTTGTATCCTTTATACATTTTACCTTTATACATTTCACCTCAATTATAACATTGTATAAAACTACCTTAAATATTAATAGTAAGGATATTGACATTGATACACTGACAGTAAGTATTTCCATCACCACAAGTATACTTCCTGATGCTTTTTTATGGCCACACCCACTCCCCCTTCCCACCCCTCACCCCCTGGCAACCATCATTTATTCTCCATTTCTAAAATTTTGTCTTTTTTTAAAAAAATTTTCATTGGAGTATAGTTGATTTACAATGTTGTGTTAGTTTTAAGTGTACACCAAAGTGAATCAGTTATACATATATATATATACCACTCTTTTTTAGATTCTTTTCCATATAGGTCATTACAGAGTATTGAGTAGAGTTCCCTGTGCTATATATAGTAGGTCCTTATTAGTTATCTGTTTTATATGTAGTAGTGTGTGTATGTCAATCCCAATCTCCCAATTTATCCCTCACCCCGCCGATAACCATAAGTTTGTTTTCTACATGTGTGACTCTACTTCTGCTTTGTAGATAAGTTCATTTGTACCATTTTTTTAGATTCCACATCTAAGTGATATCATATATTTGTCTTTGTCTGACTTACTTCACTCAGTATGACAATCTCTAGGTCCATCCATGTTGCTGCAAATGACATTATTTCGTTCTGTTTTACAGCTGAGTAATATTCTATTGTATATGTGTGCCACATCTTCTTTATCCATTCCTCTGTCGATGGACATTTAGGTTGCTGCCATGTCCTGGCTATTGTAAATAGTGCTGCAGTGAACATAGGGGTGCATGTATCTTTTTGAGTTACGGTTTTCTCTGGATAGATACCCACAGAGGGATTGCTGGATCATATGGTAGCTCTATTTTTAGTTTTTTAAGGAAGTTCCATACTGTTCTCCATAGTGGCTACACCAGTTTACATTCCCACCAACAGCATAGGAGGGTTCCCTTTTCTCCACACCCTTTCCAGCATTTATTGTTTGTAGATTTTTTGATAATGGCCATTCTGACCCGTGTGAGGTGATAACCTCATTGTACTTTTGATTTTTGTTTCTGTAATGATTAGTGATGTTGAGCATCTCTTCATGTGCTTTTTAGCCATCTGTATGTCTTCTTTGGAGAAATGTCTGTTTAGATCTTCCACCCATTTTTTGATCGAGGTTTTTTTTTGATATTGAACTGCATGAGCTGTTTGTATACTTTGGAGATTAAACCCTTGGTCGTCTAGTCATTTGCAAATATTTTCTCCCATTCTGAGGGTTGTCTTTTTGTTTTGTTTATGATTCCTTTGCTGTGGAAAAGCTTTTAAGTTTAATTAGGTCCTACTTGTTTATTTTTGTTTTTATTTTTATTACGCTAGGAGAAGGATCAAAAAAGATCTTGCTGCAATTTATGTCAGAGTGTGTTCTGCCTGTGTTTTCCTCTAAGCGTTTTATAGTATCTGGCCTTACATTTAGGTCTTTATTCCATTTTGAGTTTGTTTTCGTGTATGGTGTTAGGGAGTGTTCAAAAATGTTATATAAATGGAATCATACAGTATGTAACTTTCGGGATTGGCCTTTCTCACTCAGCATAATACCCTTGTGATCCATCTGAGTTGTTGCATGCATCAATGGTTTGTCCCTTTGTCTTGCTGAGTAGTATTTCATGGTATGGTAGGCATGGCATTTCACAGTTTGTTTAACCATTCACTAGTTGAAGGACATCTGAGTTGTTTCATTTTTTGCTATTACGAATAAAAGTGCTATGAACATACATGTACAGGCTTTTGTGTGGATATATTTATTTCTCTACAATAAATGCCAAGAGTTCAAAGGTAATTGCATGTTTAGTTTTTTAAGAAACTGCCAAACAGTTTTCCATAGTGTCTGTACCATTTTACATATCCACCACCAGTGTATGAGTGCTAGTTTCTCTGTATCTTCACCAGTTTCTGGTGTTATCACTATTTTTCATTTTAGTTATTCTGATGTATAGTAGTATTGCATTGTGGTTTCAATTTGCATTTCCCTGATGGCTAATGACAGTTCCTTGTATATTTCAGATGCAATTCCTTTGTTGGATGTTGGTTTATAAATGTTTTCTCCCAGCCTGTAGTTTGTTTTTTCATTCACTTAACAAGGTCTTTTGCAAAGCATAAGTTTTTAATTGATAATAGCTATTTGATAAATTTTTGCTTTTATGGATCAAGCTTTTGGCGTCAAGTGTAAGAACTCTTTGCCTTGTTCTAGATCTCAAAGCTATTCTCCTGGTTTTTTTTTCTAAACATTTTATAGTTTTATGTTTTACATTTAAGCCTGTGGTCTATTTTAAAGTTTTTTGTATAAGTTGTGTGGTTTAGGGAGAGGTTCATTTTCTTGCCTGTGGATATCCAGTTGCTCCAACACCATTTGTCATTGAATTGCTTTTGCAACTGTGTCAAAAATCAGTTGTCTGTACTTGTGTTGGTTTATTTCTGGGTTCTCTTTTTTTTTCCATTGATCTTTGTGTCTGTTCTTCTGCCAGTGTCACACAGTATCTATCATTGTAACTATGTATCAGTAGTATACCTGAATATTGAGTAGAGCCATTCAAGATCGCCCAATTCTTCTTTGTCAAGATAGTTTTCACTATTCTTGAGTCTGTGCCTTTCTGTATAAACTTTCGAGTAAACTTCTCTTTGTCCATAAAAAACCTTGCTGGGATTTTGATAGGATTCGCATTAAACTTACAGATCATTAAACCTAAAATGGGAAAAGTTGACATTTTTACTATGAATGTGGTATGTCTCTCCATTTATTTAGGTCCTCCTCTGTTTCTTTCATCATCATTTTATAATTTTTAGCATATAGGTCCTGGACATGTGTTTTGTTCTTTTGGGGTGTGAGAGGTGATTATAAATGGTGTTCTGTCCTTGGTTTTGATTTTCAAATGTCCATTGTTAGTATATAGAAATGCAGTTTATTTTTGTGTGTTGATCTTTTATCCTGTCAACTTGCTGAATTCGTAGTGTTCTTGGAGGGGTTTTTTTGGTAAATTCCTTGGGAATTTCAAGGTAGACTGGCATGTCATCTGCAAATAGGAGCAGTTTCATTCCTTGTTTTCTAATCTGTGTGCATTTTCTTTGTCTTGCCTTACTGAAGTGGCTGGAACTTCCAATATTATGTTAAATAAGTTAGAGAGAACATCCTTACCTTGTTCCCAGTCTTAAAGACAAAGTACTCAGTCTTTCATTACTAAGTATATTGTTAGCTGTAGTTTTTTTGTAGATGCTCTGTATCATGTTGAGGAAGTTCTCTTCTATTCCTGGTTTGTTGAGAGTTTTTATCATGAATGGATTTATCGTGTTGGATTTTGTCAAATACCTTTTCTGTATCAATTGATATAACCATATCATTTTTCTTAGCTTATTGATATGTAGGGATTTGTAACTATTGAACCAGCCTTGCGTACATACAATAAATCCTATGGTATTAATTCTTTTATATATTTTTGAATTTAATTTGTTAATATTTTGTTGAGCATTTTTGCATCCAAGTTCATGAGAAATAGTGGTCTGTAGTTTTTTGTTTGTTTTTTTTTAATTTTTATTTATTTATTTATTTTTGGCTGTGTTGGGTCTTCGTTTCTGTGCGTGGGCTTTCTCTAGTTGGGGCAAGCGGGGGCCACTCTTCTTTGCGGTGCACGGGCCTCTCACTGTCGCGGCCTCTCTTGTTGTGGAGCACAAGCTCCAGGCGCGCAGGCTCAGTAGTTGTGGCTCACGGGCCTAGTTGCTCCGCGGCATGTGGAATCTTCCCAGACCAGGGCTCGAACCCGTGTCCCCTGCATTGACAGGCAGATTCTCAACCACTGCGCTACCAGGGAAGCCCTGTAGTTTTCTTTTTTTTGTACTGTCTTTGTCTGGATTTGATATCAGCATAATACTGGCCTCATAAAAATGAATTGGAAAATGTTCCCTTCTCTTGTATTTTCTGGAAGTGACTGTAAATTGGTGTTAATTCTTTAAATGTTTGGTAGGCTTCTCCACTGAAATCATGTGGACCTGGATATTTCTTTTGGGGGGTGCTTAAGTAGGAATTGTGTTACTTTAATAGAACTATTCAGATTATCTATTTCATTTTGCCTAAGTTGTTACAGTTTGTGGTTTTTGAAGAATTAGTCTATTCTAAGTTGTTCAATTATGTTGTTATTAGTATTCTCTTATCCTATCAGTGGCAACAAATTTGTTATAATATCCCATTGCATTCTTGATATTGGTGATTTGTGTCTTCTCTCTTCTTATGTTTGCTGCTCTTGCTGGAAGTTTATCAGTTTTGTTCATTTTTTAGAAGAACCAGTTTTTTGTCTTTTTAATTTTCTCTTGTTTTTCTGTTTTCTCATTTATTTATTTTTATTCTTTATTATTTCCTTATTTCTGCTTGCTTTTGGTTTAATTTGCTCTTCTTTTTCTAGGTTCTTGAGGTTAGAATTTAAATTGTTGATTTCTTTCCTCTTTTCCAATGTAAACATTTAGTGCTATAAAGTTTCCTCTCAACACTGTTTAGCTATAATCTCATTTAGCTATAATCTCACATAATTTAATATGTTGTACTTTTATTATTATTCAGTACTTTGTATTTTTTCAGGACTTCCTCTTTGATCCATGGATTATCTAGAATTGTGTTGCTTAACACCATGTATTTAGAGACTTCCTTCCAGTTTTGATGCTTGGTATGATTCCATGTGGTCGAGGAACATACTCTGTACGATTTCAGGTTTTTTTTGACATTTATGAGGTTTGCTTTTTTTTAACTTATTTTTTATTGAAATATAGTTGAATTACAATGTTGTGTTAATTACTGCTGTACGGTAAAGTGATTCAGTTATACATGTATATACATTCTTTGTCACATTCTTTTCCATTATGGTTTATCACAGGATATTGAATGTAGTTCCCTGTGCTGTACAGTAGGACCTTGTTTATTCATTTTATATATACTCGTTTGCGTCTGTTAATCCAAACTCCCAACCCAACCCTCTCCCACCTCCCCTCCCCCTTGGCAACCACCAATCTATGTCCCTGATTTATACGGTTTGCTTTTTGACCCCGGATATGGCTCATTTTAAAACACCAGATTTTTAGGAACTCTGTGGAGTCCTGCCCACTCCCTGTTACCTCAGTCTGCCTCAACACTTCAGCTATAGCTCACATTGCTTGTCTCTCACCAGCAGAGAAAAAAGGCCTAGAGCAGCCTTCCAAGGGCCCCTGAGTTAGTGACAGAATTGGACATTAAGCCCTGAGAGCCCTGCCTACTTGGACTAGGAACCTGGTTCATCATCCCCATGGAGACTTTGCCTTCCATGACCCCTCCCATGACATGTGATGAACACACAATGAGGCTGAGGGTGGGGTGGGGTGGGGTGGGCAGGGTACAGAGGAGTAGCCAGTCTAAGCCCTGTGCCCCTACACCCTCACCGCTTTCTAATGGGGTGGTAAACGAGAAGGGGCAACTCAGATGCCTAAGAAGCTTAGGCCCAAATCTCGGAGACAACACCAGGCTGTTACTCCCCTCACCCAGGTCCGCCGGGCAGCCCGTTCCCACCCTTGCAAACAGTCCAAGCGTGACGCCAAGAGCTATCAGCGCCACCGCCGCCATTGCCGCTGCCGCCGCCGCCGAAATACTATACGCAGGGTTGCCAACCAGCTGCAAGCAGTTGACACCTCGTCTCCTTCCTGCAGGGTCTACAAGAAGAGTGAGGAACTTCGGTCTCGTCTTGTGTCTGGGATCATCACACCTATCCATGAACATTGGGTCAAGGCTAGCGAAAGTCCCCACCAGGAGTTTCCCCCTGCCACTGCCAGAGAGGTTGACCCACTCCGGATTCACCCACACCACCCACATACCAGCCGGCAGCCTCCCTGGTGAGTACAGAGCCCACAGTGGCAGCCCATGCCTCTGAAGAAGGAGTCCCAGCCATGACCATCTTGCCACTTGACCCCCCTCTGGCCCCCATGTGTCTTCAACAGAATTGTCAGAGTCTTGGTATATGGAGATAGAAAGTGGAGATGTAAGTGGAGCAGTGAGTTCTTGTACTGCTACTAGTCACCCCAATAACCCAGCATCCTAAGGCTGCCTGCCTCCTTTCTAGAGGCCACACACAGCCTCTGAGTCTGCCCAAGGGTCAGCGCCTCTGAGGCGTGTGTGCAGTCCTCCAGAGTTGCTGCCCAGGTAGTTCAGTTTTTTATTCCAGAGCTCTTTGTATGTGCAGGACCCTGGACCAGGCTTTTGGGGAAAATGTAGAAATACTGGAAGTTCCTGGAGGGAATATGTTCCCAATGTTCCTTTTCTTTGCCTTTCACTTCATTGTAGTCCCCTGATCTCTTTTACAACTTGAAAACTTTGCCAAAACAGCATGAGGTCTGAGCAAGTCATATACAAGGTCTTTGCAGATGAGGGTGGCAGCACTTAGGACTGGAGACTTCTGCTCTGAGGGAGAAGACAAGGACAAGGGACACCTTAGCCTCTGGTTGAGATGGCATGTTCCAGTTTGGAGTCCACAGTGTGGTAGTAATGGTGGGGTTGGTGGAGTTGTGGGGGAGGGCTCACTGTGCGGCCATAATAAGCACTCAATAAGTGTTAGCTGCCATTGTTAAAAATGACTCTGTTTTGCAATTATATACCTTTGGTTAATTAAATAGGAAATTTGTTTAATTACTATAATAAGTAATAATTGGCAAGTCTTTGGCAACCTTTGGAAATATTGGGTTCTGTGGGGAGAGTGGAGGATAATAAAAAGTGGTTGAAAGGTTGGCAACAGCTTGTCTGATCTAACCTCTTTATTTAAGATGACCTGCCTAAGGTCACCAGCCACTAATAAAGAGACAGAGCCAGGGCTGGGGGTCCAGGTGTCCTCACTCCAGCACAGTGCTCTGTTGTGATGCAACCAGAATATGGTGGGAAGATTTAAGGGTAAGCCCTGGACAGCAATCAAATTGGGGGAGACTTTTAGACCTTAAGTAGATAGTAATTCTCAGGTCTCTCAGATTCACTTCCTATTTCAAAACAAATATTCTCTGAAGTCTCCTTCACTGTCTCAAAATGGAATTCATAGATGATCTATGAAACTGTACCAAATGGACAGTTTCAAAAAGGATCAGTAGAAAGTCCTGACTATAATATAAATGAGAAATAAAAAGTGAGTAATTAATAAGATAATGTATGTTCCATTGTGTAGATTCCTGAGCATGATTACACTGGAAAAGATAGGCATTTGCACTTGTATATGGAATTATTTTGAATTCGACAGTAACAAAAGCAGGCACGTGCTATGTTATAGTTACATTTCTGGAAAAATTTTTATTGAAACAGTATAAAAATACTTTGTGTTCACATATAAAATGGCCTTAGACTAACTTATGGTAGGTAATTTTATGTAGGCTTTACATCTCTATGAATGTCTAACAAGACTTTGGCAAGTTGTGTAGGATGTAGATTATTCATCATGTGGAGCTCTACTGTGGATTATAGAGCATGAAGCATCTCTGGTCTTTGCCTATAAATGCTATAAGCACTCTCCAATCACTGTGACAAACAAAAACACCCCCAGGGCTTACACAAAAACACCTCCAGGGCACCTGGAGACTCTGCCATCCTAATTGGGAATCATAGACCTGAATCTGGAATTACGAAGGTAAGAAATCCTAGCCTTGGAAGAACAGAAATAATGAGAAAATCACCATATTGCAGCTTCTACTGAAATAATGTAGTGACTAGGCACAAATTGTCAGTGGTTGCTAAAACCATTAGGTAAAAGGTTGATGAGCAACTTTATAATGGATGAATCAGACTGATAGCACCTGAACCCATACGTCAATCTTAACACTCAAAGTGGGACAGCCAGACTTTGTGAATTCTAATATAATGCAATAGTAGGTTCACAACAACGTGAATCTAGATTGAACTCCCAGTTTAAAAGAAGCATGAGAGGTAGAAGAATGAGTTAAAGAGACACATGAGGATACATGGGTTCCAGCCAATGTATGGAACATGAAAAATTTTTACAGGATTAATAGATCTTGTTTTTTTTTCATCAAATAATGGCATGGGGAGAAAAGGGAGAGGGGGATTGTTAATTAGAGTCTTATCAACTAAATCCAGTGTTGGACTTTGTATTGATCTTGATTCAAATAAACTAATTCTAAAATTATTTTTGAGATATTTGGGGAAATTTGAACAGGGACCAGGTATTTGATAATGTTACTGCTAATTTTCTTAGGTGACATAATTAAATTCTGGTTATGTTAAAAAAAAAAAGAAGTGTTTGTCTCTTGTATATATATAATTTTATTAACTGAAATATTTAAGGGTGAAATGATATGTCTGGGATTTGCTTTAAAATAATTTCACCCCCTAAAAGAGTGAGACATTGGGGAATGAGTGTAGGGGAAATAAGAATGGTAGAATATTTTGTTTTTTAATTTATTTATTTTATTTATTTATTTTTGGCTGCTTTGGTTCTTCTTTGCTGTGCGTAGCTTTCTCTAGTTGCAGCGAGCGGGGGCTACTCTTTGGTGCGGTGCATGGGCTTCTCATCATGGTGGCTTCTGTTGTTGTGGAGTACAGTCTCTAGGCACGTGGGCTTCAGTAGTTCTGGCACACAGGCTCAGTAATTGTGGCTCGTGGGCTCAGTAGTTGTGGCTCGCGGGCTCTGGAGCGCAGGCTCAGTAGTTGTGGCGCATGGGCTTAGTTGCTTCACAGCACGTGGGATCTTCCTGGGCCAGGGCTTGAACCTGTGTCCCCTGCATTGGCAGGTGGATTCTTAACCACTGTGCCACCAGGGAAGCCCAGAATGGTAGAATACTGATAATTATTGAAACTGAATGGAAAGGTACATTGGTGTTCATAACTTAGACTTTGTACTATTTTTTGGTCCCTTTGAAAATTTCCTTAATAATGAGTCTTTTATTGATACCAATCCTTCAAAAATCCTTCCAAAAAATAGAAGAGGGGGCTTCTCTGGTGGCGCGGTGGTTGAGAGTCCGCCTGCCGATGCAGGGGACACGGGTTCATGCCCCGGTCCGGGAAGATCCCACATGCCGTGGAGTGGCTAGGCCCGTGAGCCATGGCCGCTGAGCCTGCGCGTCCGGAGCCTATGCTCCACAACGGGAGAGGCCACAACAGTGAGAGGCCCGCGTACCGAAAAAAAAAAAAATAATAGAAGAGGGAGGAACACTTCCCAACTCATTCTGTGAGGCCAGTATTACCCTGATACCAAAACCAAGGACATCACAAGAAAAGTACAAACAAGTAGCCCTTATGAATATAAATGTGAAAATCCTCAACAAAATACTAGCAAAAGAAATCCAGCAACATATAAAAAGGGTTATACACCATGACCAAATGAAACTTATTCCAGGAATGTTTGGTTTAACATCTTAAAATACATCAGTGTAATATACCATATTAATAGAACAGTAGACAAAAAACACATGTTCATCTCAATAGAGAAAAAGCATTTGACAAAATCCAACACCTTTTCATAATAAAAGCATTCAACAATAGAAGGAGACTTTCTCAACTCCCAAAGCACACAGCTAACATCTTACTTAATGGAGAAAGATGGAATGCTTTCCCCATAAGGTCAGGAACAAGATAAGGATATCTGCTATTGCTACTTTTCTACAACACGGTACTTGAAATTCTAGCCAGCATAATCACTCAAGAAAAAGAAATTAAAGGTATCTTGATTAGAAAGTTAGAAGGAAAGCAGTCTTTATTTGCCAATGACATGGGATCCTGTATATAGAAAATCCTAAGGAATCCTTTTTAAAAACCTTCTAGAGCTAATGAATGAGTTCAGCAGCGTGACATGATATAAGATCAGTAAACAAAAATCAATTGCATTTTCTATACACCAGTAGTGAACAATCTGAAAATGAAATTAAGGAAATAATCTCATTTGTAATAACCCCCAAAGGTATAAAACACTTAAGAATAAACTTAACAAAAGAAGTATAAGACTTATATACTGAAAACTACAAAATGTTGCTGAAAGAAGTAGGAAGATTTAAAGAAAAAGATATCCAGTGTTTCATAGATAGGGAAACAGTATTTGGCAATACTCCCCAAATTGATCTGCATACTCAGTGCAATCCCAGTCAAAATCCCAGAGTTTTTTTGTTTGGTATGGGGTAGGGGGGTTGGGGGAGGCTTGTGCGTGTGGGTTTTTCTGGTAGAAATTGGCAGGCTGATCCCAAAATTCATATGGAAATGCAAGGGAACCAAAATAACTAAAACAATCTTAAAAAAACAAAAGTTGGAGGACTCACAGTTCCCAACTTCAAAAGTTATTACAAAGCTACAGTAATTAAGACAGTGTGCTATTGGCCTAAGGATATGTAAAGCAAGGGAGTAGAATTGAGAGTCCAGAAATAACCCATACATTCATGGGCAATTGATTTCAACAAGGGTGCCAAGACAGTTCATAGGGGAAACAGTAGTCTTTTCAAATGGTGCTGGGACACTGGATATCCACATGAAAAAGAATGAAGTTGGACCCATTCTTCAAACTATACACAAAAATTGACTCAAAATGGATCATAGACCTAAGTGTAAGAGCTAGATAGAACTATAAAACTCCTAGAAGAAAACTTAAGAATAAATCTTCATGACCTTGTATTAGAGGTGGTTTCTTAGATACAACACCAAAAGCACAAGCTACAAAAGAAAACATAGATGAATTGGACTTCAACAAAAATAAAACCTTTTGTTGCATCAAAGAACAGTATCAAGAAAGTGAAAAGACGGCCCACAGAATAGGAGAAAGCATTTACAAATCATATATCTGACAAGAGACTTGTATCCAGAATACATAGAGAACTCTTGCATCTCAGTAATGAAAAGACAACCCAATTTTAAAAAGGTTAAAGGATTTGAATAGACATTTCTCCAACTAATATGTACAGGTGGCCCATAAACATGTGAAAAGATGTTCATCATTAATCATTAAGGAAGTGGAAATCCAGACTACAATGATATACTACTTGTTTGTGCACATATTCATGTACAACTTTTGTACATGAATGTTCATAGCAGCATTATTCATAATAGCCAAAAAGTGGAAACAACCTAAATGTCCATCAACTGATGAATGGATAAAGAAATGTGATATATGCATACGATGGAATATTTCAGCAATAAAAAAGGATGAAGTACTGATACTGATACACGTCACAACATGTGTGAACCTTGGAAACATTATGCTAAGTGAAAAAAGCCATTTATGTGAAATGTCCAGAATAGGCAGATCCATAGAAACAGAAAGTCGATTAGTGGTTGCCAGGAGCTGAGGTGGAAGGATTAGAGAGCATGAATGGGGAATGACTAATGGGTACAAGGTGTCTTTTTAGGGTGCAGAAAATGTTCTAAAATTAGAATAATTGCACACTGTGAACATCTAAAAACCATTGTTAAGTGGCTGAATTTTATGATACATGAAATATCCCAATAAAGATGTAAAAAAAAAATTAAAAGGTCCTAACCTTGGCTTAATTGGAAATGTGAATATATAACAATAGAAATGAGGCTCCCAGGATCAAACTATAAGAGAACTGATAATAATCGCCCATGATTGAGACTTTTGTATTTTTCCTTCAACTAGAGGGTGGTTTGGTAATACCTAAAAAATATTTTATGGGACCAACATTATACTAGCAAAAGGATTCTTGCCCCCTAAGAAACAAGGCAAGGATATCCACTCTCACCAGTCTTACTAAGCATAATACTGAAAGTTTTGCATTTGTCTTTGTCTTTCTTAAGGCAAGAAAATGAAAAGGCATATAGGTAAGAAAGGAAAAAATAAAAGTTTATATTCACAGATGACATAATGGTCTATATGGAAAATCTCAAGGAATCTACCCCAAAAAATAATAGCAAAGTTGCAGGATGCCAGTTCAACATTCAGAAGTCAATTATATTTCACTATATTTCAGTAAACACATGGAAACAGACATTTAAGATACAATACCGTTTACAATCACTGAAAAAAATACTTAGGTATAAATCTAACAAAACATGTTTAAGACTTTTATGCTGAAAACTGTAATCAAAGAAGACCTAAATAAGTGGAGAGACATAACATGTTCAAGGACGGAAGACTCAACATAGTAAAGATGTCAAATACTCCACAAATTAGCTTACTAGTTTAATTGAATTCCTATAAAAAACCCAACAAAAATTTCTGTAGATAGAGCAAGATTATTCCAGAAGTTATCTGGAAAGGCAAAGGGATTTGGAGTAGCTAAAACAATTTTGAAAATGAATAAAGAGGGAGAAATCACTCTACCCAATGTTCAGGCTTATTATATAGCTACATTAGATGGATGGACTCATAGATCAATGGAACAGAATAGAGAACCCAGAAATAGGCCCACAGACATATAGCCAGTTGACTTTTGACTGGGGTGCAGAAGCAAATCAATGGAGCAATTGGATAGTCACAAGCAAAAATAAGAGCCTTGACCTAAACCTCACACCTTAAATCCAGTTTAACTCAAATTGGATCATAGATTTAAATGTAAAACTTAATATTACAACACTTTTAGAAGAACTCAAAGGAGAAAATCTTAAGGATCCAAGGCTTGGTGAAGAGTTCTTAGATATGACTATAAAAGCACAATCTATAACAGAAAAAAAAATCAATAAATTGGACTTCATCAAAATTAAAAACTTTTGTTCTGTGAAAGACCCTGTTAGAATAAAAACATAACCTACAGATTGGGAAAGAATGTTTGCAAACCACATATCTGGCAAAGGAATTGTATCTAGAAAGATAATCTTAAAACTCAACAGGTTAAAAAAATGAACAATCCAATTAGAAAATGAGCAAAGGATATGAAGAGATGTTACACTGAAAAGGATATACAGATGGCAAATAAGCACAGGAAAATGTGTTCAGCATTACTGGCCGTTGGGGAAATGCAAATTAAACCACAGTGAGATACTTCACACCTGTTAGAAAAGCTGAAATGAAAGTAATGATACCAAATGCTGGAGAGGGTGCAGAGAACTGGGATCTCTCATACATTGCTGGTGGAACATAAAATGGTACAGCTACCCTGGAAAATTGTTTGGCAGTTTTTTAAACTAAACATACACTTAATGGTAAGACCCAGGAATCACACTCCTGGGCATTTATCAGATATGAAAATTATGCCACACAAAAACCTATCCACAAATGTTCATAAATAGCTTTATTTGTAATAGCCAAAAACTGGAAACAACCTGGATGTCCTTCAATTGGTGAATGATTAAACACACATCCATTCCATGGAATACTACTCAGCAATATAAAGGGATGAATTGTTGATACACAAAACAGTTACATGGATCTCAGGGTCATCAGGCTGAGTGAAAAAAGCCAATTCCAAAAGGTCACGCACTGTATGATTCCATTTATATAATATTTTTTGCAATAACAAAATTATAGAGGTACTAAACAGACTAGTGTTACCAGAGGTTATGGATGGGACAGGGCTGTGGGTGTGTTAATAAGAGGGGATAGCATGAGGGAGATCTTTGTGGTGTTGTAACTATTGGGGAACACTGGGTGAGGGTACACAGGATTTCTCTGTACTACTTTTCCAACTTCCTGTGAATCTTTAATTATTTCAAGGTAAAAAAGTTTATTTTAAAGTTTAGATGCTGAGGAGTCACATAGGTTCTTAAGTCCACTGTATTTACTGAGCTCACTATATGCGGGGCACTAGATCTCCCGCTGGGTGCTTCACAAAGGCCAATGATGCCATTCATGCTCCTGCTCTTACCTCATCTCATGGGGATGAACAGGATACTTGGGAGCGTGTAGGAAGAGGAACCTGAACCACACTTGGTGTTCAGGGAAGGCTTCCCTAAAAAGGGACTCACCTCCAAGCAGGAGGAGATGTTAGCCAGGCAAAGAGTAGGGTAGAATGGGTGCTCCAGCCTGAAAGCCTGTCCTGTGCAGAGCTCTGGAAGGACAGGTGGTGTGGTTAGAGCCGGGCAGGGGTACAGTGGTGGTGTTCCTTTGGTTGGCTAAAACTCCTGGCCCCCTAGCCCTGGCATTCACCCCATCTTTGACAATACTACCACTCAGTTATTTTTTGTCTAATTGCAAGATTATTGGCTTTTTCCAAGTGCATATCCCCTTTGCTCTACTTTTTCACCTCTTTGTATCTCCATCACCCGGACCTATGCCTTGCACATTTTTGGTGAATTCTGTGTTCAGCAACTGTTCCCCTCTGGGTTCAGCGATCCCTGGGCCTGGGCTCCTACTCTTGAGGCATGTGCTCTCCCTCTGATGTGGGAGACAGGTGAGTAAATAAGAGTGCCATTGCAGAGGTTAGCACAGAGATCCTTCATAGGTAACCTAGGAAAGGCTTCTTGGGGGAGGTGCTGTCTGAGCTGTGTCTTCACGGGGAAGAGGAGAACTATTCCTTAAGCTCCTTTTCTTTTTTCCTTTTCATGTGTCTGAATTATTTCCTAAGATTCCTTTCGTGGGGAGGTTGTTCCAGGTTGAGACCAGCAGGCCAGAGGCATCAAGGTCTGAAAGCATGGGACTGTCCCTGAATTTTGTCTAGAGAAAGAATTCATGTCAGAATCCTAGGATATAACAGCTGTGAAGGAAAGGACCCTGATGCCATGTACATGAATCTTCCCCCATGGGCAGTTGGAAACCATTGAAGGATGCTGATGAGAGAGGGTGTTAGTGTCTTTGGCTCAGGATCCTGGTGGATTGGAGGGAGTGAGGCAGAGGGCCAAGCCTCATCACTCCTGTATACCACTCTTAGCAGATGGGACTTGTTCCCTTCTTTCTGCTGCCTCACCCACCTCCCATGTCAAGAAGAGTATTATATGGCAGTTAGCAGCACAGGCTTTGGAGGTTGATCAGCTGGGTTCAAACCCTGGCCTTGTAGCTTTGCCTGTCTCTCAGTGAGCACAGTTAGCCTTGGTTTTCTCATCTGCACCTTGGGAATTATACCTGTCTCAGGTTTCTTCGCATGGAATATGATGTCACGTATTGAGCTCATGGCTCAAAATATAGTAGATGCCTAAGAAATACTCCATGGATCCTATTCAGGTAGCAAGCAGAGATGAGAACAAGACTGAAGGTATAATGACTAGAGGGTTTCCCGAAAGAGAGAACCTCTTTTATTTTTTTAAAATACATAGTCTGTTCCTCCTAGAAAAGGATATGATGCTGTGGAACCACTTAGATGTGAGAGTATCGACCCAGAGGGTGTGCTGGGCAACTACATTTAGGCCCAGGACCTTTATGGACATTGTTTCCTCTGTCATCACGTTGGCCACCACTTATCGAGGATAGGAGAAACTGCCATTTCTTGGCTGTCCACCATGTGTTGACCCCATACCAAGTGTTTCCATTTATGGTTGCTCATCTTCCAGGCGGTCCTACACGGAAATCAGCAGCATCCCTACTTTTACAGAGGGGTATACAGTGGATAAGGGAGGTAGCATAACTTCCCAGAATTATCTAACTGAGGGGGTGAAGACTGGGGTTTGCCCCTACATGGGACTCAGAAGCTTATGCTTTCCCCACTGCACCCTTCAGTGTTAGTTCATGTAATCAATTTGTGTACAAGTTCAGTGTAGTGAGTGCACACTGATTATGGAGAAAAATCCATCCCCTAACCCCCCTCAGTTTGATCTTTCTTAGGCAAGCTTATCTCCCGGGACTGGAACACTGAACTAGAAGACGAGGCGGAATGTTTAGGAGGCTTTTTGTCAGCCACTAGCGAATTGACAGGTCTTGCCTCTGTAGTCCCCTTCACTCTCCACCCCCACCCATTGCCAGCCCCCTTCCTCTGTCAGCACAGATGCCTATAATGACGACTTCTTTGTGAGAGCCCCATCACTACCATGTTGCTGGGCAATCAGCCACTCATACTTTCACCTTTTTGTTTTTCCCACAAATGCCAGATTTAAGGGTGGGGCCTTAGGGCAGGAAGGAGGGAAAGGAGAGCAGAGGGCCCATCTGGCTGCTGCAGGTTGTTAATTACCCTATCACTGAACAGCCTTGGTTTATATTCTGAGTAGGAAACAACAGCCTCTGCCCCTTCCCATAGGATACAGTTCTGTGTCTCACCCCTCACTTTCCACACCATATTGCCTGTCCCACACCTGGAAACCTCCAGATGCTAACTGAAGTTGGGATGTCTTGCTTCACTAAGTGTGTGGTGATGTGTGTCCAGACCTTGTCAGAGGCTATTGGGGTGATGCTGGTATAGATGGAGAGGACATTCCATTGTGATAGAGAATTGAGGGTGAAAATTAGGTCTGTTCTACTCCTCAGATCTCTAGGGAAGAAATACTGAAAACAAGCCATCTCTAAGGGAAGTTTTTTTCATCTGAGCCTAACTTTTTGTTGTTGTTGTCATTACAATTCTAACCCATTTCCCTTTGCTCCATCTGTCCTCAGTCAGGAGACTGTATGCCCCAAATCTTGTTCTTTGTTTTGAAAAATCAAAATTTCTGTGCTTAACCAGCTTTGCTAAAACTAATCCTTAAATATAAAGCTCTTATTTATGTCATTCAGAATTCATTTTTAATCCCATTCAGTCTTTATCTTTACATATTTTCTAAATGTTCCCAATATTTGTGTTCCACATTTTCTTTTTCTTTTTTTTTGTTTTTGTTTTTTTCTTTTTTTTTTCATTTTAACATCTTTATTGGAGTATAATTGCTTTACAATGGTATGTTAGTTTCAGCTTCACAACAAAATGAATCAGTTATATATATACATATGTTCCCATATCGCTTCCCGCTTGCGTCTCCCTCCCTCCCAACCTCCCTATCCCAACCCTCCAGGCGGTCACAAAGCACCGAGCTGATCTCGTGCTATGCGGCTGCTTCCCACTAGCTATCTACCTTACGTTTGGTAGTGTATATATGTCCATGCCTCTCTCTCGCTTTGTCACAGTTTACCCTTCCCCCTCCCCATAGCCTCAAGTCCATTCTGTAGTAAGTCTGTGTCTTTATTCCTGTTTCACCCTTAGGTTTTTCATGACATTTTTTTTCTTAAATTCCATATATATGTGTTAGCATACGGTATTTGTCTCTCTCTTTCTGACTTACTTCACTCAGTATGACAGACTCTAGGTCTATCCACCTCATTACAAATAGCTCAATTTCGTTTCTTTTTATGGCTGAGTAATATTCCATTGTATATATGTGCCACATCTTCTTTATGCATTCATCCGATGATGGACACTTAGGTTGTTTCCATCTCTGGGCTATTGTAAATAGAGCTGCAATGAACATTTTGGTACATGACTCTTTTTGAATTATGGTTTTCTCAGGGTATATGCCCAGTAGTGGGATTGCTGGGTCATATGGTAGTTCTATTTGTAGTTTTTTAAGGAACCTCCATACTGTTCTCCACAGTGGCTGTATCAATTTACATTGCCACCAACAGTGTAAGAGGGTTCCCTTTTCTCCACACCCTCTCCAGCATTTATTGTTTCTAGATTTTTTGATGATGGCCATTCTGACTGGTGTGAGATCATAGTAGTTTTGATTTCCATTTCTCTAATGATTAGTGATGTTGAGCATTCTTTCATGTGTTTGTTGGCAGTCTGTATATCTTCTTTGGAGAAATGTCTATTTAGGTCTTCTGCCCATTTTTGGATTGGGTTGTTTGTTTTTTTGTTATTAAGTTGCATGAGCTGCTTATAAATTTTGGAGATTAATCCTTTGTCAGTTGCTTCATTTGCAAATATTTTCTCCCATTCTGAGGGTTGTCTTTTGGTTTTGTTTATGGTTTCCATTGCTGCGCAAAAGCTTTTAAGTTTCATTAGGTCCCATTTGTTTATTTTTGTTTTTATTTCCATTTCTCTAGGAGGTGGGTCAAAAAGGACCTTGCTGTGATTTATGTCATAGAGTGTCCTGCCTATGTTTTCCTCTAAGAGTTTGATAGTTTCTGGCCTTACATTTAGGTCTTTAATCGATTTTGAGCTTATTTTTGTGTATGGTGTTAGGGAGTGATCTAATCTCATACTTTTACATATAGCTGTCCAGTTTTCCCAGCACCACTTATTGAAGAGGCTGTCCTTTCTCCACTGTACATTCCTGCCTCCTTTATCCAAGATAAGGTGACCATATGTGCGTGGGTTTATCTCTGGGCTTTCTATCCTGTTCCATTGATCTATATTTCTGTTTTTGTGCCAGTACCATACTGTCTTGATTACTGTAGCTTTGTAGTATAGTCTGAAGTCGGGAAGCCTGATTCCTCCAGCTCCGTTTTTTGTTCTCAAGATTGCTTTGGCTATTCGGGGTCTTTTGTGTTTCCATACAAATTGTGAAATTTTTTGTTCTAGTTCTGTGAAAAATGCCAGTGGTAGTTTGATAGGGATTGCATTGAATCTGTAGATTGCTTTGGGTAGTAGAGTCATTTTCACAATGTTGATTCTTCCAATCCAAGAACATGGATCTCAGGGTCATCAGGCTGAGTGAAAAAAGCCAATTCCAAAAGGTCACGCACTGTATGATTTTGTATCATCTTTAATTTCTTTCATCAGTGTCTTATAATTTTCTGCATACAGGTCTTTTGTCTCCTTAGGTAGGTTTATTCCTAGATATTTTATTCTTTTTGTTGCAATGGTAAATGGGAGTGTTTTCTTGATTTCATTTTCAGATTTTTCATCCTTAGTGTATAGGAATGCCAGAGATTTCTGTGCATTAATTTTGTATCCTGCTACTTTACCAAATTCATTGATTAGCTCTAGTAGTTTTCTGGTAGCATCTTTAGGATTCTCTATGTATAGTATCATGTCATCTGCAAAGAGTGACAGCTTTACTTCTTCTTTTCTGATTTGGATTCCTTTTATTTCCTTTTCTTCTCTGATTGCTGTGGCTAAAACTTCCAAACTATGTTGAATAAGAGTGGTGAGAGTGGGCAACCTTGTCTTGTTCCTGATCTTAGTGGAAATGCTTTCAGTTTTTCACCATTGAGGACGATGTTGGCTGTGGGTTTGTCATATATGGCCTTTATTATGTTGAGGAAAGTTCCCTCTATGCCTACTTTCTGCAGGGTTTTTATCATAAATGGGTGTTGAATTTTGTCAAAAGCTTTCTCTGCATCTATTGAGATGATCATATGGTTTTTCTCCTTCAATTTGTTAATATGGTGTATCACGTTGATTGATTTGCGTATATTGAAGAATCCTTGCATTCCTGGAATAAACCCCACTTGATCATGGTGTATGATCCGTTTAATGTGCTGTTGGATTCTGTTTGCTAGTATTTTGTTGAGGATTTTTGCATCTATGTTCATCAGTGATATTGGCCTGTAGTTTTCTTTCTTTGTGACATCCTTGTCTGGTTTTGGTATCAAGGTGATGGTGGCTTCGTAGAATGAGTTGGGGAGTGTTCCTCCCTCTGCTATATTTTGGAAGAGTTTGAGAAGGATAGGTGTTACCTCTTCTCTAAATGTTTGATAGAATTCGCCTGTGAAGCCATCTGGTCCTGGGCTTTTGCTTGTTGGAAGATTTTTAATCACAGTTTCAATTTCAGTGCTTGTGATTGGTCTGTTCATATTTTCTATTTCTTCCTGATTCAGTCTTGGCAGGTTGTGCCTTTCTAAGAATTTGTCCATTTCTTCCAGGTTGGCCATTTTATTGGCATAGAGTTGCTTGTAGTAATCTCTCATGATCTTTTGTATTTCTGCAGTGTCAGTTGTTACTTCTCCTTTTTCATTTCTAATTCTATTGATTTCAGTCTTCTCCCTTTTTTCTTGATGGTTTATCAATTTTGTTTATCCTTTCAAAGAACCAGCTTTTAGTTTTATTGATCTTTGCTATTGTTTCCTTCATTTCTTTTTCATTTATTTCTGATCTGATTTTTATGATTGCTTTCCTTCTCTAATTGCTCTTCTTTCTCTAATTGCTTTAGGTGTTCTTCTTTCTCTAATTTTTTTTCTCTAATTGCTTTAGGTGCAAGGTTAGGTTGTTTATTCGAGATGTTTCCTGTTTCTTAAGGTAGGATTGTATTGCTATAAACTTCTCTCTTAGAGCTGCTTTTGCTGCATCCCATAGATTTTGAGTCGTAGTGTCTTCATTGTCATTTGTTTCTAGGTATTTTTTGATTTTCTCTTTGATTTCTTCAGTGATCACTTCGTTATTAAGTAGTGTATTGTTTAGCCTCCATGTGTTTGTATTTTTTACAGATCTTTTCCTGTAATTGATATCTAGTCTCATAGTGTTGTGGTCGGAAAAGATACTTGATACAATTTCAGTTTTCTTAAATTTACCAAGGCTTGATTTGTGACACAAGATATGATCTATCCTGGAGAATGTTCCATGAGCACTTGAGAAAAATGTGTATTCTGTTGTTTTTGGATGGAATGTCCTATAAATATCAATTAAGTCCATCTTGTTTAATGTATCATTTAAAGCTTGTGTGTCCTTATTTATTTTCATTTTGGATGATCTGTCCATTGGTGA
Source organism: Delphinapterus leucas (assembly GCF_059928025.1). Lineage (NCBI taxonomy): Eukaryota > Metazoa > Chordata > Mammalia > Artiodactyla > Monodontidae > Delphinapterus > Delphinapterus leucas. The sequence goes on along the minus strand of NC_143143.1, from coordinate 60,695,980 downwards.
AAGTGGGGTGTTAAAGTCCCCTACTATGAATGTGTTACTGTCGATTTCCCCTTTTATGGCTGTTAGTATTTGCCTTATGTATTGAGGTGCTCCTATGTTGGGTGCATAAATATTTACAATTGTTATATCTTCTTCTTGGATCGATCCCTTGATCATTATGTACTGTCCTTTGTCTCTTCTAATAGTCTTTATTTTAAAGTCTATTTTGTCTGATATGAGAATTGCTACTCCAGCTTTCTTTTGGTTTCCATTTGCATGAAATACCTTTTTCCATCCCCTTACTTTCAGTCTGTATGTGTCTCTAGGTCTGAAGTGCGTCTCTTGTAGACAGCAAATATATGCGTCTTGTTTTTGTATCCATTCAGCCAATCTGTGTCTTTTGGTGGGAGTATTTAGTCCATTTACATTTAAGGTAATTATCGATATGTATGTTCCCATTCCCATTTTCTTAATTGTTTTGGGTTCGTTATTGTAGGTCTTTTCCTTCTCTTGTGTTTCTTGCCTAGAGAAGTTCCTTTAGCAGTTGTTGTAGAGCTGGTTTGGTGGTGCTGAACTCTCTCAGCTTTTGCTTGTCTGTAAAGGTTTTAATTTCTCCATCAAATCTGAATGAGATCCTTGCTGCGTAGAGTAATCTTGGTTGCAGGTTTTTCTCCTTCATCACTTTCAATATGTCCTGCCACTCCCTTCTGGCTTGTAGAGTTTCTGCTGAAAGATCAGCTGTTAACCTTATGGGGATTCCCTTGTGTGTTATTTGTTGTTTTTCCCTTGCTGCTTTTAATATGCTTTCTTTGTATTTAATTTTTGACAGTTTGATTAATATGTGTCTTGGCGTATTTCTCCTTGGATTTATCCTGTATGGGACTCTCTGTGCTTCCTGGACTTGATTAACTATTTCCTTTCCTATATTAGGGAACTTTTCAACTATAATCTCTTCAAATATTTTCTCAGTCCCTTTCTTTTTCTCTTCTTCTTCTGGAACCCCTATAATTCGAATGTTGGTGCATTTAATGTTGTCCCAGGGGTCTCTGAGACTGTCCTCAGTTCTTTTCATTCTTTTTTCTTTATTCTGCTCTGCATTAGTTATTTCCAGTATTTTATCTTCCAGGTCACTTATCTGTTCTTCTGCCTCAGTTATTCTGCTATTGATCCCATCTAGAGTATTTTTCATTTCATTTATTGTGTTGTTCATCATTGTTTGTTTCATCTTTAGTTCTTCTAGGTCCTTGTTAAATGTTTCTTGCATTTTGTCTATTCTATTTCCAAGATTTTGGATCATCTTTACTATCATTATTCTGAATTCTTTTTCAGGTAGACTGCCTATTTCCTCTTCATTTGTTAGGTCTGGTGGGTTTTTATCTTGCTCCTTCATCTGCTGTGTGTTTTTCTGTCTTTTCATTTTGCTTATCTTACTGTGTTTGGGGTCTCCTTTTTGCAGGCTGAAGGTTCGTAGTTCCTGTTGTTTTTAGTGTCTGTCCCCAGTGGCTAAGGTTGGTTTAGTGGGTTGTGTAGGCCTCCTGGTTGAGGGTACTAGTGCCTGTGTTCTGGTGGATGAGGCTGGATCTTGTCTTTCTGGTGGGCAGGTCCACGTCTGGTGGTGTGTTTTGGGGTGTCTGAAGACTTATTATGATTTGGGGCAGCCTCTCTGCTAATGGGTGGGGTTGTGTTCCTGTCTTGCTAGTTGTTTGGCATAGGGTGTCCAGCACTGTAGCTTGCTGGTCGTTGAGTGAAGCTGGATGCTGGCGTTGAGATGGAGATCTCTGGGAGATTTTCGCCGTTTGATATTATGTGCAGCTGGGAGGCCTCTTGTGGACCAGTGTCCTGAAGTTGGCTTTCCCACCTCAGAGGCACAGCAGTAACTCCTGGCTGCAGCACCATGGGCCTTTCGTCCACACCGCTCCTTAATTTGGGATGATTCGTTGTCTATTCAGGTATTCCACAGATGTAGGGTACATCAAGTTGATTGTGGAGCTTTAATCTGCTGCTCCTGAGGCTGCTGGGAGAGATTTCCCTTTCTCTTCTTTGTTCTCACAGCTCCCAGGGGCTCAGCTTTGGATTTGGCCCTGCCTGTGCTTGTAGGTCGCCGGAGGGCGTCTGTTCTTTGCTCAGACAGGACGGGGTTAAAGGAGCCGCTGATTCGGAGGCTCTGGCTCACTCAGGCTGGGGGTGGGGGGCGGTAGGGAGGGTCACGGAGTGCGGGGCGGGCCTGCGGCGGCAGAGGCCAGCGTGATGTTGCCAGCCTGAGGCGTGCCGTGCGTTCTCCCGGGGAAGTTGTCCCTGGATCCCGGGACCCTGGCAGTGGCTGGCTGCACAGGCTCCCCGGAAGGGGGGTGTGGATAGTGACCTGTGTTTGCACACAGGCTTCTTGGTGGCGGCAGCAGCGGCCTTAGCGTCTCATGTCTGTCTCTGGGGTCCGCACTTTTAGCCGCGGCTCGCGCCCGTCTCTGGAGCTCCTTTAAGCAGCGTTCTATCCCCTCTCCTCGCGCACCAGGAAATAAAGAGGGAAGAAAAAGTCTCTTGCCTCTTCGGCAGGTCCAGACTTTTCCCCGGACTCCCTCCCGGCTAGCCGCTGGTTTACTGTGGTGCACTAACGCCCTGCAGGCTGTGTTCACGCTGCCAACCCCAGTCCTCTCCCGGCGCTCCGACTGAGGCTGGAGCCTCAGCTCCCAGCCCTGCCCGCCCCAGCGGGTGAGCAGACACGCCTCTCGGCTGGTGAGTGCCATTCGTCCCTGATCCTCTGTGCGGGAATCTCTCTGCTTTGCCCTCCGCACCCCTGTTGCTGTGCTCTCCTCCGCGGCTCCGAAGCTCCCCCACTCCGCCACCCGCAGTCTCCGCCCGCTAAGGGGCTTCCTAGTGTGTGGACACTTTTCCTCCTTCACAGCTGCCTCCCGCTGGTGCAGGACCCGTCCCTCTGCTTTTGTCTCTGTTTTTTTTTTTCTTTTGCCCTAACCAGGTACGTGGGGGGTTTCTTGCCTTTTGGGAGGTCTGAGGTCTTCTGCCAGAGTTCAGTAGGTGTTCTGTAGGAGTTGTTCCACGTGTAGATGTATTTCTGGTGTATGTGTGGGGAGGAAGGTGATATCCGCGTCTTACTCTTCCGCCATCTTCCCGGAAGTCCTCCACATTTTCTTTTTAAAATTTTGTATTTTGTTTACTAAGGTGGTAAACATATATATATATATTTATTATTATTATAATCATGTCATATTGTCTGCTTCTTTGTCCGCCTGATAATTTTTTTTTACATCTTTATTTGAGTATAATTGCTTTACAATGGTGTGTTAGTTTCTGCTTTATAACAAAGTGAATCAGTTATACATATACATATGTTCCTTTAACATATATTTTTTAGTATCTGATATTTTATTCTACTAATATATGCTGTAGTTTGCCTAACCTCCACAGGGAATTTCAAGAATGTCCAGTTTTTCATTTTAAATAGTACACTGTGAACATCTGTATATAAATTTTTTCTTTTGTTTCCTGGAGTTATATTTTCTGTGCTGGCAGATCTCAAGCTTTTTTGTCTCAGGAACTCTCTTGCATTCCCCCAAATTATTTAGGACCCCAAAAGAGCTCTTGTTTGTTTGAGTTGCATCTATCAATATTTACCATATTATAAATTATAGCTGAAATTTTTAATTAAAAAATTAAATTTTAAATTTAAATATACATTTATTCATTCATTTAAACATAATAATAAACCTGTTGTGTGTTAACCTAAATAACAAATTTTATGAAAATAACTATTTTCCAAATCAAAAACTTAATGAGAAGAGTGACATTGTTTTCATTGTTGCAGATATCTTTAATACTGGCATAGAAGACAGCTAGATTTTCATTTCTGCTTCTGCCTTTAGGCTGTAGGTGATAATGTTTTTGTTTAAGCCTTAACATAAGTTGTTGGAAAAGAGAGCAGTAGTAATTGTGGATATTCTTTGCATTACACCAAAACTTGATAAGTGATAGTTTCTTTAAGGTGTTAAGGTAAAACAATAAAATAGCCAGTTATTACCAACAAAACAGGTTTATCCAGGAGCAGCAAAGGATTGCAGTTTGGGGCATGCAGCTGTGGTTCACCACATGCAAGTCTGGTAAAGCAAAGGAGAAGTTCTTTTATAGAGAATAAGGGGAAGTTGGGAGGGGCTGTTATAAACCTAAAGTCCATTGGAGAAAACTGGGAGTTTGCAGTATAATGGCTTTTCATTGGCTGAGTTGTGAGATTCTTTCATTGTCTGAGCTGTTGCCAGACAAGGAGAAAATCTTTCTTCCTCTTCCTGGCAGTAGTAAAGTAGTACCACTTCCTGTGGGAGATGTAAGGTACTCTCTTCCTTCTGGGGTCTATGTTGATGTCAAGTGATTCGTGCATGAAGGCTCTGCTCTCCCTTCTGGCCTCTTGATTCCATTTTAGTTAGTTTCCCTTTCTTAATTTTCACAAAGGGTTAGTTGCAATGTAGAATCTGAATCTATATCAGTGAACTTTTTGTACATTATTACATTAAAATCCATTGCTCTATCATGCCCTTTTAATGGACCTTTTACCAGTGCATGCTATTGGGAGATCATGAATTGGTTATTTGGAAACTGTTGGTCCACTGAGATGTGCAGATTCGCTAAACGTTGACACATTTATTACACAATATTTTAAAAATCACATTCATCAATATTACTGATCTCATCAGCATCAGTATGGGAGAGCCGTCAAGCTAGTGGTGAATACAAATTTCCAAATTGCTAATTTTCACTTGAAAGCTTGAATTTTATCATTGGCAACATATACTGTCAGTTATTTTCCTTGCAGTAACAGGTTCACATGGTTTTCAAGAAAGTATCAACTGTGTAGCCCAGTCTGAATAACCATGGTTTGTTTGTCAGTCATTGTTTTGTATAAAAATGGTTTTCCATGAAAAAAACGGCTACTTCAGCTAGCAACTTAAACAACTGCACGAGTACTTCTCTTTGAGACAACCGTTGTATTTCTACATGCACAGAAGTACTTTATGCATATTTCCCATTTCATCACACAGAATATTAAAAAGAGGTGTACTCAAAGATTGAGAGTTTCGAATACTTGGTAATTTTTAACGATTCTTTAAGGACATTCTGAAGGAAAACTGGATGGGGGTGGGAGTGGTCAGAGTGGCTGGTGAGGGAGGTTACAGTGACTGCTAGATGAATGCTTCTGCTTTGATTCATGCTAAGTCATCAACTGTTTTACCCACCATTGCTTTTGCACCATCAGTGCAAATATCAACACGGTGAAAAAGCAGATAGCTTCTAAGATGAAATAGTTTTGACCTCATGGACCCCCCCCCTGAAATGAGAGTCTCAGGAACCCCCCAGGGGTCCATGGACCACATTTTGAATCTTTTTTTTTTTTTCCCTCTTGTAGCTTGTCTTTTCACTCTGTTAATGGTGTTTTTTAAATTAAAACATTCTTAATATTTTATGTAGTTTGGCTTATCAATACTTTCCCTTTATATGTGATGCTTTTTTGATCTGTTTGAGAAATTTTTGCCCTACCCCAAGGTCATGTAGAATTTCTCATATTTTCTAGAAGCTTTGTTGTTTCACCTTTTATATTAAGATAATCCATTTGAAATTAATTTTTATGTGTTGTGAGATAGATTCATATTTTAGCTTTGATCTAGCACCAAATTTTGAAAAGAATTATCCTCTACCTATGCCACCTTAATAATTTTCATTTTTCATTACTTGTGAAACAATAATAGTTGCCCTCATTCTTTTCCTTAGAATGGAAGAAATCTTTATCCCTTTGATCTTTTTACCATGGATGGCAAAGCTAGTTCAGTAATATTTATATGGCTACTTTTTATTGAATGCCAGCTATTGCAGACAACATACTAGTCATTTCATCCACATGCTTTTATTTAATCCTCTCAACCCCATGAGATCAGTAAGGGCTATCCCCCTTTTACAGTTTACATGAAACTGAGGTTCATGTGTAAGTAACTTGACCACAACCATTAAGGAGCAGAAGTTGTGTTATAATAATAGAATATTGGATACTACTTATTAAACTCTTTATTGTATACCAGGTGCTAAGCTTTTATAAACATTCTCATTTAATCCTTATAACAACCCTGAGAAATAGATACTATTGTCTGTATTTTACAGGGGAGAAAACTAAGGCTTAGAGATTTCATGATTTGCCCTAGGTCAGACAGCTGTTAAATGGTGAAGCCAGAATTTGAACTTGGGTCAAACTCTGAAATCTTTGCTTTTATCCTTTACACAATTTCTTAGCTCCAAGTGGGTCTAAGTGTCAATTATGTGTCAGATACTGTGCTAGGCACTGGGAAAACATGATGAGGTATGGACCTAACTTTCAAGGAGTTCACAGTCGATTAGGGCTGATTGCCCCTTTTATTCCAGACCGTTAACTCTTTTTAAAATCGTGAAAGAAGTATGTCTGAGGTCTTCTGCTCAGAAAAGGTTGATTATTATGAAGGACTGAGTTGAGATAGGATATAGAAGGAAGGGCTTCACTGAGATAATGCATGATGAACTAAATTTTAAAGGACTAATAAAAAATCTGTAGTATTGGGAGTAATTGGCATTTGTGGCCAAGGGAACAGTGGATACAAATGGGCCTATGAAATCATCTTATCGTGTGTGTGTGTGTGTGTGTGTGTTTGTAGGCAGGGGAGGGATCAGGGGGTTATATATTACTTGTGCTGGCATGTGAAGGGAGAATAGGTGAACATGGGGGCCACATCACAAGGGGCCTTATGTGCTAAGGAGCTGGGTTTGATCCTGGGGTAATGGAAGCCATCAAAATGTTTTGGTTAGCAAGTGATCAATTTGGGACCCCTTTAACCATTGACTTTTTTTTTTTTTTTTAAGGGATCCCACTTAGATTCTGGCAACTAACATAGGTAATATTTATTGAGCCTTTACTGTGTGCTGAGCTATTACGTTAAGTATAAAGTATAATCTCTTTTAACCTTCATTAACAAGAGAATGAGAGATAGGTGCTAGTGTTATCCCCATTTTATAGAAAAGAAAACTGAGACACAGAGAGGTTAATCAACTTGCCCAAAGAAACACAGCTCATAAACATTGGTGTGGGATTCAAAGGGATATTTTCTCCTTTTGGCACCTATATCAGCAGTTGCTTCAAAAGAAACGGTCTTGGCTTGGATTATTCCAAGAACAAAGAGAAAGCTAGTATGGTTGGAGCATGGTGCAGAAGAGTGATGGGAGATGACACTGTAGGGGTAAGCAAAGGACAGTTTGTGTAGAGCCTGGGTCATTGTTAGGAGCAGGGAAGCTACTAGGTGTATTTAGCAAGAGAGGGACTTGAGACTTGATATTATTTACCTTTTTTTTTTTTTTTTTTTAATTCTTCTGGCTCCTTTGTAGAGAATGGATTAGAGAGGGACAAGAGTAGAAACAGAAAGACCAGATAAGGGGCTGACACAGGCACCCAGGCAAGAAATAATGATGGTAGGTGGTAGGTGGTGGCAGTTATGTAGATGATCTGGGATATATTTGGAAGTATACTATACAGGACTTGCTTATGGGTTGGCCTGATGATGGGAAGAAAAAGCAAGGATGATGCAAGGAGTTTTTTTTTTTTTTAGCCCAAGTCATTTCTAATTTGGGGCTACCATAGGTAACGCTTCAGGGAACATACTTTTCGTGCAACTTAGAACACATCTGAATATTTCCTTAGCATGCATTCCTGACAGTAGAATTAATATGTTAAGGACTAAGCCTCTTTTTAAAGATTTTGATACGTATTGCCCAGTTGCCTCCCTAAACAGTAGTATTAATTCGCATTCCCCCTATATTTTGGTGTCATTTCCACATCCTTTTCACTGCTGGAGTGAGTCTTTTTCTTTTAAATTATTTAGAAAGGCATCATCCACATAACATTTGTAAGCTAACTGAACCCAAATTCAGTTTCTTGTTACCCCATTCCTCACTGGCTATTGGCTGGAGGCCTCTCTCTCACCTCCTTAAACCTCTTGCATTTCTTCTCACGTGGCTGCCTCCATATTTAAAGCCAACAGCAGTGTGTCAGGTTCTTCTCATGCTTCAAATCTTCCCTTCCACCTTTACTTCTGCCACCAGCTAGAGAAAGTTCTCTGCTTTTAAAGGTCCATATGATTAGATTAGCTCACCCAGATAATTCCCCCCCCCCTTTTTTTTTTTCCGGTACATGGGCCTGTCACTGTTGGGGCCTCTCCCGTTGTGGAGCACAGGCTCCGGACGCGCAGGCTCAGCGGCCATGGCTCACGGGCCTAGCCGCTCCGCGGCATGTGGGATCTTCCCGGACCGGGGCACGAACCCATGTCCCCTGCATCGGCAGGCGGACTCTCAACCACTGCGCCACCAGGGAAGCCCAATCCCCCCTTTTTGAGGTCAACTGTGCCATAAAACATAAATGCAGGAGTGATTTCTCATCCCACTCACAGATTCTGGGGATTAAGGGGTGTGGAATCTTGAGAGGAGGACATTTCTACCAAAGGCAAAATACATTTCCCCTCCCCCAGCGTTCTGAGGAGGCTTTTGCCATTACTGTATCAGCTCAGCCTAAAATCTTATTTAAATCTCATCAGCTTAAAGGACCTCAATCTAACCTTGTAAATCATCTAAATCAGGTACAGTTGAAGCTCCTGAGTACAACTGCTTTCTGTCTCTTGACCAGAGAAATAGGTTGTCTGTTCCCATCATACAGTGGTCGGATGGGCAAAGAATAACAGTTATCGATTTCTAACCTGGAAAAAAATATGAGCATGAAAGTTATTCATTACAGCATTATTTATAGTTAACACACACCAGAAGCAATACCCCAATACCTACAGTAGAAAATTAAGTAAATTTTAAAAATTTGCTTCACTTGAGTGACTATTATTTGGCCATTAAAAATGTTAATAGCAAAGACAAACAACATGAGAAATATAGGACACAAGTGTAGGAAAACAGATCTAAAATTATATTTATTATAATTGTCTAAAAATATGCTTCTAAAAAGACTAGGAAAGAATAGCAAAAATAGTCATGGTGTTAGAGTCAGATGACGGGTGACATTTTTCTTAAAATTTTTTAGTATATGCATATATTTTCTTTCTCTTTTGAAAATCTTTGTTCACTTAGCCTAAATGTAGTATTTTCCAACCATTCTCAGTCCCCAGTTCACCTTTGAACTCATAGGATATCCTATCCTATGAGTTCATCGAGGGGTGGGGAAAAGGAAAGGTGTAGTGCCGTGCTTGCTCAGAGCACATAACTGGTGCTCTCCTTGTTTATGTGCACACACTGTTGTCTATGGCTATCAGCATTTCCATTTTCCCAGTCCTAAGTTTCCACACTTGGCAGGACAAAGCAAATAAACCCAGACCACAAAAATTCCCCAGCTTGTACCCTCGCTGGGATGCAGCCTAGCCATTGGTGGTCTCCAGACCAGCAATGCCAGATCATGTGGGAGCTTTCAGAAAATGAAGGATCTCAGGTCCCATCCCTGATCTTCTGAATTAAAACCTACATTTTAGCAAGATTCTCCCACTGATTCATGTGCACATTACAACTTGAACAGAACTGGCCTAGGTGGTTCAAACAATGCCATGAAAACTGACTCAGGGATCAGGGTCTAGAAATCTTCAGGTAATTGCTGCTGGATGCACTGTGAAAGCACAGCCGGCACTCCTAAAGAATTTTGATGTGCATATGGAGAGCTTTGCGTTCATGCCTGGTGATCACCAGTGGGTGCAGACCAGCAGCTGTGTTGAAAGCAGCCATATTGATGTTCTGTACTGGTTAAGAGCCTAGGTTTGGAAGACTCTGGTTCTGGAATAAGCACACTCCTTCCTGACTTTCCCACTGACTGCATCTATATAGAATGCATGGAGCAATTATTTGAGGATGCTGAAAAGTAGTAGCAGATAGATTGGGAAAGAAGACCAGAGGTTGAAATACCACCATACTGGCCTCCAGTATGAACTCAAGGAAGCCCAAAACAAGGAATTAGATATTGGCATGGAAAGAGAGCACTCCAGGACAGCCCTCCATTCTGGCTAAAGGAGTGGGAATGGGGTCTAGTGCTCAAGAGAGAATGAGGAAAATCTCCCGTGTTTCTTCTTCCTTTTCCATTGTTTTATACCCCAGCATGTGACAGTCCACAAACTTAAAACTGAGGGAGAAGACCCTTCCTTTCCAATAAGACTTGTGTCAAGAGTATGGAGTGAACCACTGTTGCTTTTTTTTCTTTCTTTGTTCTCCCTCCATTTGATACAGGCATGTGGACACAGGCACTGTCAGGGGAAGTACATGGCAGAGCAAGGTAAGCAGTGTCCCAGCTTTCTGGCCAGAGGACCAAAAGAGGAGCCCCAGGGAACTGGAAGGTATCAAGGAGATAGATCACAGAAACGGAAGAGTTCAGAAAGCAACTCCATAAACTTATGGACTCCAGGCCTTACCTGCAAACTGTACATAAGTGGATCTGATTGTAAATAGCACACCAAAGACTTTGAGAACAGAACTACAGGATAGCCCACTGCCAGGTCTCAGACTGACCACTGGTTAGCACATACGTGGTACACAGCTGGATAGCACTGCAAAGGCTTTCCAAACAGAACTGACATTGAAACCTGAACTTGGATCCCAAACCCAGCTGGGTCGATTGCCTGCTAAGACAAAAATACCAGGATTCTCCCCAAACCTCATGACAAAATGTTCAAAATTATTGGGCATACAAAGAATCAAGAAAATTTCAGCTCACAAAAAGACAATCAACAGATGCCAATATTCCAATGTGATGCAAATGTTGGAATAATTACGTGACAGAGATATAAAGCAGCTATTATAAAAATGCTTAGAGAAGTGAGGGCAGTCTAGAAACAAATGGAATGATAGATAGTCTCAGCAAAGAAACAAGGTACAAAAAAGAACCCAATGGAAATTTTAGAACTGAAAAATAATAATGCAGTAATCAAAATAATTTCTCTGGATGAATCAGTAGCAGAATAGAGATAACAGAGGAGAGATTAAATACTTGAAATAAATCAGTAGAAATCATCTGAACAACAGAGAGAAAAAATATTTTAAAATAAAGTTTCAGGAACCTGTGGGACAATTATAAAAGAGCTGACACTGTGGTCATGAAAGTCTTAGGAGGAGAGGAGAAACAGTGAAGTACAGAAAAATTATTTGAAGAAAATAATGGCTGAAAACTTCTCAGATTTGGCAAAAGACATAAACCTACAGATTTAAAAAGCTCAGCAAATCCTAAGTAGGATAAACCCAAAGAAGTCCATGCTCAAACATAATCAAATTGCTAAAAATGAAAGTCATGAAAGCAACTAGAGAAAAAAACACATTGCTTATAGAGGAATAAGAATTTGAATGATTATGGATTTCTCATCAGAATACATGGAAACCAGAAATAAGTAGACCACCATTCTTAAAGTATGGAGAAAAAAGGATTGTCAGACCCAGAATTCTATGTCCAGCAAATACATCATCTTTATTTCTGAAGGATTTTAAGATATTCTTAGTAAAAGGATATGAAGAGAATTCATAGTCAACAGATCTTCTCAGAAGGAATTGCTAACGAAAGTTCTTCAGACAGAAGGGAAGGGATACCAGATAGACACTTGGAACATCAGGAATAAAGGAAGAGCAATAAGAATGGTAAATATCTAGATAAACATAATAGACAGTTCTCTTGAATTCTCTAAAACATGTTTTATAATTGAAAGCAAAAATTAGAACAAATTCATTGTAGTTATATATGTCATATAATACGACAATATTGTATGTTATATAAGACAAGGAAGGTGAATGAAAGGACTTACTTACGCTGATAAGGTTTTTACCTTCGACTTGAAAGGGTAATATGTAATATACTGTTTCTCAGTAGACTGTGAAAAGTCACATCTGTTTATTGTAATCCCTCAAGCAACCACTGAAAAAACTACGAAGAGATCTAGTCAAAAACTCTGAAGTTGAATTAAAAAGAGAGAAAATAGAGGAAAAAAGAGAGAACAATTGGAAAAGCAATAGTAAAATGGCAGATCTAAATCTAAACATACCACATTAAATGTAAATGATCTCAACACACCAATTAAAAGGTCATGGCTTTTGAAGTTGGGTAAACCTAGTGTGAATTCATTCTTGGCCACTTACTACCCATCTGGCCTTGTGTAAGAACACTTGCTTCTCTGAGCCTCAGTTTCCTCACTTGTAAAATAGGAAAAAAATTGTACTTCCTCAGAGGGCTATTGCAAATATAAAATAAGGTAATATTTATAAGGAGCTCAGCACATCCGTCTGTTTAAAAAGTAGGGGAAATGCATATTTGCTCATATATGCAAAGTATCTTTGGAAGAACATACATGAAACTGATGTCATTAGTTGTCTGTGGGTAGCCTGGAGGACAGGGCTAAGAGGGAGATTTTT